>NW_017731420.1:2825475-2843455 GCF_001890085.2 Hipposideros armiger | reverse complement strand
CTGGCTGCTGGCTACACACGGTAGCCCATGGCAACCCACTGCCACAGGGGCTGCAGCATACGCCGTCGCTGGCGACTTACGGCAGCCCAGCTCCAGGTTGAGCTCTTGTTCAGCCTCTTAGCTGTGGAGGGCAGTGTCACTGGCCCTCATATGTGGGATCTGAACCAGGGCCCTCTAGCATCCCAAGCCAGTTCTTAACCATCACGCCACTCGGCCGGCCTGGGGTTGACTCTTAATAGCCTACAAATTGAAGTCTAAAGTCCTGAGTATGGAATTCAGGACCCTTTGTAATTTGGCCTCAACCTAACCTTTCTAGCATTCTCTCTAGCTTCATACTACTCGTGCCTGTACACTCTTTCCTGCCTCCACCATCCTACCCCGACCCACCTTGACCACACCTATTCTTCTTGTGCTCAGATTCTTCCAGAGTGTTGGTTAGTTACAGGAATGAGACAGAACTGTGTTAGAGCTCAGCTCTTCCTTTCATTAATCTTGTGGTCTTAGACACATTCCTTAATTCCTTAATTCTTTGATTTTTCTCTGTGAAAACAATATAATTATCTTACAAGATTGTTATGAAATGAGGTGATGTATATTAAGTGCCTGGCCCAGAAGTAATGCTTCTCTTTCCTTTTCCTTCAATAACTAAACCATCTCATTTTTCATTCCTGAAACATGAGGATCAATCATTCTTTAAGTAGATTGGTAGATCATTGTCAGTTTAGAGGATAATCTTCTGTGGCATACAAATCTGTCATTGACTTTGACTTTTAAAATTTATTTTTGTCAGAGAATTGAATGAAACATTGCATGCGAACGAGTGTTTTTTCAACTTAAGGTCACTCAGCTAATAAGTGACAGGGTCCACCCAGGTCCACATGGCTCCAAAGCTGTTCCTACTACACTGTAATGACTAGAACTGGCAGCAGAGGAATAAACTGATAGTTTAGTTAACAGAACCTGGTATCATTTTTATCATGGTCATCTGAAATGGTCTAAAACAAACAGAGCTAGTGTGTTTTTAGGGTGCGTTAATAAAAGTATGGTTAAGATCAAGAAAAATATTAGTCTGAAGCATAGATGTTACTCAATAAATGTTTTTTTGAATCAGATATAATTGTCAGACCACATTTGGAATATTGTGTTCCATTCTTGGTGCCATATGTTAGGAGTTACTCTGCCAAGCCAGACTTGGGGAGACTCAGCTAATGAATGCTCTGGAAACCATGTCAGATGAGGAACGGTTGAAAGAAGTGCGGGTATTGAGCCTTGCTGGGCAAAGGGTAGAGGGGTTTGAATGGAGCAGCTCTTTCCAAAATTTGAAGATCTGATCGTGGAAGAGGGGTTAAAATAGTCTGTGAAGCTAGAGGGCAGAACCAGGGCCAGCATTTATAAGGAAATTGATTTTTACTCACTGGAAGAAAGATGTTTAAAGTTTGTTTTCTAACAATAGAATGGGTTAGCTTGTGAAAGAATAAACATCCTGTTATTGGAGATATTCAGGTATAGGTTGGGAAACCATTTGGGGGAGTATTTTATAGGGCATATATGTATTGGGTAGGAGATTAGACTTTTCCAACTGAAGAAAATGTGATTAATTCCTTCTTCTCTCTTTATTTTATCTCAAGAGCTACACTTTAAATTTCCTGGGGCCAAGCATAGGTCCCTTTTTTCTGTATCTCCCAAAGCTTCTTGAGGATGATTCTGTTTTTATGTTTTCAACTTCCATGTAATATCTTTGAAATAAGCAAATAAACCTTCTAATATTCTTTTCTTACGCCTCCCATCTTCTACTCCCCCCCCCAAAAAAAAACAACCCTCAACAATCTGAGTCTGAGAGTGTAGATGTATATTATAACATTCTCAATCTAAAAGAGCCCTCAGGTCATCTAGATTCCTGAGACTTCTGAGGCTTCTTCTTCATCTGTAGTGACATGCCCAAGGTCCCAGAGCTGAATTGTGGCAGAAATGGGCCTAGAAATCAGGCTTTCTGGCTCCGACACTGTTTCTTTCCATTACACCATTACACCCTTGGGACACATTTTAAGATCCCGAAATTGATGGCTGGTAGCCTGCCTCCATGTTATTTTTTGATGAGGGGAATCCAGGACAGTTGCTGCTATTATAAATAATTATGGCACTTTCCAAATCCTAGCTTTCATAACTTCATCCTGTTTGTTCTGGTGCCAGGCTCACATTCAGATATTGTTTTCATGTGGTGTCTGGGAGGTTTCTTGCTGTCAACTCTTTATGGACAAGTGTTTGCTTATTAAGTTTTCTTCTGTGCTATAGTGTGAAAAAATTTTTTTTTCCTTTTGGTTTTGTTTTGTGTGTTTTATGCTCAGTGACTGTTGTGGGATTGAGTAGATGAGCCCACATACAGATTTAAGTTGGTCCTCTGTGGGTGGTTTTGAATGTTTGTGACATTTATGGTTTGCAGAAACTGAAGGGGTGGCCTGTTCTATACCCTCCTTGCAAGGATAGGTATTTCATGTGTTTGCCAGACCATGCTTAGCTATGTGCCTTTGGAATTTTACCATAACTTCTTTTTTTGGACTGATTCTCCACACTTTTTTTAATCTGTAAACTATTATAATTTCTTGTAGCTTTATGAAGGAATTATATGTTACATGGATTGCTTGGTAAGGGGTGAGAGGGAGAAAAAAGAGAGGGTATAGATTTGGAGAATGAGTGGGTGAAGGAGGGAGTTTTGGGTCATCCCCTGCCAAAATTTGAATACTCAGAGATTGAATTTTAAAGGTGTCGATGGGGCTCTAGGTAGTACTGTTTAGTTCAGTGTTTATACCTATGAGTGATAAGCCTTGTAACTCAAACATAAAGCACTCAAATGCCTCATGTAACTCATTTTATTAACTAAGGATATTGTCTGTGCTTTTCATGTGACACGTTATTCCTTTCACTTCACTGGTGAATATGTCTAGTAAATAGTTTATGGTTAAACATCTAAAATGACAATAAAATTTAGATTAAAAGAAGTTGTTATTGGTAACTGACTTGTTATGTTCAAGTATTCAGATGTTTTGCATTCACTGACTAGGATGAATGTTTAAAATATAGCTTTTGGAGCTCAATTAGTAGAGACATATTTGGACCAGAGATGAACATGTATTAAATTAACCTAGTCATTAGTTTTTAATTTAAATACTGTTCAGCTAAATAATTTGGCACCCGGTAAATTTCAGTGGTGCTAGGCTGGCAGTTTAAGCACATCACTAATTATTCACAGGGTTTTGTTTTTTTTTGTTTTTTACCTCCTCTTTTCAAAGAAATGTGGAACCAGCAATTTATTGTGGTAAAAATGTTTTACTGCATTTATTTTCTCTGTGAAAATATTTTTCGCACACGGATGACTGGTACTACAAAGTTAGCTTTCACTACCTTCAGGTCAATTCATTTTAGAACATTTAGAAAATGATACTCTTGAAATAAGAAAATTAAGTAAGGGAAAGAGCAGTTTTGTAATAGCTTGAGGATGATTGGGTGTGAGGCTCAAATAGAAGATTTTTCCTGTCAGATGTTCAAAAACTGAGAGTTCTCTAAATCAGGCTACTCAGCTTTCTGGGGGATTTCCTATATCATTCATTTCTATTTCCCCCACCTTACATGTCATTTATTGTCACATACTAAACTAATTTTGGGAGTTTTGTAGATAAGCTTAGAAATGGTAAAAACAAAGGACTTGATGTGTGAGAGAGATTCTTTTTAAGCAAACAACAAGATTTTTAGTAATAATTAAAGATTAGGGTCTTTTTCCTGTGTGTAAAATATAGATGGCTATCCTCCCTTCCCCCAATATATAAATACATATGAATGTCAGCATGAAGTAACTGACACAATATAGGCTTTGAAATTTGTCTTAACCTGGAGTCTGTCTCTCCTCAGCTGGAAACTCTTCACTAGCTCCCTATCATTCTAAGGCAATGATGCTAAAACTGGAGTGTGCATCAGAATCACCTGAGGATTTGTTAAACACATCCCCAGAGTTTCTGCTTATAGAGAAGGACCTGAGAATTCACATTTCTAACAGGTTCCCAAGTGATGCTTCTGCTTCTTCTGGTCTAGGCACCACCCTCTTGAGAACCATTGATTCGAGAGACTAAGTTGAGAGCCATAGCATATATTATTCTCTCCTTGAGCATTAAGCTTCGGCAAGGTCAAACTGCTTGCAGTTCATCAAAGGTGACCTGTTCTTTTGTGCTCCTGTGTCTTGATGCATTTGCTGTTTCTTCTGCGGAACCCCATTGTCTCCCTTGTCTCTCAGATGAGAATCCTGTTCATTCTTCAAGACACAGCTTTCTCGCTACAACTTCCTTAATGAATTTTTTGTGTGTCATTACTCTACTTTGTACATACTTCTGTTGTAGCTACTGTGTGTGTAAGTGGAGTTGCACCATACATGCGTTATTACTCAATTACTCGTGCTCTGCAGATAGCGAGAGTGATATAAAGAGTGAGGTTGATTTTGTCTGTTGTACCAATTTATAAACATGCATATACCCATCTGTGAACCCCTGGAGAGGGTGTGAGATAGAAGAGGAGACGCTGCCATTCCCTCAGTGGGTCTCATCCTTCTTGTCCCTCACAGTGTAGTTTTCTTATGTGGAGGGTGATGCTAGTATTAAACATACATATATTTGTATCACACGAGCTTAAAGCATAGTCCACCACTTCACCTGGTCTTTAATTGAAGAACCAGTGACTCGTTTCACTGCCATAGGAAAAACTGGCTGTGATCAATTTCTTGAAAGATAGGACAGCATTGTACTTTATGGGTGTTTTCAAGGGTTTAAAGGGATAATTTTGACTAAATATGATCTCACCGTATGTGCTGACTGTAGGGACCATTCACCTTGTATTGTCTCTATGTATTTACATATGTTTCTTCTTCTGTTAGGTCAGCATACTCTAGCGGCCAGATTCATGTCTCATTCATTTCAATTGGGGCTTTGTGGAGGATGGTCTGGATTGACTCACTAAATGTAGCAACATATCATCAATCACAGTATCTCATTTAATAAGGATTTAATAGATACTTGTTGAATAAGTGAATGAACTAACAAAGGAACAGTGGAGTTGGGTGATCTTATTAGAGAGCAGAAGGTAGAGACTCTTTTTTCCTGGAGAGACGATCATGGACTGATGGAGTATCAAGCATGGAAGGTACCTTGGGATTATTTAATTAAAACCCCTCATATGATAAATTTCAGAGAAGTGAAGCAATTTACTCAACATTTGTTTCATTTACTCGTTTTGCTTATCCTTTTCTAGATAGATTCTAGTTTAACCAAATCCCTTTTAAAGTACAATAACTAAACTACATATAACATTCTAGTATTGCTACTATGGTGTATATGGACAGATTTCCCCTTTAACATTTGCATGCTACACTAATTTTAATTTATTTCAGTGTTTTGTTGACTCTTCATTACAAGGAAAATTAATGACCATGTACTTATTTCAGAAACAATGTTTAATTCATCTTGTATCCTCTTTGCTTAAGAAAATAATTGGCACTTGGGCATTCAAAAATTTTGTTGTTTTTGAAATAAGTGAACTGAGAGAAGCTTTGAATTAGTTATTTGCCACTTTTATAAACTAAGAATCATAGTGCTATTAAGGACTGTAAGAGATCTACTCTAACTCATGGCTTTTTAAATAGGAAACCACTTATTTATCCTTGGCAAAGACTCTATCCCATTTTAATTACATGCAGATAAATTCTTAAGTTTAAAAACTGTAAATATTTTAACGTATCATATAGCTACATTTCTTTTTTATAAATAGGAACATTTCATGTCATTTTATCATAAACACAATTAATTATAGTTTTCCTTTTGTTATCTTTCTTTTTTTTTTTTTGGTAAAGTACTTCTTTTTGACTATTTCCTCTACTAATTTTCATGTGTTTACATCCTTCAGATTTTCTTCCCAAGAGTGGATATTCCCGGCCTCTTTTCCAACTTAACTCAGATCAGAATTCAAGTATTTTTGTGAGTGCATATGAGTAGCAGAACCTAAATCACACGTGAAACTGTACCTCCAAGGGAGTCTGAGTAACAGAGTGTTTAGTTGTCCAGACTTTGCATTTAAGGAGGTTGGAATGGATCGTGAGTGAGCCAATCTGCAGCATCCACTGAAAGCCTCACTGAAATTATGTGTCAACTCTAAGTTTAAAGCAGTTTTGGAGTCATGAGTCCAGAGTTCTGTAGTAAGCTCATTAGGGGACTTGCTCTAAATCCATGAAAACTCGTTTAACCTTTCTCAGCTGCAGTTGTCATTTGTAAGTTGAAAATAAAAGTAACTGCTACTTATCTGCCTTAAAACTTGCCCTGGCCCTTATGTGTGAGGGGGACAGTAACCCATCCAGAGAGTTGATAATTACCACACTAAACCTGGTTGTGATAGCAGTAGCTCTGGGGTAACAGCTAACGTCCCGAGAGCGTGGTGATGGCTTTGCTTGTGGGGTATGGGCAATCTATCTCACCAGCTCATGAGCCAGCAAGCAAAAATCCAGACTGGTACTAGGAGAATCTTCCTAAAATACAAATCAGACTACCTTAATCCTTCAAATGGCGTGTAAAGCGTTCTATGATCTGGTCGTATCTACCTCATTTACATCGTCTTTTCTCTCTGTTCCTTAAGCTCTTCTACTTATAAATTATTCTAGTTCTATTTCAACTGCATTGAACTGCTTAAAATTACCCACACATATCCTGCTGCGTCATGCCTCTCTCTTTACTGGTAAAACCAGAGCACAGACTTTGGGATCAAAACACCTTGGGGTTGTTACTTAGCATAGTGCCTGGCATAGAGAAGGTGGTCAGAACATGCTAGTTCTATCATATGTGAGGCAATATAGTAAAGAAGGGGAAATGTGCTTTTTTTTTGTGGAACAGATAGACTTGTTTCTATAGCTTTCATCTAGCACCTTAGAGCTCTGAGTCCATGGTCTATCACATAACCATCCTGAGCATCCATTTTCTGTAAAGATGTATCTCAGGAATGTGGAAGGATTCAAGACAGTGCATCTAAAGTGTCTGGCACATGTCTGGCCATTCCTGGCACATGGTAGATAGATGTTTAGTAAACAGTAGTTCTGATCACTCCTGTTATTTCTACCAACTGTGTCTTAACTATTTATTACTAATTAATATTGGCTACTGAGGTTCTCAGTGTCGCAGTCTCTCTAATTTTTTTTTTTACTTGATTAACAGGAAATATTTTATTTGTACATAGAACTAATTGGCATTCTTTGCTTTGGATTATCACAGCTTTGTCTTCCTCTGTCTACCAGGTGTGAGGGTAGAAGGCAGAAAAAAGAAAGGAAAACAATAAATAAAGATCAAGCTTGTTCTCTTTTTCCATGGATACTCAGAACTAGAAGAAATCTTCTCCAAATGGTCTTTCATATTATACTGCTCCATTTCCTCAACCCCAGTTAACATTTGATGTTCATTGTCTACCCAGTTTAGTTCAGTTAATTTCTCCAACCATATGAATCTGGTCTCTGATATCAGTGGACTCATTTATCTGTTTAGTATAGTGATAGTATAATTCAGAGACAATATTTGACTTTTTGGCAAGTGATGCCTCTTTGAATCTCATGTTTTGAAGACAACTACAGTGGGCAACTAATGAAATATATTTATTGAAGAGATCTTGTACACAATTTACTGCTAATTATTGTCATTTATCCATTGAGCTATACTTGTCATTTTGAGGGGAAGTTTTAGTCCTGAGGTCTTTTGAGCTGTGGACTGACATTTATATTGAACTCTTGTCTGTGCACTTTAAATTCCGTAGGAGAGTCAGTCAGCCTTTAGAGATGTGATATTATCTGACATTAAAATAAATAAATAAACAAACACACATATGGGTATTTAAAAATATATATTTATATGTGTAACTCCAACTTTACAACATCCTGCCATTCATTATATTTTACCTATATAGTATACAAGGTGTGATCAAACAATATGGCAAATGTATAAATTTTTTATTAGAGTACAAGACACATTCCATTAATCTCCCTCAAAACACTCCCCCTCACTTCAAACACACTTATCTCATCATTCTTGCCACTTTCTGAAGCAGTTCTAGAAGTCCTCTTTCATGAGTGTCTTTAGTTGCCCTGTCATGACTGCCTCAATGGTCTGAATCGATTCAAATAGTTTACCTTTGATGGCCTTTTTGACTTTGGGGAAGAGCCAGAATTGCATAGTGCCAGTGAATAAGGTAGATGAGGACACACCAAAATGTTTTTATTTGACAGAAATTTCCGTATACCAGAAGCAATTTGTGACATGGAGTGTTGTCACGATGGAGGATGATTTATGGCACATTTAAAAAAAACAACACCTTCTCTCAACCGTAGCTCACACCTGACTGACTGCACTGAACAAGTTGAAACTTGTCACACACTGTTGCTAAGGTTCAACATGCTGCTCCCCGTATTGAAGATCCCTGTCTTTCCGTTGAATGGCACTGGGCAGCAGCATTCTCCATCTTTTGTGATCACAAAGGAAAGGCTCCATGTCACACATTACTTCTCTTATACAGCAATTTCTGTCAAGTAAAAACACTGTCCTTAAAGTGGATAAGGCATGTCCTTATCCACCTTATTCACCAGGTCTGGCACCATGCAACTTCTGGCTCTTTTCCAAAGTCATAATGATTCAGAACATCGAGGCAGCAATGACAGTGCAACTAAAGACACTCACGAAAGAGGACTTCTAGAACTGCTTCAGAAAGTGGCAAGAATGATGAGACAAGTGTGTTCGAAGTAAGGGGAAGTATTTTGAGGGGGATTAAGGGCAATGTGTCTTTTACTGTAATATATATATATTTATATTTTTATTGGGGAATTGGGGGATGGGAACAGCACTGGGGAATTGGGGGAAGGGGAACAGACAAGTTGTTGTCCTTTTGTTCTTCAGTCTAGTTGTAGAGGACGTTGCTTCACTGGACCAAGTTGGCACCATCATTGCGCTCTTCCCGGGCGAGGCAGATCAGTCGCCGGCTTCTGGACGGCCGCTCACTGCGGCTGCTGGCCGCTCACGCTGGCTGCTGGCTACACACGGTAGCCCATGGCAACCCACTGCCACAGGGGCTGCAGCCTACGCTGTCGCCGGCGACTCACGGCAGTCCAGCTCCAGGTTGAGCTGTTGTTCAGCATCTTAGCTGTGGAGGGCAGTGTCACTGGCCCTCATATGTGGGATCCGAACCGGGGCCCTCTGGTGTCCCAAGCCAGTTCTTAACCAACGCGCCACTCGGCAGGCCCTGTAATATATATTTTTTAATTTATACATTCACCGTGTTGTTTGATCACACCTCGTATCTAGCAATTTCATAGTAAAACTTGAGAGAACTGATGCTGTCCTTAGGATAGTGACTGATCCAAGGGGAAGAGCTTAATGTCTTTTACCATCTGGTTAAAAATATATAATATAAACTACATGAATAGATAGTTCACTGAAGGTATTGTAAAATAAATTAATGTTCTGATTAAGGGACCTAATTTTAGATTTGGAAGGCAAAATGGAAAAGACACAGCCAATTCATCCTTTACTTGTTATGGAAATGGAGGCCCCAAACATGTTCAATGATTTACCCAAAGTCATAGTGCTTCTTATTGGCAAGCTGACAAACTCAAGACTCCTGATTTGTATGTTAACTGAATGACTTTAAATAAAAGTTGGCACCATTTAGTAATTACTGAGAAAAGCTCAGAAATGTTATTATCTTTCACTTTTTTTTTTCATCACAGTGAGAGGAATGGTACTGAAATAGTCTTAAATGAAGAACACACTGTACTTAATTTTCTCCTTTTGGACAAGGGAGACTTTAGCTTTCATGTCCCCTGGGGGTGAAAAGACAAGAGGAGTGTTATTTCTTCTTCTTTTACTTGTTCTTCCCTAGTAATCCACCCCCTTCTAAGAGAATAACATTGCTTTATAGAGACCAGGTGTGTATTTCTTTCCAGTTCCAAAGAAGCACAGAGGTAAGATGTTTATGCAAAGGGAATTTTTGCTGTAATATACCCCAACACTTATTTCATGGCAAAAGTAAATTGGGAAGGACGGATCAGTGGGTTCCCTTACCTGCAGTCAACAGATTTCTAAGCTCCTAAAGGGAAGAGGTAATGATTAAAAACAAGAAACTTTGTGTGTGTGTGTGTGTGTGTGTGTATATATATATATATATATATATATATATATATATATATATGCGCATATGTGTAAGTATCAAGACCTCTGGAGACAGTGAGTTTCTGGTTTTTAAAAATTTAAGAACATATTTCCACAATTTATTTTGCAGACCTTTTCAGAGGCAGTTAGATTTAATGTGGATTATGGAGTTTTTGAAGTAGTTAACAATGCTCCACAACTTCTGGAAAAGCAATTGAAAAAAATCCTACAAAACCAGCAACCTCGAAATCCCATCTATGATGTTGTAAGGAAAAGAAAGAGTGATGTTAAACCTGTTGGAATGAATGCCCCCTCTGAAGATGAGACCATTAATGTCAACTACAATATTATGGTAAGAAAGTATACTTGAGTTTATATCTTGCTAGATATATAAAGCGTTAGGTGAGATTAACATGAGGTTCCTTGGGCTTCCCTTACTGAAGTTTAATTATATTTATTAAATTTTATGATACTTATATATATTATTTGTTAGCTGCTGTATAATCTTATATTAAATGACCAATGTAGTCTACCAGCTTTGTCGATGTTTGATTATCAATATGAGAAGGTTTATGTAATTTACTTTGAATGTTTACAATACCAGGTTAATTTTGGGCAGTATAAATATGTGTATATCCTTTACTTTATAATTTAGGTACATTCTAGAAAATGTGGGTATGCCATGAATTTAATTCATTTGGGTTTTATCCTATCAAGAAGTTGGGAATTGACTTTCAAGTTACATTGTGTAGCTCTGACCTCCCTGGCTTTAAATTCTACTCTTAACTTCTGGATTTTGTCTCCTTAGCATGAGGTGGGGGGGAAAAAAATAAGAAAAAAACCCTGGGTTCTTATATTGACTCTTCAACTTACTAGCTCTGTGTTCTTGAACAAGTCATTTCAGTGAGCCTCATTTTCATCATCTGACAAATGATGCCTTTACTACCTACTCCTTAGGTTTATTGTATGGATCAAATGAAAATAATACTGTTTTGCATTGATTTAAAACGTGTGCTAGAACTAGGTTAAGTTATGTTTAACACTTAAAACATAGCTCTTCTCCAGCCTGATAGCTCTTCAGTTCTTTTTTTTACTGAATTAAAACATATTTCTCTTTCTTGTTTACTGCCATAAAATTAAATGCAATAATAATAATAATAATAATAATAATAATAATGATGATGATGAATATATCTTATAATACCACAAATAAAAATAGTAATAATAATAATAACTGTTATAGCATTGTTTTGAAGTTAAAACAAGGAAGTAGATTCTGAACTATGTAACACTATGTAAATTGTTAAAGAGATTTTTTACTAAGTGTGACAATTATGGCTGTTCCAAGTGAAACATACACCATACTACCCATCTGTCCTATTGTGAACCCACAAAAACCTACATGCAAATGTCTATAGTTGCTTCATATTCATAATCACCAGGAACTAGAAGCAACCCAAATTTCCTTTAACTGGGGAATAGATAAATAAACTATGGTTCATCTATACAGCAGAGTACTACTGAGCAATGAAGAGGAATGAATTAGTGATTCATGGAAGAACACAGATCAATCTCAAATGCATTTGAAAGAAGCCAGAGTTAAAAGGCTACATATACTATATTGATTCCATTTATATGATATTCTGGAAAACGCAAAATTATAGAGGTAGAGAACAAATCAGTGGTTGCCAGGGTCTGGGATTAGAGGGAGTCATTGACTGCAAAGTGGCATGAGTATGTTTTAGGGTTGTTGGAACTATTTTATATCTTGATTATAGTCATGATTACACAACTTTATGTATTTGTCAAAACATAGAACTGTATACAAAAAGGATGGATTCCACTCTATGTAATTTATACCTTAATAAATCTGACTAAACAAAATAATCTATTGCCAGATAGTCATGCTTTTCTTGTTTGTCTCATACATCTAAATATCATCTTTATTAATTTAATCCTGGAGGCATTTTAGAGAGCTTGTGTATGGCTACTTGGAAATAAGTCTAGAATTATTTACCTACAGCCAGTTTCCCCTAACCTTTTAGTTATCTCTTTTTGTTTCTTAACCTACTTTTTTTTTCACTTTTAAGAATTAAATAATTTTACCTTAGGTAAATTATGTTTGTGTTTCTTGTAACTGTTAACTTATTTTATTGTTGGCAGAATTGTTTTGTATTTTTTTGGTCTTTACATTATTTTTTTTTTAAAGATTTTATTGGGGAATTGGGGGATGGGAACAGCGTTGGGGAATCAGGGAAGGGGAACAGACAAGCTGCTGTTCTTATTTATTTATTTATTTATTTATTTATTTATTTATTTATTTTAGCTGAGTCATCCTGCCACCTGTTGGCAGCTCAGTGGCAGCTCAGCTGGGGCCGGGAGTCAAACGGCTGTTGCTTAGAGCTCGCACTCTTGAGCGAGCTCTTAACCAACTGAGCCACTTGGCCAGCTCCAAGTTGCTGTCCTTTTTGTTCTTCAGTCTAGTTATGGAGGACGTCGTTTCCCTGGCCCATGTTGGTATTATCATTGCGCTCTTCCCAGGTGAGGCAGTCACTCACCAGCCGTTGGACAGCTGCTCATGGCAGCTTACAAAAGCGCACGCTAGCTGCTGGCCAGCCCCACTGCAGCCTAGGCCGTCCCCGGCGATTCACGACAGCCCAGCTCCAGGTTGAGCTGTTGTTCACCATCTTAGCTGTAGAGGGTGCAGAGTCACTGGCCCTCATCTGGGATCCGAACCGGGACCCTGCTGCTCAGAGTTGGCGTCTCAAGTCAACTCTTAACCAATGAGCCACTTGGCTGGCTCTGGTCTTTACATATTTTAATTACTTGCAAACACCTGCAAAGGATTTTTGGCAGTTTAACTAAAGACTTTTCTTCGATTTTGATATTGTTCTTTTTAAACTTTTCATTTAATTTAATTTTTAGGTCAAATAGATGCAAAAACATTCAAAAGGATATGAGTTATAGGTGAAGTATTCATTAGGTAAATATTATTTGATTTTGTATGAACTGACTAGTCTGGCAACCTTGTAGAATTCCTCAAGGGTTTATCTTGACCTTTATATGTACTTGGGTGTCTTTCTGTGATACTGAATGCATTGCTAATGAGAATTCAAGAATCCTGTGTGGTTGTCAGTATATAGCATATATAGAGGCATATGTGGAGTCTTTCTAAATACAAAATCCAAATGCCCTTCATATTTTATTTATAAGCAATGAGACAGTCAATAAGATGCTACCTTTCAGGTTCTGGTTGTTTCCAAAGTTTCTTCTATTATTTCATGACCCTGAAGATAGTTTTGGTGAAGGCAAATGTTTTTTGTTTGTTTGTTTGTTTTTTGGCTGAACAGGAGGGAACCATTGTGTGCTTAGTTTTCCAGTCTTGGGGAGTCTTCATGCCACGTCAGCAATGTTGAGCACAGGTGTACCCTCGAGAATATCAGCTTATCAGATGTTGGCAGCACTACTATGTGAGCCTTCAGTTTCCTCACAGGAGTTAGCAGTGGTCTGCATTGGCTTTGATATTAATGTCACAGCAAAACTGTTGCTTTAACAGATAATGAATGGAAACCACATAAGGCAGACATGTGCCTCATAGAGATACACACTTTATTGGTGTTTTAATATATGTTTTTATTTTTCAATTACAGTTGACATACAATATTATATTAGTGTCAACAGAGTGATTAGACATTTATATAACTTACAAAGTGATCACCCTGATAAATCTAGTACCCATCTGACACCATACATAGTTATTACAATATTATTGACGATATTCTTTATGCTGTGCTTTACATCCTCGTGACTATTTTGTAACTATCAATCTGTACTTTTTAATTCCTTCCACTTTTTCACCCACCCCCTACACCCCTCCCAACTGGCAACCATCGACATGTTTATCTATGAGTCTGTTTTTATTTTGTTCGTTACATTCCACATATAAGTGAGATCATATGGCATTTGTCTTTCCCTGTCTGACTTACTCAACTCAGCACAATACCCTGTAGGTGCATCCATGTTGTTGTAGTTGGCAAGATTTTATTCATTTTTATAGCTGAGTAATATTCCATTGTATATATGTACCATCTCTTCTTTGTTACTTCATTCATTGATGGATACCCAGGTTGCTTCCATATCTTAGATATTGTAAATAATGCTGCAATGAGCAAGGGATGCACATATCCCTTTTAAGTAGTGTTTTGGATTTCTTTGGATAAATACCCAGAAGTGGAATTGCTGGGTCATAAGGTAGTTCTATTTTTCATTTTCTGAAGAACCTCCAAACCATTTCCATAGTGGCTGAACCAGTTTGCAATCCCACCAACAGTGCACAAGGTTTCCCTTTTCTCTGCATCCTTGCCAACACTTATGGTTGATTTATTGATGATAGCCATTCTCACAGGTGTGAGGTGATATTGTGGTTTTAATTTGCATTTCTCTGATGATTAGTGACGTTGAGCATCTTTTCATATGTCTATTGGCCATGTGTATGTCTTCTTTGGAGAAATGTCTATTTAGGTCCTCTGACCATTTTTTAATTGGATTGTTTGATTTTTTGGTGTTGAGTTGTATGAGTTTTTTGTAAATTTTGGATATTAACCCCTTATCAGATGTATCATTGGCAAATATCTTTTCCCAATCAGTAGGCTGTCTTTTCATTTTGTTGATGGTTTCCTTTGCTGTGCAAAAGCTTTTTAGTTTGATGTAGTCCCATCTGTTTATTTTTTCTTTTGTGTCCCTTACCCGAGGAGATAGATCAGAAAATAATATCACTAAGAGCAATGTCAGAGAGTTAATTGCCTGTTTTCCTCTAGGTGTTTTATGCTTTCGGTTCTTACATTTAAGTCTTTAATTCATTTTGAATTTATTCTTGTATGTGGTATAAGAAGGTGGTTCAGTTTCATTATTTTACCTGTATTTGTCCAGTTTTCCCAACACCATTTATTGAATAGATTGTCTTTATTCCATTTTATGCTCTTGCCTCCATTGTCATAGATTAAATAACCATATAGGCATGGGTTTATTTCTGGGGTCTCTGTTCTGTTCCATTCATCTATGTGTCTGTGTTTATGCCAGTACCATACTGTTTTGATTATAGTTTATAGTTTAAAGATTATAGTTTGATTATGGCCTTGTAGTATAGTTTGATATCAGATAGCATGATACCTCCAACTTTGTTCTTCTTTCTCAAGGTTGATGTGGCTATTGGGGGTCTTTTCTGGTTCCATATAAATTTTAAGATTATCTGTTCTAGTTCTGTGAAAAATGCCATTGGTATTTTGATACAGATTGTATTGAATCTATATATTACTTTGGGTAGTATGGACATTTTAACAATGTTAATTCTTTTTATCCATGAGCATAGTATATGCTTTCATTTATTTGTATCTTCTTCAGTTTCTTTCTTCAGTGTCTTATAGTTTTTTGAGTAAAAGTCTTTTACCTCCTTGGTTAAATTTATTACTAGGCACTTCTTGTTTGATACAATTGTAAATGAGATTGTTTTCTTGATTTCTCTTTCAGACATTTATTATTGGTGCATAAAAGGGCAATCAGTTTTTTAATATTAATTTTGTATCCTGGTACTTCACTGAATTCAGTTATTAAAATTTAAAATACCTTCGATGGAATGTTTAGCATTCTCTCTATGTAGTATTATGTCATCTGCAAATAATGAGAGTTTCACTTTTTCCTTTCCAATTTGGATGCCTTTTATTTTTTTTTCTTGTTTGATTGCTGTGGCTAGGACTTCCAGTACTATGTTGAATAAAACCTGAGAAAGTGGGCATCCTTGTGTTGTTCCTGATCTTAAGAAAAACACTTTTAGCTAATGCCCATTGAGTGTGATGTTAACTGTGGGTTCATCCTTTGTAGCCTTTATTATGTTGGGGTATGTTCCCTGTATTGCCACTTGGCTGAGAGTTTTTATCAGAAATGGATGCTGGATTTGGTCAAATGCTTTTTCTGCATCTATTAACATGATCGTACAATTTTTATCTTTAATTTCGTTTATGTGGTATATCACATTAATTGATTTGTGGATATTGAACCAAACTTGTATCCCAGGAATAAACCCTACTTCATTATGATGTGTGATCTTTTTAATGTATCGCTGAATTCAGTTTGCTAATATTTTGTTTAGGATTTTTATATCTATGTTCATCAGGGATATTAGCTTATAATATTCTTTTTTTGGTAATGTCTTTGTCTTGCTTTGGAATCAGGGTAATGGTGGCCTTATAAAATGAGCTTCAGAGCTTTCCCTCCTCTTGAATTTTTTAGAATAGTTTAAGAAGGATAAGGTGTTAATTCTTCTTTGAATGTTAGGTAAAATTTACCTGAAGCCATGAGGTCCAAGACTTTTGTTTGTTGGGAGTTTTTAAATTATTAATTTTATTTTACTAGTAGTAGTAGGTAGGTTCAGATTTTCTTTCTTCAGTCTTGGAAGATTGTTTCTAAGAATTTATTTCTTCCAGATTGCCCAATTTATTGGCATATAATTGTTCATAACATTTTTTCCTAATCATTTGCATTTCTGTGTTGTCAGTTGTAACTTCTCTTCCTTCATTTCTGATTTTATTTATTTGGGTCCTCTCTCTTTTTTTCTTGATGAGTCTGGTTAAAGGTTTGTCACTTTTGTCTGTCTTTTCAAAGAACCAGCTCTTGGTTCCATTGATCTTTTGTATTGTTTTTTTTAGACTCGATTTCATCTGTTTCCTCTCTGATCATTATTATTTCCTTCCTTTTGTTCACTTTTGGCTTTGCTGGGTTTTCTTCTTTTCTAGTTTCCTTATGGGTAAAGTTAGATTGTTGATTTGAGATTTTTCTTTTTTCTTGAGGTAGTCTTTTATTGTCATGATTTTCCTTTTTAGGACTGTTTTCACTGTGTCTCATAGATTTTGGTCATTGTATTTTCATTTTCATTTGTCTCAAGGTATCTTTTTATTTCTTCCTGGAGCTCATTGTTGACCCATTCATTATTCAGTAGCATGTTATTTATCCTCCATGTGTTTGTGTCTTTTTCAGTTTTTTTTCTTGTAATTGATTTCTAGTTTCATACCACTGTGGATGGAGAAGATGCTTGATATGATTTCAATCTTCTTAATTTTATTGAGACTTGTTTTGTGGCCTAACATGTGGTCTATATTGGAAAATGTTCCACGAGCACTTGAAAAGAATGTATATTTTGCTGCTTTGGGATAAAATGCTCTAAAAATATCAATTAAATTCATCTGGTCTAGTGTGTCATTTAAGGCTCCTATTTCCTTGTTGATTTTTCTGTCTGGTAGATCTGTTTATAGCTGTCAATGGGGTGTTAAAGTCCCCTATTGTGATTGTATAACTGTCAATCTTTCCCTTTATGGTGTCAATATTTGCTTTATATATTTATATATTTATATATATGGGTGCACAAATGTTTACAAGGGTTATATAGTCTAGGATTGATTCCTTTACCATTATGTAATATCCTTATTTGTCTCTTATTGAGCTTTTGTTTTATTTTATTTATTTATTTATTTATATTATTTTAAGATTTTATTGGGGAACAGGGGAAGGAAAACAGACAAGTTGTTGTCTTTTTGTTTAGCTTTTGTTTTAAAGTCTATTTTGTCTGATACAAGTATTACTACTCCAGCTGGGTTTTGTTGTTGTTGTTAGTTTGTTTCCATTTTTATGAAATAACTTTTTCCATTCTTCTTTTTTTTTTAATTGGGGAATTGGGGGGATGGGAACAGTGCTGGGGAATTGGGGGAAGGGGAACAGACAAG
>NW_017731420.1:2777664-2825250 GCF_001890085.2 Hipposideros armiger | reverse complement strand
GCTGTAGAGGGCAGTGTCACTAGCCCTCATATGTGGGATCCGAACCGGGGCCCTCTGGCGTCCCAAGCCAGTTCTTAACCATCACGCCACTCGGCCAGCCCACTTTTTCCATTCTTTTACTTTCAGTCTGTTGTGTCTTTAAATTTGAGGTGTGTTTCTTGTAGACAGCATGTATATGGGTCTTGTTTTCTTATCCATTCAGCTATCCTATGTGTTTTGATTGGCACATTTAATCCATTCAATTTAAAGTGATTATTGAAAGATACATAGTTATTGCCATTTTATTATTCATCTTGAGGTTTTGTTTTGTTTTGTTTTTTTAGATTTTATTGGGGAATTGGGGAAGGGGAACAGCCAAGTTATTGTCATTCAATCTTAGCTGAGCTCCAAGTCCAGTCACCATCCAGCCGCCCATCAGCAGCTCACAGCTGCTCAGCTCAAGGTGCTGTGTTCAATCTTAGTTGCGGGTGGGCGTTGTCCACCATCCCATGCAGGAGTCGAACTGGCACTCCTGTTGTTAGGAGCATGTGCTCTCACCAGCTGAGCCATCCTGCCACCTGTTGGCAGCTCAGCTCAGGGTGCAGCATCACTGGCTCATGTGGGAATTGAACCAGCGACCCTGTTGCTCAGAGCTCGCACTCTTAAGCTAACTCTTAACCAACTGAGCCACTCGGCCAGCCCCAAGTTGTTTTTTTTTTCATCTTCTCCTTCTTCTTCTTCTCTTGTTCTTCTCCTCCTCCTCCTTCTCCTTCATAAAGAAGTCCCTTTAACATTTCTTGTAATACTGGTTTGATGGGTATGAACTCCTTTAGCTTTTTTTTTGGTCTGGGAAGCTCTTGAACTCTCATTCAATTTTAAATGGTAGTCTTGCTAGTTTGAGTACTCTTGGTTGTAGGTTGGTACTTTTTATCACTTTGAATATTTTGTGCCAATCCCTTCTGGCCTGTGAAGTTTCTGTTGAGAAATCAGTTGACAATCTTATGTAAGCTCCCTGATAGGTAAATAACTGCTTTTCTCTTAGTGCTTTAAAAGAGTTCTCTTTGTCTTTAACCTTTCACATTTTAATTATAATGTATCTTGGTGTTTACCAGGTTAGGCATTAGTAAGTTGCAGCCTGTTATTCACTTCTCAGAGTGCATTAGCAGGTTACATTTTGTTATGCACTTCTCAGAGGCGCCTGTGGCTTCAGTTATTCTTTCCTCTTCACGGATCAGTGGGGGTGGAACGTTCCCTGAACTGTTCCACAGGCTGTGAGAACCCTGTCAGCTCACAGCCTGTTCCCCTCATTGAGCGCTGGTTTCTGTTTGCATGTCAAAAGGAGGGATCAACCCTCAGGCTTAATGGTTGTGAGGACTGGCCTTAACTACAGTGGCAGAGCTGTTGTGTAGGGTCTGACCCCATGGAGCAGGATTGGCTTTAGCAAGGGCTCTGGTGCTTGCCCAGTCTGCCCTTTGGGTGTGTCATCTGTGAAGGCAGTTTGGTGGTGCACGGGCTCAGTCTGAATTCAGCCACTTGGTGTGCCAGCCACTGGGTGTGCTGGCCCTGCTGCCTCCTGTGAGGGGCCCCACTGCAGGCCAAGTTCAGCTGCAGCCTGCGCCCTGCCCAGGGCCATCTTGCATGAGCCACAAAGCAATTCATAGATGGCCACCACCTGCACTGGGTTAAGAAGTGCCTTGAGAGGCCAAGCCACAAACCAAGGCCAGCTCCTGCTAAAGCCATAATTGGGGCTGCTCATCAAGTGGTATGGGATATGCTGAGGCCAGATGTTGCTTGTTTAGGTTTTGTGAAACTTTGAGAGGTCTTAAGAAAGTCCGCAGTATGAGCCAACACAGGCCATTTGTATGGGAAAGCCATTGGAAGCAGTTTGAGTGGCTCCACAAGTTGGATGCAGCAGGGTCTCAAGGAATCACCAGGGTTGGGTGAGCAGCGTTAGCCAGTTTGATGGAGACACAGATATGGCAGCTGCCTGCATCTGCATGCTGGGAGACAGGAAGCCCTCAACAAAGAAATAATGGATTCTGCCAGCACTTCTGTATGGGAGAAAACTGTCTCTCTAGCCATCACCCTGAAACCAGACAATTCGGTTCCTTCCTGTATGTCTCTGACACCTTTCAAGCTACTGCCCCAGAGCTGACGCTCAGAGCCAATGAGTCCATCAGTGAGTAGGTCCATGTGTGGGCCCTTTAAGAGGAACACCTGGGACTGTAGCAGCCCTCCGTCTCACTTAGCCACAATCTCCTCTGGTTTTCACAGCCAGAAGTTGTGGAAACTTTCTTCTCGGCACTGGAACCTTGGCTGGGGCACTTGGTGTGTATCTGGGACTCCTTGTTCCTCATGGAGACCTCTTTAGCTGAGGTATCACTCCTGTTTTTTAACTACTACATGTTGAGTGTGGGACCAGCCCATTCCATGTCTCTACCCCCATGTACAAGTCTTGAGGTGGCTTGTTTTGTATGTCCTTAGTTGTTGGACTTCTGTTCAGCTAGACTTCAAGCAATTCTCAATAAAGGTTTTTCTATAGTTTAGTTGTAATGTTGATGTCATTGTGAGAGGCATAAGCACAGTGTTTACCTACTTCGCCATCTTGACTGGAAATCCTTTTATCGGTTGTTTTACTTATTAGTAGCATCTTTTTAGTATCCAAGGTACTGACATTTTTTAGAATTCTGGAAAAAGTGAAAATAAAACAAAATAGAATAAATAGTGAGTAAATATTTTAGGATGAATATTAACCTAATAACTCTTCTATAATATAGTGTGCCACTCAGAAACTCAAGATAAAAATCTAAACTCTTTCATATTATTTCAAAGACTATATATAATCAGGCCCCTCCCTACTTCTCCAGCCTTCCTCCTTCTATCCCTCAAATTTCACCCTGTGATCTAGTTATACTAAGCTTATCTTTATTTTCTTTCCTGCTCCCCTTTTCAACCTAGCTGATCATGCTTCAGGTCAAAGAGTTAGTGTCATTTTCTGTGGGAAACCTTTGCTGTTTTAGTGCCTATGTGACCTCCCACAAAAGACTAAATGTATGGTCCTTACAGCACTCTACTATTATACCTATTGAATTATCTTTAAACTCCTTAGGACAGGGCCTTACCTTTCTTGTTTACCTTTGTAGCCTCAGAATAGTGCCTGTGAATATTTAACAAAGTTTTCTAAAATTGGAAGAACAAAGGGCCTTCAGTGACCATAGTGGCCTTACCAGATTTTCTGGTTAGCTCTGTTACTGTTTGTGATTAATTCTAACCCATTTTATGACTGTAAAAATACTGAGATTGACTGAATTTTTTCTCATTCCTTCTCTTTCTATGGTTACTTCATTTTTCTGCATTCAGTTTGTTAATCTGTAAAATGGAGGTAATAGTTGATGCAGGGTTGTTGAGAGAATTAAAGAAGAACCAGGAGGCAAGAAGTGGCTTCAAATTTGTGACTCAGGATTCTTGCTGTTATAGATGCAGGGCTCTTAGTAATAGCTGGAGGTCATTATTGCTCTGGTGATTAGGCTCTAATAGTCCTAAAAGATGATTTTTCCTTGATGCTTTTTTTCTGTTTTACTTGTCCTCTAATAGTGTCTCAGTCGTGAACAAGGTATTCAGTGGATCAAAAAAGAAAGACTTCCAGCATTTCTGGAAAGTGATTGCTACTTTGAATACAGGTTTGTAGTTCCATCAATGTAAATATTTTTAAATGCCTATTTTTTTTTACCCCAAATCATTTTTCTATACTTGCTTAATAAAATTCACCTTTAAACCCACTTGAGTTTGGATCCTACACAATATAGTATTAGAATGTTAGGGAATTAGTTAAAATCACTTAACTTTTCTAAAGAGATTTCACAGAAACAATACCTAATAAGTGTACTTCAGCTGTGCTTCTTTACTCATGGTATTTTTAGAATTATCTACTTGTGATAATGGTATTTATGAACAGGGTATTAAAAAATGCAAATAAGTGTGTCATGAAAAACAATGTCATAGTGTAGAGCTAAGTTTTTCTTTTATGTTCCCTGACTTTTAAAGTGTAAGTACCTAAACTTTCTGAAATTTTACTAAAATTTGACCTTTGCTTAGAGAAACCATTTTTTAAATAAAAATAAAATAAAACAGTATAATTATTAACTAATTAGCAGTTCTATGAATAAGCCATTACATTTTAGCAGATCTTAAGAGAATCGTCCTGCATAGTTAGGAGGGGCTATTGGCTTGAATGTGTAAAATAAAATTTTAGTGGTTTTTTTTCCCCCCTGAATTCTACCATATTTGAACTTATTTGAAATTTATATGAATTCTAAAATGCAGGTTAGCCAAACTGATGTCACAAGTGAGATGGAGTACATCAGGCATGAATATCACACTAAGTACAGATTTTTCTCCCTGGGTCCTGAGAAAACCACCCTCTCCACCACCTCCTCCCATTGATGATGACAATGTTATAATTATGAAAAAGTTCTACATTTCTCTTGGCGAGGTAAAAGTATGAATGTTTTACTTTATGACTTGGCACTTCTGTAGAACTTCTCACTTTAAGGAGATGAATTTCATTCGTATTACTTGAACAGGGAAATTTATTTCAAATACTTCTAAAACAGATTTAACAAAAATTCTTGTGGATTTATGCTGACTCATTTGTTCTACACTCCTTCATCTGACATATAATTAGAATTATTATCCTCATGTGTATAAAGAAACAAATGCAAGATTGAAGAACATGCTCAGTGTCACCCGGGAAGCATGGGTAACTTGAATTATGTCCATGGTTTCATTGTTCATTCCAAATTTTTATTATTTGGATTATATAACTGTTGTACAAAAAGATGATAAATTGGGTCTTCTCCTCCCTATGTCAAGATTATTTCTCGGTAATATAATGCATTACTGTTTAACTGTTATTTATTTATAAATTTGTCCTCCTTTATTGGAGAATGTTAATGTTAGGTTGTATGAGATCTAACCTAGAATCAAATATCCTTTTGGAGAATCATGGTATAATGAAAACTGTTATTTGATCTTCGGCTTCTAATAATCAGATCTCTCTGGGATCATACTTCCAATACACAATTCTGTACAAAATCAGGAATGTCAAATAGGTGTATGGGCCATGTGTTGATATTCTCCTGGTTTCTATTCATGGCAGACATTGCTAATCAATCATGGCAATTTTCCTACTGAGCTAGGATGTGGCTCCAAATTCTTTTCAATACAGTACTTTAGGCAGGCACTTTCAATTGATCAAAGATGTCATGCAAGAGGAAACTATTTGCCATCTCTGTTGGAATGGATAGATTTATCCTATCTTACCGATCATTTGTTTTCATGTGTAGCTTCTATTTAATTTTGTAGTTTGGCATTTCTATCAGTGATATTTGTTAAAAATGTTTAAAATTAATATTTCCAAAGACATATTTTAGGGTGGCAAAACTTTGGTCCCCCTGACAAGCTTTTATCCACCCAGAAAACTTTACCTCTGAGAAGAGCAATGACTACATAGATGGCACCTCTCATTTCTCTCACTTGCTTTTTGTCTCATTGTGTGGCCTGAGTTGCCCTGCTGATTCTGCTAATACTCAGAGAACAGTATCCATTTCATTTGAGCCCTGCCTCTTCTGTGAGTGTTTGTTAGGCTAAGGACCAAGCAGCTGAATCAGAGAAAGGAGAAATGAGAGTAATGCTGGAAACACCCTTCTCTGCTTCTGTTGAACAAACCTGAGTTCTCTTAGAAAAATAGAGGAGGACGTTACTGAGAGAGGCAGGCAGAGGAATTTTTCCCAGAAGTCTGAGATAAGGAGCTTCTGAAGACTGGTTCTAGAAGCTGAGGTTCAGCTTGGGAATTGGGTCAACTTGCTCAAGGGTACACAAACTAAAGAGCAAATTGAAGGCTGCATCCCAGGGCAGGTGGAGTCAGGAGTCAGTCTCCAGGAAATCTAATCCAAGCAAAGTGGTGAAAACTGAATCTAAGGCAAAGTGGCAGATGTGCTTGGAGAGGTTTCCTGTGCTACTGAGAGTAAGTCTTTGTCATATTAGGGAGGAGTTATTAAAAACACTGAGCCAGGTCATACAGAATTAGGGGCATGAATAATTGGGAAGGTTGCAAATGGGAGCAGCTGGCATCCAAGATGCATCCACGGACTGATGAGAAATGGTGACTGCCAAGTTAAATTTAGATGGCATGAATTTGTAGGAATCTAGGAAGTAAGGTTGCATGCCTTTGGTAGAAGAGTGGAGAAAAATTTCATGTGTATTGGGCCCATTTTTTTCCTTTGGTCATCTCATAAAAATTATTTGAATGAAATTTTCTTCCCATTATTTTCTTAGCTAATGAATTTTTTTACATACAACCTTCTTTTATTTAATGGCGTAATTTCCCCCTTATATATTGTACTATGCAAGTTGAATAATGATTTGTCCAGGTTTGTGATTCGAAGAATACTGCTAATCTTATGTTAAACAAATGTATTCTTTCATTTTAGGCCTCCTACACTCAAGCAAAAGATTGGTTTACATTAGCAAAACAAAGTCAGCAAACAGTATCAACCTTTTCGTTACCGTCTTATATACTCCATAGCAAAACTGAATCACCAGTTATTTCATCTGTTTCTGGTAAGCAGAAAAGGACAAGAATGACTTCAAAACTTCTCATTAAGTTTTCTGTTGTTGTTCTAATCTTACAGTACAACACTTAGTGGTTGGGAAGACAAAATTATCTTTCCCACTGCCCCCCAACTCCACTTTCTACTATTTATCAAGAAGTAACTTGGTATAGTGAAAAGAGGATGGGTTTAGCACTCAGCTCTGATATTTAATAGTTGTGTGACTTTTGTAAGTTATTTCACTTCTGGGAGCCTTGCTTTTCCTATCTGTAAATTTAGAATAACGATACATGCTAAATGTATAGAAAATGTGATCTAGTGCTTGGTACCTAAAAGGCAGTCAATAAATATTTGTCTTGTCTTATTTCCTATCAGAGTTTACAGGTTCTTATTATTAAACCTTTGAAATAAAATAGTGTAATCTTTATCTTCTCTTAAAAGTAAATAGTCAGTCATGGAACTTGAGTTTTCCTTCCGCTTTTTTTTTTTTTGAAGATTTTATTGGTGAGTTGTGGGGAGGGGGACAGTGTTGGGGAATCAGGGAAGGGGAACAGACAGGTAGACAAATTGCTGTTTTTGTTCTTCAGTCTAGTTGTGTAGGACTTCGCTTCACTGGCCCATGTTGGTATGATCATTGTGCTCTTCCCTGATGAGGCAGATCGGTCGCCAGTCATTGGTTGGCCACTCACAGTGGCTCTTGGCAGCTCACACTGGCTGCCAGCCGATCATGCTGGCTGCCAGCCACTCATGTAGCTCATGGCAGCCCACTGCAGCCCCACTGCAGCCTATGCCGTTGCTGGCGACTCACAGCAGCCCAGCTCCAGGTCAAGCTGTTGTTCATCATCTTAGCTGTAGAGGGCAGTGTCACTGGCCCTCAATGTGGGATCCGAACTGCAGCCCTGCTGCTCAGAGCTGGCGCTCCCAAGTGAGGTCTTAACCAGCTGAGACACTCAGCCGGCTCTTCCTCCTGTTTTTAAGTTTACATTATTTTTCATCTTGAAAAGCAGATAAATTTCTATTGTGGGGAACTTTTGTGGATGATACAAACTTTTCATAAAAATAGAAGGAACCTTCTAGAAACGGGAGTCATTAACCTACGCTATTACTGAAGAAAAAAATCTAGCAATGTGATTCAGGAGAGGGACTCAAGCAATTCACTAATAGTTCTTACCTAATTCCTTTGAAAAGTATAAGCACCCTCTTGGGATGGTAAATCTGGATTCTCTAAAATTGAACCTAAAATCTAGGTGAAGAGGAAAATAACTCCCTAGTTGAAAATAGCTAAATGTATAGGTTTCTTGCAGTTTTCCCAAAATAGTAAAGTAGAAAATTGGCGAGTAGAGATAGTGAAGATAGTAAATAGGAAAAGAAATGGTAGCAGGAGTGGGTGAGCAGAAATGTCAGCCTTGCTCTCTACGTCCAATTCTGTGGGATTGAATGTGTATACCAATATCCTTTCATAGGTTCCAAAAGTCTAATCTCTCGATATTAGGGAAATTTGGTATATTTGTTTTCAATAAAAATTGTAATGGAACATTTCCAGTTCATTGAGATTTAAAATCTATTACTGAGAAAATGGTCATTGAGGATGGAACACAGATAACAACAGAGTTTTCCTGATCTATGGCATTTCACGGGGGTAGATTTGCCATGTGAAAGCACTGACTTCAGATATTTCACTGATTTCTGAAAGAAAGAGAAAATAGGAGCTAAAGATGGTATCTTTAGAAAAAGTATAAAAACAATCCATTTGTATTTGTAAGCTTTTATAACCACCTTATGCTATTTTATAATTTTAATGATAGGTTGTAAGTATGATAGTAATTGAGTCTTTCTGATAAAGTAGTGAATTTTTAAAAAATTGCTGATATAACTCCAATTCTTATTTGTTCATTTATGGTCTTATCATCTATGGTAGCTACTTTACTTTATCATATAACATGAAATATTAAAACACATACAGGCATACCTCAGAGATATTATGGGTTTGGTTCTGGACCACAATAATAAAGCAAATATCACAATAAAATGAGTCACACAAATTTTGGGGTTTCCTAGTGCATATAAAATTTATGTTTACACTATACTGTAGCCTATTAAGTGTACAATAGCATTATATCTAAAAATGTATATAGCTTAATTTAAAAACACTTTATTGCTAAAAAAAAATGCTAACCATCATCTGACCCTCAGCAAGTAGCAATCTTTTTGCTGGTGGAGGGTCTTGCTCTAGTAACATCAAAGATCACTGATCACAGGTCACTGTAACAAGTATAATAATGATGAAAAAGCTTGAAATATTGTGAGAATGACCAAAATGTGACACAGAGACATGAAGTGAGCAAATGCTGTTGGAAAAATGGTGCCAGTAAACTTGTAGCACTCAGAGTTGCCACAAACCTTCAATTTGTAAAAAACACAATATCTGTGACGTGCAATAAGGCAAAGCACAATAAAACGAGGTGTGCTTGTACAGTCATTTTACGTACATATTCTAATTATTAAGTCGATTTGTTCTTTATATATTGACATTCTGAATCAGCCTACGCTTTAAAAATGTTACATTTCTAAAGTGTATGGTATCTTTTTGCAGATCCTGTGTATTAGGGATGTCAAATATATAGTCCATCTGCCGCTATTATCCCCTTCCATGTCCAGGGAAGATGTGGCTAATCCCTGTTCGTGGTTTTCTTGCTTTGGACTCCTCTTTAAGACACTGGTCTGTGCAGTCACTACCTGTGATAAACCCTTTGCTATATTGGCTATATAACATCTAGTTAATAAAAAAATATCTTTTGTATTCATATCTGACCTAATAACCTTTTATGATTTAATACAGAGAGTTTTATCTTTGATGATGGAGTTCATCCCAGGACAAGAAAGGACCCATCTAAAACCACTAGATTAATTTCTGAATTTGAAGAAGATGGGTCTGTATCTCTACAAGACACTCCTTCTCAAGCTCTTCTGAGAGTATACCTTGAAAAGCAACAGGATGTTGGTGAAAGCCTGACATTGCATTTCTCATCATGTGAAGAATTTTTAAGATCTTACGTAACCTTTATTTTGAGAGCAGCAATTCATCAAATTCTTGGAGAGCCATTTAGAGAATGCCCAGGTTATATCAATTTCAGAAATGTAACAGGAGTGGTATTTGATGACTGTTTTCAGTTTATTCCTGGCAAGAATGTTTTGTTAAGTGAAACAGTTCAACTCACAAAGGAAAAGGAAGAAGAGATGATAGAAGAAGCAACTTCAAAGAGTGAGAACATTGGATCAGAAAGCAGGGCTGATTGGTGTATTTCTCACAAAACTTATGACATTGGCAATAGAAAGGAGTTTGAAAGATTTAAGAAATTTATAAAAGGTACATTAGGGGAGAGATATTTGTGGCTATGGATGGATATTGAGAGGTTAAAAGTTCTTAAGGATGCTGGAAGACATCAAAGGTATTTCTATTTTTTATTTTTCAGTAGTTTTAAAAACAAATTGTAGAATATTAGTTTGGATCATTTAAACACAGGTAGGAAGCCTGAAATAAATATAAAAATGTAATTTATACTTTCAGAAGAATGAATAATAATAAAATTATTTTATTATGGTAATATTGATTTTACTACTTCTATGATTCCATAGCTCTCAAATACTAACAGTAGCAATTATTTGGGTTTGCATAAGTTTCTTCCCATAGATTCTAAACCTGTTTTCAAATTAATCATTCTATTTTATTTTTATAACATTGCAGTGATATATTTTTATAGAATAAAAATTATCAATTATATACCACACTAGCATGAGATACCTTATATGAAAGATACCTTGTGACAATGTATGGGGCCGACTGTTCCTAGCAGCCTGCTTGGTTAACAAATTCCATGATCTTATTTGGATGTCACTTAGACATTTATATCTGAATGAGATATCTGCTAGATATCATACTGGATATCCTCTAGGCAGCTTCTTGGATGGGGTGCAGGTCTTTGTTTCGTTGCTCCATATGTTTTAGATTACTGTGAGTCTTAAGAACCCTAAGAGGACCCTGCTTTAGGAAAGTCCTTATTGTCTACGTTCTCCTGATCTGCTCTAAAGCACATCAGCTACAGTAGACTGCAATGCCCACTAAGGATTTGTCTGAATATACACTAGTGACTGGGTTATTCCAATTATTTCAGTGACATTCAGATCATAGAGCTCATTGTTATACATAGTTATAACTGCAGGGGTTACCAAATGGTTATTTGATGGTGGAAGGCCACTACCACTTTTCAAGACATATTAGGGAAGTTATATGCAAGCAGCCTACATAGGTTCTTCAGGATCAACATTGCATTAGTTCCTATTGTTGCTATAACTAATTACAAATTTAGTGGCTTAAAGCAACACAAATTTCTTACATTTAGGAGGTTAGAAGTCTAAAATGGATATACAGGGTGGCATTCTTTCTGGAGGCCTTTGGGAAGAATTCATTTCCTTGCCTTTTCCAGCTTCTGAAAGCCACCTACTTTCCTTGGTCCCTGGCCACTTCCTCCATCTTCAAAGCCAACAGCATACCATCTTCTCTTTTTCCTGACCTTTGCTTCTATCTTCACCTATTTCTTCTATGACTCTGACCTTCTTGCCTCCCTCTTAGAAGGACCCTTGTGATTACATTAGGCCTACTTAGATAATCCCAGATCATCGCGATATCTTAATTACATCTGCAGAATCTCTTCTAAGGTAAGGGAACATTTATAGGTTCTGGGGATTACAACGTGGACATCTTTGCAAGGCCATTGTTCAACCTACCAAAAATACTCTTCCCATTCTCATAACAATGAGAAATACCTTTATTTTATCTCCACATTGGCACACCTCTAACACAGTGTTGGTCTTGAGATAGTTCATTACTTGTCTCAAACATTTCAGAAATGAAAATATTTGGCTAGTTGAATATTGTATCAATGTGTGTATATGTGTGTATGTGTTTTATTGCAGACATCTTGAGAAGATGAAAAAATGCTATTTAGTGAGCAATGGAGATTGCTATCTTTCTGCAGAAATCCTAACAAAATTTAAACTGCTAGATGGATCTCAGTGGAATAAAGAACACTTAAAAAATATTCAGACTGAAGTTGTAAAACCCTTACTTCTATATTGGTAAGAAAAATATTATAAATCAAAGTTACTTGCTTTCACTTTTCCTACGCTAGTTACAAGTTATACTTTTTTTGCCATGAATATATATCTTATGGAAATTTAAAATGAGAAGATTATTATATCTTTGGCCTTCGTTAAAGTACTTCTCCTTTAGATAATTTGGATGTTTGGGGACTTTAAATCTATAATAGGGCTGGACAGTACTTAAGCTTCATGTTAACTTTATGAGCACATCCTTCTACACCTGATCTTTTTACGGCTGGCATCATTAAATTGGTGTGTGTGTGTGTGTGTGTGGTGTGTGGTGTGTGTACATGTAGCTAGAACTACCAATTGATTATTTTGAGCACTTAATATAGGCCAAGTGCTGTGCTTAGGATACAAGGGTAACACATGGTCAAATCTAGTATTTATAGTCTAGTGGGAAGAACATACATGTGAAATAAGTATGACAAAAAAGTGTGAACACACAAGATACAGAGTAGAAGTAATATTTCAACTAGGACTTGAGGGACTCTAAGCAAGGAGAAGAGAATGGACACAGTGGAGAAAAGGTGTGCCACTTGAAGATCAGTGAGCTCTTCATCCTGGCTATGATAGATCTGATTATGTCACTGCTTTAAATCTTTCACTGGTAACCCAAAGCTTTCATTGTATAGTTGAGATTCCTTAAGTTAGCAAGTAAGGTCATCATGATTTGCCCCTTGCCCACTTCTCTGTCAACATGTCCCATCTATGTAGTCCAGATTACTTCTATGCTTTGTACTATTCCATAGATAAAATGTTGTTTTTCTCTTTATTTCTTAAAAAAAAAACAACGTATTTAAGATACAGAAAAGTATAAACTATACCATAGTCATTTTCTCTGTACACAACCACCCAACTTAATAAAACATTACTAATACAGTAGAAACTTTTCTAAATTTAACTTTTTATTTTGAAGTAATTGTCAATTCATATTTAGTTATAAGAAATAATACAGATTCTGTGTACCTTTCATCCAGTTTCCTCCAATGGTAACATCTTGCATAACTACAATAAAATGTCACAATGAAGACATTGACATTGATAAAACTCACCAATATTTTTCATATTTTATGAGTTTTATGCATTTATTTGTGTGTGTATATAGTTCTATGCAATGTTATCACATTAGAGATTCACGAATTTGCCACTACAGTCAATGTACAGAATAGTTACATTACCACAAGCATCCCTTGTACTGCTATCTTATAACCAGACTCACTTCCCTCTCTCCTCATCCTCCCTGATCTCTAGGAATCATTAATCAATTATATAAATGAAATAATACAATATATTACCTTTGGGAGTTATCTTTTCTTTTTTTTTAATTGGGGAATTGGGGGAGGGGAACAGACAAGTTGCTGTCGTTTTGTTCTTCAGTCTAATTGTGGAGGACGTTGCTTCACTGGCCCAAGTTGGCACCATCATTGCGCTCTTCCCAGGCGAGGCAGATCAGTCGCAGGCTTCTGGATGGTCACTCACTGCGGCTGCTGGCCGCTCAGGCTGGCTGCTGACTACACACGGTAGCCCATGGCAACCCACCTGCCGTCGCAGGCCACTCATGGCAGCCCAGCTCCAGGTTGAGCTGTTGTTCAGCATCTTAGCTGTAGAGGGCAGTGTCACTGGCCCTCATATGTGGGATCCGAACCGGGGCCCTCTGGCGTCCCTAGCCAGCTCTTAACCAATGCGCCACTCAGCCGGCGGGGGGGGGGGATCTTTTTTTCATTCAGTATAATTCCCTTGAGATCCATCCAAGTTATGTGTATCAATAATTCTTTTTCATTGCTGAGTAGTATTCTATTGTATGGATAATACACATCCATTCATTCATCGAAAGGCATTAGGGTTGTTTCCAGTCTTTTGTTATTACTAATAAAGCTGCTATGAATGTTCGTGTACACTTTGCTGCATGAATATATGTCTTCATTTCTCTGGGATAAGTGTCTGAGAGTGAGATTAGTTGGCCATATAGTGTTTATTTTAATTTTAAAAGAAGCTGTCAAACTATTTTTCAGAGTTGATATATCATTTTACATTCCCACCAGCAATGTATAAATGATCCAGTTTTTCTGCAACGTTGCCATTATTCGATGTCACAATTTTCTATTTTAGCCATTTAATAGGTGTGTTGTGATACCTCATTGTGGTTTTACTTTGCAATTCTCCAATGGCTAATGATGCTGAACATATTTTCATGTGCTTATTTGACATTTGCATATCCTCTTCAGTGAAATACATGTATCTGTTCATATCTTTGGTCCATTTTCTAATTGGATTGTTCTCTTGTTGAGTTTTAGAGTTATTTTTATTTTCTAGATACTAGTCCTTAGTCAGATATGTAGTTTGCAAATATTTTCTCCCAGTCTTTAGCTTGTCTTTTCAAAGGCAAGTTTTCCAAAGACTTCTTAAAAGGACTTTCAGATCTTCTGGGTAGATGAACACATGGAAATTAGGATAGAGTTGCACGCCCAGACACCCTGGAATTTCTGCGCACTTTCCCCATACCTGCTGTTTGCATCTCTTCTGTCTTGCTGATCCTGAGTTATATCCCTTTATAATAAACCAGTAATCTAGACTAAGCAAATAAATATTATAGATAATAAGAACCAGAATTCTCATTAAGGTGGAAGAGAGTTACAAATATAGATGAGAACAGAGTAAACCAGGTGGTGATGAACTGGAATTGGAGATGCAAATGGAAAATGCAACTTTCACAAGCTCCGGTTACCATACTCAACTATGAAGACTGTAATTCACTGAAAAAAACAGGACAAATCAAACAACAAAAGGTCATGATGAAAAGAAAGAAAATAATTTACAATAGAAATTCTGAAGTTAATCACATGTGGTATTTTCCCTGGACGGGTGGTGTATTGGGGGACTGTCTCTAAATGAAGGATTCCAGAGAAGTTTTACTCCAAATATTTTAGTAGGGTAGGGGAATAGCTCTTGCGCCAAGTTTAGTCAACTAATGCAAACTTTCCTACATCAAATTTTGCTGCCTGCACCTACTGTTAAGAATAATAACTGTATCTGAAAGATTTTTTTTAAAAGGTGGTGGGGTATTTCATAGAGCAAAATTTAATAATTTTCAATTCCTCCTTTTATGGATTATGCCTTCAGTGTCAAACCTAAGAACTTTTTGCCTATTCTAGATCCTGAAGATTTTCCCCTATGTTTTTTCTAAAACTCTTTTAATTTATGTTTTACATTTAAGTCTATGATCCATTTAGAGTTAATTCTTGTATAAGGTGTGAGGTTTAGGTGTTTTTTGTTGGTTTGTTTGTTTGTTTGGTGTGTATACTTAAGGATACCCAGTTGCTTATCTTCATTTATTCAAGAGGCTATTCAATATCTTTCCTTCTTTTCTATGTTTTACATTAACATATAGTAAAATCAAATTGTATAAATTCATACAAGTACTATGACAATCAATATACAAACAATTATATCACCACAAAAATCTCTCATACTACCCTTTTGTGATTACATACTTCCTCTACTCCTAACCCCTGGCAACCACAGATTTGTTTTTGTCACTATACTTTTGTCTTTGTGAGAATGCCATATAAGTGAAATCAAACAGTATGTAACCTTTTGAGAATGACTCATTGGTCAGCATAATGCCATTGAAGAATAATGTATCCAAATAGTTGCATGTATCATACTTCATATATTTTTTTAAATTTAGCTTTCCGGTTGTTTATTGTTGGTAAATAGAACTCTGATTAAATTTTGTGCGTACTAACTCAGTATTGGAGAGGGCAAAAGCCCTTCCAGTCTCAGCTGTAAATCTCAAATTGGCCTGTTATGCCTTTTTGGCTATTTCACTACTCTTCCACTCTCAGGTCCATCAGACCTTCTTCTTCTCACCTGCACATCAGTACCATGCAGGTCTTATGGTTCTACCCACCTGCTTTTTATATTTAGGTATTTAAGGGGATACCTTGTCACATTAACATTTTGTTGTAAATATTGTCCATGGGTGTTTGGTTTTGCTACCTAATTTTCCTGTCTGTTTTTATTGAGGGATTCTGAGAGGCAGAAAAATAATATTGCTCAAGAAGGTCCAAGATGGCAGATTAGGTAAACGTATGCCTACTGCCTCTCAGGATTACACCAAAATTGCAAATAAATTATAGAACTATCAAACTCATGAATCATTTGAAGACTAGCTGAAAAGAACCCCTATAACTAAGGATATAAAGAAGGGGCCACATCAAGACTGGTAGGAGTGGCAGAGACCCAAAGTGGGCTGACCTAAACCCCACAGATAGTGGTGGAATACCAAAAGGGACACCTTGGTGGCGGAGATCCTCTGGAACAGGGAGGGATTCCTGCCCCACACCAGGCTCCCTAGTCCTGTGTTGGGAAGAGGAGTTCCCACAATACCTGGCAGTGAAAATCAGCGAGGACTCTGTCCATCCCAGTGAGATGGAAGGTGACTAGAAACCCAGATGCCCTCTTGAAGGGCCTGCACACAGACTTACTCACTTGCAAACACTTGCCTGGTCTCCAGTGGAGGGACAGCAACTTGAGAGGTGCCACAGACATACTGGGAAAGACTAAATTGTGTGAATTTGGAGCGAGGGCTGGGGGACAGCAGCCACTGCCCCAGTGTTGAGCCTGCCTCACATGTAGTCTACAGGAGGGTGCTGTCTTTGCTATGTTGAATGTTCCCCCAAAGGGCCAAATCTTAGACTGCATTTGTCTGGTAAAATCTGCACATGTGTACCACCTTGGTGACACCCTAAGTCTCTGCCCTACACAGCTAGTACTGCATCGCCTGTGTCTCTCTCAGCTCCTGGGCTCCAGCCCTGCTCTATGAACAGTGAATCCTTTTAAAGCAGCAGACAGCCCCATGGTGGCCCAGCAAAAGGTGGTGGTGGGCAGAGAGCCACAATTTCCACTGTAGCCTTACTTGGGTGTCTTTCAGAGATCTGCAGACCTGAGGCGAGCAGTGGCTGCGGTGTTCTCAGGGTGTTTTACGAACTGGTCACAGACCAGGTACTGGCACGAGAACTGAATCTGCTTTAACTTCATAAAAACCACCGGCCACTCCTCAAGACTCCCTGGGACTCCGCTGTATCCAAATAGTCCTGCATCACCAGCGACACTTGCAAAACTGAGTCAATCAGCCCAGCCCGCACACTAAGAGGCTCTTTCAATAGCTGAGCCTTACGGGTCACTGGCAGATGGCAACAGGTCTAGGGGGCCCTGGGCCTTTTGCTAAGCTGATTCAGGCCCATTATTGGTGGCAGTCAGCCTCAGTTCACAGTGAGGCTACCCCAACATGCCTCCAGGTCCAGCTCAGGCTGCAACAAACCACATGTACCTCTATAGCTCCTACCAGACAGCACTTGGAAGGTAACAGGCAATGCTGAAATTGGCCTGCATGGAGCCCCTCCCAAGAGACACCAGAAACAACACACCTAGAGGCCAGCTTCAGACTATGCCAGAGCACTACCTGGTTATCCCACAGGAAGTACACCCAAAGGATGGTCTCAACAGGCACAAGAGCCCTCAGGGGCAAATTCCCCTCTGAAGGGTCACCACATACACAGTAGCTCATACACTATGAGCTTAGCCAATCCTCACAGTCAGTCAGCCTAGGAGTCAGTCCCACCCACTGATGCACCAGTAGCAATCAAGTTCAACTACAACAGGAGAATACAAACAACACACACAAGGGACACTCCTGGAATTCACACATAGGCGATGAGGAGGCTGCATCATTGGACCACACAGAATGCATACTACCTGGCTAAGACAGAGCCATAGAAAGAGAGATCTACCTAATACATAGATGCAAACACAGAGAGGAAGCCAGAATGAGGAAACAACGAAACATGTCCCAAATAAAAGAACAGAAGAAACCTCCAGAAACAAAAGTAAATGAAATGGAGGCAACAAACCTACCAGAGACAGAGTTTAAAACACTGGTTGTAAGAATGCTTATGGAGCTTAGTGAGAATTACAAAAAAGAGATAGTAAGCATAAAGAAGGACATAGAAACTATAAAAAAAAAACAGTCAGAAATCAAGAATACAATAACTGAAATGAAGAATACTCTAGAAGGAATCAACAGTGGATTAGATAAAGTAGAGGATAGAATCAGCAATTTATAAGACAAGGTAACAATTGTCATAACAAAGGAAAATGGAATAATAAAACAAAACAAAATAAACGAACAAAAAATGAAGATAGTTTAAGGGACCTGTGGGACAAAATCAACAGTAACAACATTTGCATCATAGAAGTACCAGAAGAAGAAAAGGAGCATGGGATTGAAAACCTATTTGAGGAAATAATGACTGAAAAGTTCCCTAACCTGGTGAAGGAAATAGACGTATAAGCCCAGGAGGTACACAGTCTCAAGCAAGATGAACCCAAACAGGTCCATACCAAGACACATTATCATTAGAATGACAAGGTTAAAGACAAAAAGAGAATCCTAAAAGCAGCAAGAGAAAGAGAACTAGTTACTTGCAAGGGCGCTCCCAGAAGACTATAAGCTGATTTATCAACAGAAGGTTTGCAGGCCAGAAGAGTTTGTCAGGGAATAATCAGGGTGATGAAAAAGAAGGGCCTACAACCAAGACTACTTTACTCAGCAAAACTATCATTTCAAATTGAAGGAGAGAAAAAGAGCTTCCCATACAAGAAAAATCTAAAGGAATTCATTACTTCCAAACCAGTATTACAAGAAATGTTAAAAAGAGCTTCTTTAAGCAGCAGAAAGGAGAAAACAAAGATAAAAAATATGAATAATAAAATGACAATAACTATGTACCTATCAATAATTACTTTAAATGTAAATTGATTAAGTGCTCCAATCAAAAGACATAGGGTAGCTGAGTGAGTAAGAAAACAGTATGGAAGTTCTTCAAAAAATGAAAAATAAAGCTACCTTATGACCCAGCAATTCCATTCCTGGGTATTTATCCAAAGAAATCCAAAACACTAATTCAAAAAATGTATGCACCCTTATGTTTACTGCAGCAGGATTCACAATATATGGATATTTTGATATGGAAATAACAGAAGTGCCCATCAATAGATGATTGGATAAAGAAATTGTGATACATTTATACAATGGAGTATTACTCGGCGATAACAAAGAATGAAATTTTACCATTTGCCGCACATGGATGGACCTGGACCTAGAGGATATTATGCTAAGTGAAATAAGTCAGACAGAGAAAGACAAATACCATATGACCTCATTATATGTGAAATCTAAAGAACAGAATAAATGAAGAAACAATAGAGAAATAGACTCATAGAGACAGGAAATAAACTGATGGTTGCTAGATGGAAGGAGGGTTTAGGGGACAGGTGAGAAAGGTGAAGGGATTAGGAAGTACAGATTGGTAGTCACAAAATAGTCATGGGGATGTGAAATACAGCATTTGTAATATAGTCAATGATGTTGTAAAAACTGTGGTGTCTGTTGGGGCTTTACTTATGGGTGGGATCACTTCATGAATTATGTAAATGCCTGGCCACTGCTCTGTACTCCTGGAACTAGTATAGACTAATATTGAATGTCAACTAGTGTGTGTGTGTGTGTGTGTGTGTGTGTGTGTGTGTGTGTATACACATACACATGTATATAGTCACAGGATGTAAAGTACAGCATAGGGAATGTAGTGAATGGTATTGAAATAATTATGTACAGTGTCAGATGGGTCATAGACTTGTTGGGGTTATCACTTTGTGAGGTCTGTAAATATCTAATCATTATGTTGTTTTGTACACCTGAAACTATTAATAGAAAAAGAATTAAAAAATTTTAAATTAAAAAAGAAAAGAAAACATTTTATTGAAATATTTATCTTAGAGAATTGCGGTTTGTGCATTTTCAGTGCTTCTAAAGAGTGTAGCAGTGTGGGAGGCAGTGACCTCTCATTTCTGGTTCTTTTGATGATTATGAGAGCCTGGAAGTTTTCTTCCTGTACTCCATCTTCCCCAGCAGTGCCAGGCACATGGTAATAATTTGATACATTTTCATGGCATGAATAAACTGTAAAATTAGATGAAGAAAAGGAAAGAAAAACAATATTGCTGACATTGCCATTTTCCCAGAATTTTTTCTTACATTTTTTCTTTCTATTTTAGTTTATTATTATTTTTTACCTTTTTTCTAATCTAGCTAAATCCTGTGTGTTCTTTAAATTTCAAACTAAGATATAAACAGATAAATGAATATTATAAAGCAAACACTTCTATAACCATCATGTGGGCTGAGAAATAGAATATTGCCAAGACCCCTTAAGGTCCCTTCCTAATCACAACATTCTCACTCTCCCTCAGAGGTAACCACTATCCTGACTTTTGTGATTATCATCTTGCTTTTGTTTATAGTTTTACTAACCATGTATGCAAATCAATCACTAAACATATATTTTTATCTGCCTGTTACACAACTTTACATAAAAGGAATCATGTTGTATGGATTCTTTTGTGTCTTCTATCAACATTATATTTGTGAGAGTCATCTATAATTGCATTTAAGAGTTTTATTCATTTGCATTGCTGGATATGGTGTTCCACTGCATGAATAAATCATAATTTATTTGCTGTTTTTTAACATTTGGGTTCCCTACTTTTCACAACTATAAGCAATGCTATAATGTATAATTCTTGTACACATATCCATTTTCCCAAAGTAGTTTTACCAACTTATGCTCCAATCAACAGAATATGAGAGTACTCATTACTGCAAATCCATGGTAGAATTTAATATTTTTTAAATATTATGTCTGGTGTGTCATTGATGTTGTGTGGCTTTAACTTGCATTTCCCTGATTATTAGTGAAGTTGATAACCTTTTCAATACTTACTGGTCATTTGGATATGAATTTTCATGAATTGCCTGTTTATTTTCTTTGCCCATTTTTATATTGAGAGACACACACACACACTTATTGGATATAGTTCTTTTAATGGTATTACATGGCAAAAATCTTCTACTCTCTGAGCTTGAGAATTAAGATGTGTACAATCAACATGCATGTGAACTTGTATGATGGAAGCACGAAAAATGGTACAACACCAGTTTAGGATGGGCTGTGAAATTTATTCCACAATATTTGATGAATTTACATAGTAGCTAATAAAAAATTAATGCAATGAATGAAATAATGTAAGATTAAAGTGGTAGGGATAGCAGAGACTTATGGGGTCATATGAATATACTGTAATGAAGGAAATCAGAAAATTGAGATACCTGGATTTCCTGACCAGTACTTGTATGATTTATTCAATATGGATCTTGTATATATGCCCACTTACCAGTTGACATGCAAATAAGAGGTAATTTTGAAGTAAAGTTTGTGAAATGTAGTGTAGAATGACCACCCAGATCCGTACCGGGTACTTTCTGATCCTAAACTAATTATTAACTTTGGATTCTCTTCTACACCCAATCTGTGTTCACATCAGGGAAATATTTACCTTCTTCCTATTTTAAAGGGAGGCAATTTTCTACTAGGACCTGAAATAGGGAGTGGGATTTAGTCTTTGCGTTGCGGCATCAGAAGGAAAACCTGGTCCAAACAACAATTACCAACAGTCCCTGACAGCTGGATTTAACCCTATAGCCAATAAAGAGCTGGCCCACAGAATGAATACCAGGATATCCATCCAATTAAGTATGGCCTTGATATTGTGCCAAACATTCTTTTCCATAAGTTTCTGGCAGTAGTATTGGTCTTTCATTTATATAAATAGTTGTAAAATTCATTCTTATCTTCAAATTTAAGGCTTGAAAATAAATCATATGAATCATAATCCACTTTAGCAGTATACTTAAGCATTATTAAAATTTTTATATGTTTTAAAATTTAATTTCATCCACCAGTTTTTATTTGGTACTATAGGAAAATACTAAACTGCCTTAAAATGGTCACAGGTGCATTTCCTATTCATTGTACTAGAAACTGTAAGTTATTTAAAAAAATTATTTTATTGAATATATAGGTTCTTTTTCTTACCATGTAGATAATAGTTTGAATGTAAGTTTTAAATTATTTTTTCCTAGTGTATATTGCCTCTTTATATGAGTTAATGTGATTTCAGGCACTTGATATATCATAGAAAAACATTTTTTAAAGCTAGGCAGTAGAAAAAGAAGTAGAAATTATAAAAAAAATGGGTATAGAAGACTGGTAATTGTGAGCACAAGTATTACACACTTTTTAAGCTCTTGATTTTTTTAATCTTAAATTTCTTTTCCTCTCACCAGGGCACCAAGATTCTGTGTTACTCATTCATTCTCAACAAAACATGCGAGTGCTGAACTGAAATTGTGGCACTTCCGTCAAGAGAAACCAAGGAAAGATGTTGACCCTTTTCCACAAATGGCAACCCTCTTGCCCTTAAGACCTAAATCTTGCATTCCACAGATATCCGATATGCAGGTAGAGTGTACATTGATACTTTGATCTCTTTATCAAGTTTGTAGTAATATGTCCACGCTTGGGTTTGTACACTAATACTTGTTTCATCCTAAGCTCGCTCTCTCTCTCTCTCTCTCTCTCTCTCTCTCTCTCTCTCTCTCTCTCTCTCTCTCTCTCTTTCTGTTATTGTTGATGTAAATGCTGCAACAGTTAGGAAATAAGAAAACCTATAATCTATTCTCTGCCAAGCAGCCAAAGTGATCCTTTAAAAATACAGGATCATGTCACTCCCCTGCTTTAAATTCTCTAATGGCCTCCTCTCCCAGAATAAAAATCCAAAGTTTTTACACAGCTGTACATGTCCCTGCCAACCTCCTGACCTTATTTCCTACCATGCTTCTCTAACTTACTCCATTCCAATTTGACTGCCTTTTTGCTTTTCTTCTGAATACACCAAGAAAAAAACCCATGAGCGCTGTACTTGTGTCTCCTTCATTTGGAGCACTCTTCCTCCATGTATCCACGTGGCTTGCAGCCTCACTCACTTCAGGAGTCTGCTCAATTGTCACTTATTCAGAGACTCTCCTTGACTCTTCTATATAAGCACACGTGTGTAGGACAGCACAGATACCTTCCATCACTATCTGAATCCACTACTCTGCTTTATTTTGCTTTATTGTACAACCACATAATTTATGTTTATTGTCTTTCACCTCCTATCAAAATATAAGGGATTTTTCTTTGTTAACTACTTATCCCCAGTGCATAGAATAATGCCTGGCACATAATAGTTGCTTAATGAGTATAAATTGAATGAATGAATGAAAAGTAATGACAGCAGAATTAGAAATAGTGAGCATTCTTTCACACTGGGGAAGAATAAAGTAGTACAAAAAGATAAGAAAAAAATGTCCAAAAGGAGAAGAAAAGTTAACCAACTTATAGTGAAAGAAGTAAATAATACTATATATTTGGGCACAGAGATGTAATAACTGTAGCTAAGACCTGCATTTCGGAAGTAAAGAGACTTATTAATCTTAGTAGACTTTAAACATGTAATAGAATGTTCACTGTTATTGGCCAGTCATACACAACCCCTTTAAAAAAGATTGCTTTATGGTCAGGATACCTTATTTTCTATTTATTTATTTTTAAATTTTCTTAGTTTTTCATTTAGAGTTGACATTATTATATTAGTTTCAGGTATACAGCATAGTGGTTAGACATGTATATAACATGATTATAAGTCTCACACCCACCTGACACTGATAAGTCTCACACCCACCTGACACTATATATAGTTATTACAATATTATTGACTATATTCCCTAAGCTGTACTTTATATTCCTGTGCTTTTTTTGTAACTGCCAATTTGTACTTCTTAAATCTCTTCACCTTTTTCATCCAGTCCCCCAACTTCCCTCCCATCTGGCAACCATCAATTTGTTCCCTGTATCTATGAGGTTGTTTCTGTTTTGTTTGTTCATTTATTTTGTTTTTTAGATTCCACATATAAGTGAAATCATATGGCACTTTATCCTTCTCTGTCTGACTTATTTCACCTAGCATAATACCCTCAAGGTCCATCCATGTTGTCACAAATGATAAGATTTCATTCTTTTTTGAGGCTTAGTGATATTACAGTGTGTGTGTGTGTGTGTGTGTGCATGTGTGTGTGTGTGTGTGTGTGTGTGTGTGATCAAAAAGTACAGTGAATGTTTAAAAAGTTTTTATTGCAGTAAAAGGCATATTGCCATTAATCTCCCTTAAAATACTTCCCCTCAATTCGAACACACTTATGCCATCATTCCTGCCACTTTCCGAAGCAGTTCTAGAAGTCCTCTTTCATTAGTGTCTTTAGTTGCGCTGTCGTGGCAGCCTCAATGTCCTCAATTGATTCAAAATGTTTATCTTTTATGGTCATTTTGACTTCTGGGAAGAGCCAGAAATCACATGGTGCTAGATCCAGTGAATAAGGTAGATGAGGACACACCGTAATGTTTTTATTTGACAGAAATTGGCATACCAGAAGCAATGTGTGACATGGAGCCTTTCCATTGTTATCACAAAATACAGTGAATGCTGCTGCCGAGTGCCATCCAATGGAAAGGCAGGGATCTTCAATATGGAAAGTGGTGTGTCGAACCTTAGTAACAGTGTGTGACGAGTTTCAACTTATTCGGTGCAGTCAGTCGGGTGTGGGCTACAGTGAGAGAAGGTGTGCTTTAAAGTGTGACGTAAATCATGGATCACGAACAACCCATTAACATGAAATGGGCAAACGGTTTCATCTTCCATCATGACAATGCTCATGATGGCGAGATTAATGGTAATGTGTTTTACTGTAATAATTTTTAAAATTTAAACATTCACTGTATTGTTTGATCATACCATATATACACAGGGTGCCAAAAAAAGTATACACATCTTAAGAAAAGAAAAAACTGTATTAAAATTGTTAATACTCAATATATAATGATAACAAAAGATGAATACAAGTCAAGTGTATACATTTTTTTGGCACGCCTGTATATCTCCACCACTTCTACATTATTCACTCATCTTTTGATTGGAGCATTTAATCCATTTACATTTAAAGTAATTATTGACAGGTATGTAGTTATTGCCATTTTATTACTTGTTTTATTATTCCTATTCTCTTGTCTTGTATGTTGATGACTTATTTTAGTGTTGTGCTTAGATTCCTTTCTCTTTATTTCTTGTATATCTCTTGTAGATTTTTGGTTTGTAGTTATGTGTTTCATATATACCAAGTTAGGTTTATAGCAGTCTATTTTAAGCTGACAGTCACTTAAGTTTGAACACATTCTAAAATCACTACCATTTTTACTCACCCCTTCACATTTATGTTTTTGTCATTATTTTTTACTTCTTTTGTGTGTGTATATGTTGTGTTTATCCCTTAATTTCCTGTTGTAATTGCACATGCACTTCTTTCCTTTGCCCTTTAATCTTTGTATAACCTTTAGTGTTAGTTGATCTACTGCTTTTATTCTGTTTCCCTTTATCAGTGAGAGTTTTTTCTTTGTGATATTTTTGTGTTCATATTTTTTATTTTTTTCTTCTTAAAGAAGTCCGTTGAACATTGTGTGTAATACTGGTTTGGTGACAATGAACTCCTTTAGCTTTTTCTTGTCTGGGAAGCTCTTTATCTGGCCTTCTATTCTAAATGATAGCTTTGTTGGGTAGAGTAATTTTGGTTATAGGTCCTTACTTTTCATCATTTTGAATATTTTGTAACAACAACTTTTAGCTTGCAAAGTTACTGTTGAGAAATCAGATGACTGTCTTATGGGAGCTCCCTTGTAGGCAACTAATTGCTTTTCTCTTGTTGCTTTTAAGATTCTCCCTTTGTGTCTAAACTTTGGCATTTTAATTATGATGTGTCTTGGTGTGGGCCTCTTTGGATTCATCTTGTTTGGGACTCGCTGCACTTTCTGGACTTATATGTCTATTTCCTTCGCCAGGTTAGGCAAGTTTTCAGTTTTTATTTCTTCAAATTGGTTTTTAATCCCCTGCTGTATGTCTTCTCTTTCTGATGTGAATGTTGTTACACTTGATGTTTCCCAAGAGGCCCTTAAACTATCCTCATTTAAAAAAATTTTTCTTTATGCTGTTCTGATTGGGTGTTTTCTGCTACCTTGTCTTCCAAATTGCTGCGTTGATTCTCTGCTTTATCTAATTTATTGATTCCATCTAATGTATTCTTCATTTTATTATTGCATTCTTCATTTATCACTGGTTCTTTTTTATGTTTTCTATCTCCCTTTTTATGCTTTGTATCTCTTTGTTGAAGTTCTCACTGAGATCATCTGTTCTTTTCTTAAGTTCATTGAGCATCCTTATAACAAGTGTTTTGAACTCTGCATCTGGTAGATTGCTTGTTTTGAAATAAAGAATTTAAATAAAGAATTCTTAAATAAATAATTTTATTCAGTTATTTTTCTGGAGTTTTGTCCTGTTTTTTCATTTGGGACATGTTTTTTTGTCTCCTCATTTTGGCTGCCTCCCTGTGTTTGTTTATATGTATTAGGCATAACTACTAGGGCTCACAGTCTTGGCATAATGGCCTTATGTAGTAGGTGTCCTGTGAAGCCCAGTGGCACAGTCTCCCTGTTCACCTGGGCTGGGTGCTCCAGGTGTGTTCCTTGTGTTGGTTGTCCATGCTTTCCTGTTGTAGTGTAGCCTTGATTACTGTTGGCACATAAATGGGTGAATTGACTCTCAGGCTGACTGGCTGTGAGAACTGGCCTTGATTAACACAGACAAGCTGTTGTGTGTGGGCTGACCCCATGGAGAGAGATTCACTGCCTGCTGAGTCCAACCTTTGGGTGTGTCATTTGTGGTACGAATTAAGTGGTGCTCTGGTGTGGTCTGAAGCTGACACCAGGTATGTTGGTTCTGGAGCCTCTTGGGAAGGACTCCATTGCATACTAAGTTCAGCTGCTGCCTGGGTCCAATCTGGGGCCACCTGGTAGGAGCTACAAAGTGGTCTGCAGTTGGCAGCTGCCTTGCTCGGCTTGGAAGAGCCTGGGAGTGGTTATGCTGTGAACTGAGGCCAGCTGCCACTAGTGCCAGGCCTTGGGCTGCTTAGCAGGAGGTACAGGGCACGCTGAGGTCAGCTGCTACTTGTTTGGGGGTTGTGGACATTTGAGAGAATTTAAGAAAGTCCACAGCACAGCCCCAGGCCAGCCACTTGTGTGGATTAGCCTCTGAAAGAGGTTACAGCCAGGCATGTGACTTGGGTGGGGTGGGGTCTCAGAGAATTTACATGGTGGAGGGAGAGTGATGTTAGCCCAGTTAATGGAGAATCAGATTGGGTGCCCGCTAGCACCTGCCAGTTGTGTTGGGGGATAGATCAACAAAAGGACAATGGTACCTTCCTGCACTTCAGCCTATGACTGTTGGCTGGGTGGGAGGACTCAACAAAGGAACAGCAGTGCCTGCAGGCACTTTAGTTCTGGAGAGAGCTGCCCCTCCAACCCTTGCTCTGGAGCCAGACAATTCAGTTTCTCCCCATATGTCCCTGGCACTTTTCAAGCTGCCATCTCTTCTCTGGAGTTATGGTGAGTGTTTGCGAGCAAGTGAGCCTGTTTTTCGGCCCTTTAAGAGGATGCCTGGGTCTTTAGCAGCCCTTCATCTCACCTGAACCGAGCCTCTGTTTATTTTCACAGGCAGCTCTTGTGGGTACTTCTCTTTCTGGCGATGGTACCCTGGGCTGGGGAACCCAGTGTGGGGTTGGGACCTCAGTGGGGTCCTCTGCAGCAGAGATACTCCTCCCAATTCTTAACTGCCCTACATAGGTATAGGACCAGCTCATTTCATGTCTCTGCCCCTCCTACCAGATTTCATGTGGATCCTTAGTCATAAGAATTCTATTCAGCTAGTCTTCAGGTGGTTCTCAAAGCTGGTTGTTCTATAATTTGGTTGTCATTTTGATGTGGTCATTGGAGGAGGCAAGCACAGCATTTACCTACTCTGTGATCTTGACCAGAAGTCCCCAAGATGTCTTGTTTTACAAGCATGAAGATGTATAATATATTTCTTAAAGTTTTACTTCAACAAGTAGTGTTTTAGAGCTGGAGGGACTTCACAATTATTTTTTTTTGTTCTGGTTGGTTAACTCTAGATACATAATTATTATTGATATAATCAAATATAGAGATTTAAAATATACTGATGCCCTTGTCCCACCTTCAGAGATTCTGATTTTTTGGTTTGCAGTGGGTCACAGTCATTCTGTTAAATTAGGGGTTGGCTTAAAAATGAACAAAGCACTGCTATAGGCTGGTGGTTCTTTAACATACAGTGTAGTCACTGAAGAGCTTTAAAAACAGAGATTTCTAGGCTCCACCTGGAGATCAAAATTCAGTAATTATAGGGTGGGGCCCCAAATTTTGTATTTTTAACAAACTGCCTCCCAGGTAATGCCCTTGGTGCTGGTCTGGGAACCACACTTTGAGTCATTGTCAGTTAAGTGCATTAATGGTTTCTTATCCATCATTTTGACATTTTCCTGGGCTTTACACCTTGTGGCCTTTTTGTATGCCACTCCACTGATAAATCTAATCTTCTCTGTTAGCCCACATGACTTAATGACCCAGTCACCAAGTTAATAAACATCTTAGAGGGGTAATATAAGGAGCACATCATCTGATAACATGTAAACATTTGCACAGATAACATTTGTACAACACATGAGAGGTAAGGTGGAAGAAAAAGTAAGTGGTGTGGTTAATGAAAAGAATGAGGGCAATGCAAAAGGAATGGGTAGAGATTGGCTTATGTAAAAAGTGGTATAAACATGACTATGACATCATCTGTTTTCTTCCTTTGTTTCCTGAGCATTGTTTACCATATATTGTCATGGATGTTTTCTAGTTGGATAACTCATTCTGATCCCACTGTGTGTTTTCTTGGCAGAAAGCACTCTAAGAAATAGAACTTAATTCTGTTTTCTTTATTTTTCTCACTTAAAAAAGTTAAGGTACTATTTTAATACTGTAAAATTCACCCATTTTAGTGTACAGTTCTGTGAATTGTGACACATGTATATATTGTGTAACTGCCATTACAATCACAATATGGGACAGTTCCTTTACCTACCTACTCCCTATTCTGCTGTGTCCTTTTATCAGTTTTTTTCCCCATCAATTACTTTCTGGCTACTTTTCTAGTTTTCCCCTGATCAGAAATCTCAAAAGTTCTAATTTAGGCTTTTCTGTGTATAATACACTTTAAAAACTTTTTAAGAACACTATTTTTATTGTGAAAAAAAACCACATAACATAAAATTTACCATCTCCATCATTTTCAAATGTGCACTTCAGAAGCAAGTATATTTATGTTGTTGTGAATCAAATCCTCTGGATTTTTATTGAGATCTGAAACTGTATACCCATTAAACAACTTCCCTTTCCCCTCCCTCAACCTCTTGTAACCACCAATTTACTTTCTGCTTCTACGAATTTGATTACTTTTATATGATATACTTTTTTATTTTTTTATTTTTGTTAGTTTCAGGTGTACAAAACAATGTAATAGTTAGACACTTCACCCCTCACAAAGTGATAACCCCCATCCCCAATCTATTGCCCCTCTGACATCATACATTTCTATTACAATTCCATTGACTCTATTCCCTGTGCTGTTCTCCATATCCTGTGTGTGTGTGTATATATATATATATATATATATATATATATATATATATAAAACTATAGTCGACATACAATATTATTCAGCTTCAGCTTCAGGTGTACAGCACAGTGGTGGTCAGGCATCTACACAGTCCATGAAGTGGTCTCTGTAATAAGAATGTGCCCATCTGGCACCCTACAAAATCTTTACAACAAGGTAATTGATTATATTCCCCCAAACTGTCTTTTATATCCCGTGGCAATATTGTAGTTACCATTTTGTGCTGTCTAATCCCTCCCCTTCTCCCTCATCTCCTCCTCCCTCCCATCTAGCAACCATCAGTTTTTCCTCTATATCTCTGAGACTATATACTTTTAATAAGATCAGCCCCCTGTGGTACCTCTCATTTATTGAGTGCTGCTTAATGTCATACTGTGTTCTGAATTACTAAAACAGATGTGCGCCCTGATGCCTAGGAACTTATATGTAAAACATACCTCAGTAATTAATTTTGTTTATAGAAATCTTAAAAGAACATTAGTAGTTGTTAGGCACCTAGAGTGTACATATATAACAATTTATTATTTGTTCTGGATAATAAAACATCACAAATATATTTCTTTCTTTCCAGTGACATATATTACATTCTAGTGGCAGTTAACATATAAGAAAAGTTTACACTTTTTTTTCAGATTATAAAAATAATAAAACTACTGTAAATTTGGAAACTGAAGAGACAAACTACTTATGATCTCACTTGCTTCTACACAACTATTAACTTATTTCTTTTCTCTTAGGCTTGTTGTGAATTTCTAGTTTTAATGAACTTCTGCTTTTGTATTCTGATTATTTCTTATAACACCATCAATATTTTTCCATGCATGTCATAATTTTCATAATTCTTACTTTTAAGAATTATATAAGTTACAGTTATGTATATCCCATACTCAGATAATTCTTTTTTCCTCCATTTTGACATTTAGATGTTTATACTTTTTTGATTCATGCATGTAGCATCTCATATTCTGGATTTAAATAGTTAACTTTTACCACAAAGAACATTTAAGAATGGGAACAATAACAATGAAAATAAAATGTCCAGGGCCGGCCGAGTGGCGCGATGGTTAAGAACTCGCTTGGGATGCCAGAGGGCCCAGGTTCGGATCCCACATATGAGGGCCAGTGACACTGCCCTCTACAGCTAAGATGCTGAACAACAGTTCAACCTGGAGCTGGGCTGCCGTGGGTCGCTGGTGACGGCGTAGGCTGCAGCCCCTGTGGCAGTGGGTTGCCATGGGCTACCGTGTGTAGCCAGCAGCCAGCGTGAGCGGCCAGCAGCCGCAGTGAGCGGCCGTCCAGAAGCCGGCGACTGATCTGCCTCGCCAGGGAAGAGCGCAATGATGGTGCCAACTTGGGCCAGTGAAGCAGCGTCCTCCACAACTAGACTGAAGAACAAAAGGACAGCAACTTGTCTGTCCTCCTTCCCCCAATTCCCCAGCGCTGTTCCCATTCCCCAATTCCCCAATAAAAATCTTTAAAAAAAAAATAAAATAAAATGTCCAAAGATGGAAGGAAATAGTTCTGTTAAGATATAGGTCTCTATTATGGACCAATGATATTCTTGCATTCTTTCCCCACCCTGCATCCCCATTTTCCATCCATCCATCCATGCATGCATGCATGCATGCACATACATGCACACACACTAGCAATAAAACCTATTCAGTTATAGAATAAAGAAGTTTTTGCAGTGTTCTTCCTGCAGGAAAGAGCCTTCTTTCACAATGATGTAAAGAAATAAAAGTCCTTGGCCTTTCCTTTCTTAGAGTCTAAATAGTTGTAGGGGTTTCAGCCTTCTGGTTGTATAACAGTGGAAGTTTGGGAAAGAGAACATTTTTTATTCTAGTGGGAAGCATACTAGGTGGCAGAGTGAGTTGGGAAATTCTGTAGTGATCAAAATAAATTTTGGGTATATGTATAGAGCTCTGATTTATTCTCTATCATTTTCTTTTTGCTCATTTTTCACTTTGTTCATTTCACTTTCAGAAAGAAGAATCCAGTTTAGTACAACCTCCTAAATCTCCCAAGAAACCACCTAGAGTAAAAACAGCAATTCAAAAACCTTGGAAGAGTGAGACTTTGTATACAATTTCTTCTAAAGATGATGTGATTGAGAAAGGGTAGGTGCAGCTTTCTATGTGTCAAGTGCTTTTCTGCAATGGTAAGATGTTTTTAAGAATTTAAAAATTAAATAGAAATTGAAAATTAATACCTTGACTTTTTTATATGAGTTCTTATATTTCAGTGATAAGTATTAGAGGGTTATATTTCCATGCATACTCGAAATTAGGAGTATAACTCCTGAGATTATTAAAGAGTTGGTGCCTCTGATTTCCAGCCTCTCATGAGCCACACAATCAAAAGACTTCTCTGAGAAGATTTCCCTCCAGCTCTTACTTGGCCCTATTCAGTAATTCAATATTTCTCAAACTTTAGAACTCATAAGACCCTCAAGAAAATTGTCATTATTTAATACAGTATATTATTTTATTCATTTAGATTGGCCCACAAAGTTACCCTTTTTATTATTCTTTTTTAAAAATGGGATTATTTTCCTTCAGCCTGAAAAAATATCCTTTTGTATTAACTTTGGTGTGGGGTCTTCTGGTGAATAATTCTTTGTTTAATAATTTATTACTTCACTTTTATTGCTTTTTTACTGAGATAAAGTTCATATAACATAAAATTCACCATTTTAATCATGTTCAGGTATACAATTCACTGATTTGTAGTATGTTTACAAAGTTATTCAACCATCACCACTAGATAATTCCAGAACATTTTTTCACCCTTAAAAGAAGCACCATCTCATTAATAATCACTCCCTGTTTCTCCCTCCTTCAGCCTCTAATAACCACTTATCTGCTTTCTGTCTCTATGGATTTGCCTATTCTGGACATTTCATATAAATGAAAGCATACAATATGTGGTCTTTTGTGTCTGGAATCTTTCCTTTGGCATAATGTTTTTAAGGTTCATTCATGTTGTGGTCACTTTCATTTAAAACATTTTTTCTGGGTGTAGAATTATAGATTGGTATTTATTTTCTTTCAACACTTTGAAGATATCATTTTGTTGTCTTCTAGCTTTCAATGTTTCTGTTTGGGCAGTAGTCCCCGATTATTCATGGGTGATACATTCCAAGACCCTCAGTGGATACCTGAAACTTCAGATAGTACTGAAACCTGTATACACTATGTTTTTCCCCATACATGCACACCTATATGGTAAAGCTTAATTAATGAATTAGGCACAACGAGAGATTAACCACAAAAACTAATAACATAGAACAATTAAAACAATATTACTATAATAAAAGTTATGTGAATGTGGTCTCTCTATCTTTCTGTCTCCCCCTCAAAATATCTTATTCTACTATACTCACTTTTTCACTTAAAGAAAGCACTTTATGTCTTCTCTTAGATATATTCAAATCACCAGCATTACTGTTTTTGTGCTTTGGAGCCATTAGTAAGTAAGGATTACTTGAACACAAATATTGTGAGACCTTGACAGTCAACCTGATAACCAAGATGGCTAAGTAACTAATGGGCGGGTAGCATATACAGCATGAATATGCTGGACAAAGGGATGATTCATCTCCCAGGTGGGACAGAGCGGGACAGTGCGAGATTTCATCACACTACTCCAAATGGCACAAAATTTAAAACTTGTGAATTGTTTATTTCTGGAATTTTCTCTTTAATACTTTCAGAACACAGTTGACCACAGGTAACTGAAAGTGCAGAAAGAGAAACCATGGATAAGGTGGAAATACTGTATTAGCTGTTAGGCTAATTGTTCTTTTGAAGATACTATGTGTTTGCTCTAACTGCTTTAGTATTACCTGTGTGTGTGTGTGTGTGTGTGTGTGTGTGTGTGTGTGTATAATTTTATTCTAATATGTTTAGGTGTGGGTTTACTTTTTTGTATCCAATTTTGGGTTATTAAATCTGTGGCTTTGATGTCTTCCATCAGTTTTGGGAAATTATTAGCTGTTATCTCTTCTAATATCGTTTCTAACTCTTTATCTCCTCTTATTCTGGGATTCCAATTAAATGTGTGTTAGACCTTCTTGATGTATCCTCTCATACCATGTCTTCTTTTTTTTTTTAAGTTATTTTTATTGTGAAATACACATTTTTTAGAATTAGTTTCAGCTGTACATCACAGTGCAATAGTTATACTTTTTGCCCCTCGAGGTGACAACCCTGCCCCCCCCCCATGTCTTCTGTGTTCTATCCTATTCTGGGCATTTTCTTTTGACTTAACTTCCAGTTCACAGTTTCTATCTTAAACTGTGTCTAATCTGTTGTTATTCACATTTACTGAGTTCCTAATATTAGTTATTGTATTTTTTATTTATATAATTTCTCTTTGGTTCTTTGTTAGGTCTGTTATGTCATGTTTTATATTTCCAGTTCTCTGCTGAAATTCTCAGTCTTTGTTTAATCTCCCTGCTCATGGTTATTTAAGTTTTGTGCATGACATTTTTAATATCTGAAGCTCCTGTGACTTTCCATGGTTCTACTTTAAGCTATTTTTTTCTTGTTGTCTTGTCTGCTCTTATATCTTGTTTTTGTTAATTAAGCTATACCTTCTATTGGAAAAATTGTTTGTAGAATTTATTTGAGATTTAGGATGACATTATATTTTTCTGGAAGGAATCTTTTCTTTGATTTTGCCAGACAACTCAAGCACTAGTAATCTAGGATAATTTTAATACAATTACAAAGATTCTTCTGAACAAAATGGCTGAAAGTTATGCTGTAGTATGTACAAGGATTAGTTGACTTCTAGTATATCCTTACTACTAGGTTTTAGCCTTGGGGTTGCCAACAAAAAATATGAGGAGTTTGACATGGCCCCCAACTGTGTCAAACATAATGCTTAATTTTTCAGATGCTCTTCATTATCAGCAAAACCTCAGGGAAAAACAACCTCAAATGCTGAAATTACCTTTCTGATTTTTTTTTCCATTTTTTTTATTGTGGTAAAATATACATAGTATGAAGCTGATCATCTTAACTCTTTTTTCATAGATTTTCATTTAAAAATATAGCTAACATACAGTATTATATTAGTTTCAGGTGTACATCATAGTTATTCTACATTTTTATACCTAGAGAAGTGAAGTGATCACCATGATAAGTCCAGCGACCGTCTGACACCATACCATGCTATCATGATATTATTGACTATATTCTCTATGCTGTACATTACGTCCCCATAACTTATTTGTTTTATACCTGGAAATTTGGACCTCTTATTCTCCTTCATCTCCCCCATTTTTAACTTTTCAGTTACAGTTGACATTTAATATTTTTTATATTAATTTCAAATGTACAGCATAATGGTTAGACATTTATATAATTTAAGAAGTGATCCTCCTGAGTAGCCTAGTACTCATCTGTCACTATACATAGTTATTACAGTATTATTGACTATACTTCCTATGCTTTACTTTAAATGCCTGTGAGTATTTTGTAACTACTAACTTGTAGTTTTTACTTCCTTCAGCTTTTTTACCCATCCCCTCCGCCCCTCTCCCAATTAGCAAATGTCCTCTGTATGTATGTTTGTTTCTGTTTTATTTATTTTGTTCTTTAGATTCCACATATAAGTGAAATCTCATTGCATCTGTCTTTCTCTGTCTGATATGCTCCACTCAACACAAAACCCTCCAAGTCCATCCACACCATTGCAGATGGCAAGAACCTATTCCCTTCCATGACTGAGCAATATTCCATTGTATATACGTACCACCTCCTCTTTATCCATTCATCCACTGATGAGCATGCAGGTTGCCTCCAAATATTGGCCATTGTAAACAATGCTGCAATGAACATATGGATGAGTACATCCCCTCACAGTAGTGTTTTGGGTTTCTTCAGATAAATACCCAGAAGTGAAATTACTGGGTCCTTCTTTGTCTCTTGTTATAGCCTTTGTTTTAAAGTCTATATTGTCTGGGGTAAGTATTGCTGCACCAGCTTTTTTTGTTGTTTCCATTTTTATGAGATAACTTTTCCATCCCTTTCAGTCTGTGTGTGTCTTTCAATCTCAAGTGAGCCTCTTATAGGTAGCATATGAGTATGTAATGGTTTTGTTTTATTATTCATTCAGCCACCCTATATTTTTGATTGGAGCACTTAATCCATTTACATTTTAAATAATAGTTGGTAAATATGTAGTTATTGTCATTTTATTTTTCATATTTTTGGTCTTGTTTTTTTCTCCTTCTACTTAAGAAAGTTCCTCTAACATTTCTTGTAGTACTGGGTTCGTGGTGATCAACTCCGTTAGCCTTTTCTTGTCTGGGAAGCTCTTTATATGGCCATAAATTTTAAATAAAAGCCTTGCTGGGTAGACTCTTGGTGTAGGTCTTTGTTTTTCATCACTTTGAATATTTCCTGCCAATTCCTTCTGGCCTGTAAACTTTCTGTTGAGAAATCAGCTGACAACCTTATCAGAACTTCCTTGTAAGTTACTAGTTGCCTTTCTCTTGCTGCTTTTAGGATTCTTTCTTTCTTTAACCTTCTCCATTTAATTATGATAGGTCTTGGTGTGGGCCTCTTTGAGTTCATCTTGTTTGGGACTCTCTGTGCTTCCTGGGCTTGTATGTCTATTTCCTTCACCAGGTTAAGAAAATTTCAGTCATTATTTCTTTAAATTGGTTCTAAATCCCTTGCCCTCTCTCTTCTCCTGTTGGTACCCCTGTGATGCAAATATTGTTACACTTAATGTTGTCCCAGAAGTCTCTTAAACTATCCTCATTTTTTAAAAATTCTTTTTTCTTTTTGCTGTTCCAATTGGGTATTTTCTCCTACTTTGTCTTCCAAATTGCTGATTCAGTCATCTGCTTCATCTAGTCTGCTGGTGATTCCTCCATTTCAGTTATTGTATTCTTCATTTCTAAACTGGTTTTTTTTTCATGGTTTCTATGTCCTTTTTTATGTTTGCTATCTCTTTGTTGAAGTTCTCACTATGTTCCTGAGCATTCTTATAACAATTGTTTTGAACTCTGTATCTGGTAGGTTGCTTGCCTCCATTTCATTTAGTTCTTTTTTTAGAGTTTTCTCCTGTTCTTTCATTTGGATGTATTTCTTTGTTTTCTCATTTTGCTGCCTCTCTGTTTCTTCCTATGTATTAGTTATATCTGCTTCATCTCCCAATGTTGGCTGGATGGCATTATGTAGTAGGTGCCCTGTGGGGCCCAGTTGCATGGTTTCTCATGTTGTCCATACCAGGTGCTCCAGGATTGTCCCTTGTGTGGGTTGTGTGTGGCCTCCTGTTATAGTTGAGACTTGATTGCTATTGGCACATCAGTTGGTGGGATTGACCCTCAGGCTGACTGACTGTGGGGTTTCACCACATTCACAGCTCTAAGCTGCTGTTTGTGGCCTTACCCCATGGAGTGGGATTTGCCCCAGTGGGTCTGGTGCCTATTGAGACAGACTGCCATTTGGGTGTGCCACTTGTGGGGCTAATTGGGTGGTGCTCTGCTGTGATCTGAAGCTAACAAGTATGTTGTTTCTGGGATCTTTTGGGAAGGGGTCCAGTGCAGGCACAGGTCAGTCATGCCTGTGACTGGCTTAGCACTACCTGGTAGGAACTACCAAGTGATCCACAGTTGGTCATTTCCTGTGTGAAGCCTTTAGGCACATGGCAGAGGCCATGCTGTGTACCAAGGATGGCTGCCACCAGTCAGGCATGGCTCTGCAGAAAGCCGGGACTATCTGAGGCCTGCTGCCACCTGCCAGCTCCTGTAAGGCTTAGCCACTGATAAAGCCTCTTGTAGTATATAAATTGGGTAAAGCAGGATCTCAGGAAATCACCAAGGTGGAGCGAGTGGAGCTCACCAGTCCAATTCAAATTCAGATTTGGCCATGGGCAAGGGGGGAGGGCTCAAAACAGGAAAGATGATGTTCACCTGCTGGCTGCACGGGAAAAGAACCCCACACAGGGAAAATGGTAACTGTCCCTTCATCTCTCACTGGGAAGCAACACAACTCAGTCTCTCCCCATATGTCTCTGATTCCTCCTAGTCACTCTCCCTCTGCTGGAGCCCAGGGTGAGAACCTGTGAGCGAGTGAGTCTGTACACGGGCCCTGTAAGAGGACATCTGGGTTTCCCACAGCCTTCCATCTCACCGTGGTGATCCGAATCCCCACTGCTTTTCACAGCCAGATGTTGTTGGGGCTCCTCTTCTTGCCATCAGTACTCTGGGCTGGGGAGCCTGGTGTGGGGCTGGGGTTCCTTGCTCCTCGTGGGTGGGGATGTCAATGGCCAAGCTATCCCTCTCAATTCTCTGCCACTACACAGAAGTTTGGAGCTAGCCTATTCCACACCTCTGCCCCTCCTACAAGTCTTGACGTGGCTCTTTCTTTATATTATTACTTATAGAACTTCTGTTCAACTAGACTTCAGATGGTCCTCCAGAATGATTGTCCTATAATTTAGTTGTAACTTTAATGTGTTCATGGGAGGAGGCAAGCACAGCGTTTTTCTACTCTGCCATCTTGGATCTGTCCATCTTAATTCTTTTTAACTGCAAAATTTAGAGGCACTAAATACATTAATAATGTTGTACAATCATCATCACCGTCTATCTCCAAAACTATTTTCATCTCATAAAATGGAAGCTCTATATCCATTAAAAAATAACAACCCATTCCCTCCTCCCCACAGCCCTGACAACCACCACTTTACTTTCTCCTTATGATTTTGACTACTCTAAGTAACTTGTATAATGGAATATTGGTCTTTTTGTGACTGTCTTATTTCACTTGCATAATGTTCTCAATGTTCATCCATATTGTAGCATGTTTCAGAATTCCCTTCCTTTTTAAGGATGACTAATACATTATTGTGTGTATATACCACAGATTTTATATTTCTTCATAATTCAGTCTTGGTAGACTGTATGTTTCTAGGAATTTATCAATTTGTACATAATTGTTCACAGTAGTCTTATGATCTTTTGTATTTCTGTGGTATCAGTTGTAATGTCTCCTCTCATTTCTGATTTTATTTGAGTCCTTTCTCTTTTTTCCTTGTTGATTTAGATAAAGGTTTGTCCACTTTGTTTATCTTTCCAAAAACCAGCTTTTAATTTTATTGATATTTTCTATTGTCTTTTTAGTCTCTATTTTATTTATTTGTACCCTGATCTTTGTTATTAATCTCCTACTACTAACTTTGGGATTTGTTTGTTTTTATTTTTCTAGTTCTTTGAGGTGTAAGTTAGGTTGTTTATGTGAGATATTTGTTTGTTTCTTGAAGTAGGCATTTATCACTGTGAACTTCTATCTTAGAACTGCTTTTGCTGCATCTCATAAGTTTTGGTATGTTGCATTTCCATTTTTATTTCTCTGAAGATATTTTTTGAATTCCATTTTGATTTTTTTCTTTGACCCATTGGTGGTTCAGTAGCATGTTGTTTAATCTCAACATATTTGTGAATTTTTCAGTTTTCTTCTTTTAATTGACTTCTAGTTTCATACTGTTGTGGTTAGACAAGATGGTTGATATGATTTAAATATTTTTTTTAAAGATTTTTTATTGGGGAATTGGGGGAAGGAGAACAGACAAGTTGCTATCCTTTTTGTTCTTCAGTCTAGTTGTGGAGGATGTTGCTTCACTGGCCCAAGTTGGCACCATCATTGTGCTCTTCCCGGGTGAGGCAGATCAGTCGCCAGCTTCTGGACGGCCACTCACAGCGGCTGCTGGCCGCTCATGCTGGCTGCTGGCCACTCACGCTGGTGGCTGGCTACACATGGTAGCCCATGGCAAACCACTGCAGCAGGGGCTGCAGCCTACGCCGTTGACTCACAGCAGCCCAGCTCCAGGTTGAGATGTTATTCAGCTTCTTAGCTGTAGAGGGCAGTGTCACTGGCCCTCATATGTGGGATCCGAACCGGGGCCCTCTGGCATCCCAAGCCAGCTCTTAACCAACGTGCCACTTGGCCGGCCTGATTTAAATCTTTTAAAATACATTAAGACTTGTTTTGTGACCTAACATATGATCTATCCTAGAAGATGTTTCATGTAGACTAGAGAAGAATGTGTTTTCTGTTGCTTTTGAAGGAATGTTCTGTAAATTCTATTAAATCTATCTGCTCCAACATGTTGTTTAAGGCCTCTGTTTCCTTACTGATTTTATGTCTGGATGATCTATTTATTGATAAAAGTGGGGTATTAAAGTTCCCTAGTATTATTGTGTTGCTGTAGATTTCTCCCTTTAGATATGTTAATATTTACTTGATATATTTAGGTGCTCCTGTATTGGGTGCATAAATATTACAAATGTTATATCCTCTTATTAGATTGACCCCTTTATCATTAACTAATGACCTTCTTTGTCTCTTATTACAGTCTTTGTCTTAAAATCTACTTTTTTTGATACAAGTATAGCTCCCTCAGTGTTCTTTTGGTTTCCATTTGCATGTCATATCTTTTTCAAGTCTATGTGTGTTCTTACATCTGAAGTGAGTCTCTTGTAGGCAGCATATAGATGGGTCTTATTTTTTTCATCCATTTATCCATTCCATGTCTTTTGATTAGAGAATTTGGTCCATTTACATTTAAAGTAATTATTGATAACTATGGACTTATTGCTATTTTATTAAATTTTTTCCTGCTGTTTCATAAGTCCTTTGTTCCTTCCTTCTTCTCTTGCTCTCTACCTTTGTGATTTCATGATTTTCTGTAGTAGGGAAGGGTATTTTTAAGGCAGGGGAGACTTGAGCTTGTTGATATGCTTAGACTAGGATCTAGTAGAAAAGGAGAAGTTGAAGATACATGAGAAAGAAGAATCTCTGTATTTTCTAAAGAGAAGGGTTCAAGAACCAAGGCAATGACATTAACCTTGGACAGGCGATGGGACACTTCTTTCTGAAATAGGATGGAAGGAAATCAGGATGGGTGTAGATGAATATATTTTTTGATAAATAATTTAAGAATGTTTTCAGATGCAAATTACAGAAAACTTGAATGACAATGGCTTAGACAAATTGGGCTTATTTTTTCTCACAGAACAAGGAATCTGAAGGTAGGCAACTGCCAGTATTGATTCACTGGATAAGAAGTATTAAGAACTAAACCTTTGTAATGCTCTTTGCAATTCCTTCACAGTCAGTGGTGTTATAGTTCCTGACATCTGGCTTTGAAATCATAAAGGATGAAGGGCAATTTCCATTAGTATTCTGCCTTTGATAAGGAAAGCAAGCTTTCTGAGAAGCTCCCCAGCAGACTTCATTTTATGTATCATTAGTCACAATTGTGCTACATGACTACCCTTCTCTGCAAGGGAGTCTAGGAAAGTGAATATCTAGCTTTTTCAGTATCTCTGTGGTGCTGGTTATAGAAGCATGTCACTGGGAATGGGTGTTGAGTTAACTAATCAATCAATAGTATCTGCTACATGGAGAAGTAGTAACTGTAGCAAAAACTGAAGCATGCTGTACATACATTTTGTCTGAGAAGAACCTGCAAAATAATCTGTTCATAGAATGGAGTGGAGTTAGATTTGGTGAGGTGAAACAGGCATGTTTTATGAAGCTGGGAATTAAGGTTTAGAATAATTGCAGTGTGTTGTGGGTGAGGGAGCTGGGTAAGAAAATATAAAAAGAAAATGTCCAGTCATTAGTCTAACTCCAAAGTCTTCTATTATTTTCACCTCAAACTACCACATATAAATCCTTTTTTTGAGGATTCAATATAATATGAATTATATTTAGCACAATGTTTATTATATAGTATATAGTGTTCACTTAACTGCTAGTGTCTTCTTGCCATAAGCCTACCTTCAGATATTGGTCATTATTCTCCCCATGTAAAGAACCCCTGTAAACACACACACACACACATACACACACACTATATCTCCTCATTTTTCAAGAAAAAAAAATCTCATTAATTACTAGCATAGTTCGAAGGGATTTCTCATTCTTAAACTCCAATGGTATTTATTATGCATCCCAGTTATCTGGCATCTATCATATATTCTCAAATTCATTCAACTAGAAGGTATTTTATTGAGAATTGTCTTTCTGTATGATTATACTTCATTCTCTGAACGACTTACTTCTTGAGGGCTAGACCTGATGCTTTTTTTTTTCTCTGACTCTCTTACAATACTAAGAATCATTCCTGAGATTTGGTGCCATGTATACCAAAAGTGCTCAAAATTTGTCTGTTGATCCATTAGTTCTCATCCTTATAATTTAGGTCAAGGTACATGTCAGACAGCAGCAAAGTTATTCGTTTAACATCTTTTACTGACATTTCTGAATGTCTGAAGCCACAGCTGGATAGAAGATATACTTACACAGAAGAACCTTTGGTAAGTATTTTGAGGACTGATTAATCTGATTCTTCATTTAACTGAATGTCCTTTGATTTTAGAGAACTTTTATTGATTTACCCTAATATATATATTTTTTATTAAACAACACATTTCATTTTTTTCCTCGCAAAAGGATTTTACACACAAATTTTCTGTTTTTCCTTTTATAGTACCATGGTGCCATATTTTCATTGATTACTGTTTTAAAAACAGCTGTGTTTCGGGTTTGGCATGAGGACACTTCAGACATAAAATAAGACCCTCTAGGATTTTTATTAAGTTTTTAACACTTGATAAAAAAATAATATTTGATGTTATATTTTAGAAGCTTAGAATTTTTGTAAAGCAGAAAGTCTCCATAGTGTGGCTACCCTGACAATGTAGATTTAGTACACCAGTTCTAGATGACAATTTCACATTCCCTAAGGATTACACTTCAGGTAGTAATCTTGGTAGTCCTGATATAGTTTGAACACTTAGATATAATTTTGTATAACTATTAACTTTATTCTAATCAAACAGTTCTCCTTTTCTTCTAATTGGGATTTTTTTCCCTACCAAAATAATGATATTTTAGTTTTGGAATGTCAATGGTTAGACATCGTAAAAACATTAAATGCTCACTTCAGAATTTGTTTAGTAAAGAGATAAAAGAAAGGCAGAGAGACATGATAACAAAGAGAGAACAAGAAGCTTACTTAAACCCTAAATTGTTCATGTCACAGTTATCTTAAGATTACAAAGAAATTTGAGTTCCACACAACAGATAGCAAAGACTTCATGTGAATAGTAGATGCCCTTTTGTATTCGGGAGTCACTCTTGTGCTTGGAGAAATAACCAGCTTTCTGTGTTTCAAGAATGGCATTAGGGTTGCCAGCATTGCTGGCAGAGCAGCCCATAAATAGCAAAGTTTTATTAGAACTTATACTGTCATTTGCACTCTAAAGGCCATGACCTGTATGAAGTGAGACTGTCCAAGAGGGACATCGCTCCACCCCACAACCCTGCTGCAAAGACCGTTAATGAGCAGCATTGAGAGGCCTTGAAGATAGTTCTTTTTATAACTCTCTTGTAAATATTATAGCAGCACCTCAAGGCTAACATAACAGTTAATATGTAGGAAAGAGGCCACCAACAGAGATTTGGAAGACTCTTAAAAGGGTGTCACTGTGCCTGAAACAAAAAATAGTTGAAGTTGGGAAGTCATTTTAACATTAAGTATGAGATCAGGTTAGTTTATAATAGAATGAACTCGGCTGCTATAGTTGGCTCCACAAATGAACCTTACATGACAGTCAGATGCAAACATACTGCATTGATTACATATATGGTACAAAAGTAAAATAGCCCAGTTGGGAAATGACAGCCTGGCAAAATTTATGAAACCCTGTTGTACAATGCCAAAAGAAAAATTACAATGTTTCTGGGTGGATAATGGACCCCTCTTTTGTTACCTAGGTTAAAACCATGGCAGATGGTGCTTTGGGAGGATTTGACATGGAAAATTTGTTGCAATCTTTGTATGTAGAAAATAGAGCTGGATTCTTCTTTACTAAATTCTGTGAAGATTCAGGGAACAAGGTAGAAAATAATTATTTAAAATCTAATTTTTACTTTTACTTCGTTTTAAAATAAGAGAGATTGAAATAATTCAATGCTTAAATAATTATACTTGATGTTAAAATTCCCATCTCTGGTAAGAAATTTCATAGTAAATATTTAGTAAAAATTTAAACATCTTATAATTTTTTTTGGTTCACTATCATACTAAAATTAATAAGAAAAGTAAAATACAGGTAAACAAGCATTGACTTGTGGTATTAATAATAGTTTATTTTTATATAACTTGTTTCAATGTAATATATATTAAATTCAGAGTTGATTTTACCAATCCTTTAATTTTTATTTTTAATAATTGTAACAATTACAAATTACAGTGGGTAGTGGCAAACTTATTTACAGGTTGTGTTTTGTTTTGTTTTGTTTTTAATTACAAAGACTTCATTTTGCTCAAATGAAAAGTATTTCACTGGTTCAAATGAAGAGTGGTGTTTTGTTCTGGTATGACGTACATTTGCCCATATATATCAAAATAACTTTCATGCCAGAAATATGTGATCACCCTTTGTTAACTAGAACACTTACTATTTTAATGACCAATTATGTGAGAAACATGAATGCAAAAATATTATGTTCTAGTGATGATACCAATAAATATTTTGTATGTTGCCAGTTTGTGATAGAAGATAAAAATATCTTAAATTGAACCTGATTTATGGTAACACCAAAGAGCTAAACAATGACTTATATTTGTAATTAGAGCTTTGTAGAGCTTTAAATAGTTGGGTTATAATAACTTATGTACTTTTCCCATCTGCAGCTGTGGAGGAACAGTGTGTACTTTTGGTTTGACCTACAGGCTTATCATCAGCTTTTCTACCAAGAAACACTTCACCCTTTTAAAGTATGCAAGCAAGCCCAAGTAAGTAGTAAATAATGTTGTATCACTGTGAAGCTGTGAGTACACAGACAAATAAAAAGTTGTGGCCAGGCCCAAACAAGAGAAATCGGGGAGTGCAGGCCAAAAGGCAACACTTAAATTGTTGCTCTGGGGTTACTTTATTTAAATGCAGAATATTGTTTTATAATCTGATTTGTGGGTTCTCAGTTTTATCTATTTTATTTGGTTTGCTTTATTTTCTCTTTGCTGCCAATTACTTGTTGTTCCAATAAAAGACATCCCCTCTTTTTTTTTTTTTAAATTTATGCCTTTTTGATTTGGTTGTGAGTGATTTAAAAGACAATCCTGAGAAAAGACTTGTAATAAATTATTGAAGTGATTGGGAGCAGAGGCGTTGACCAAAGCTGTTCTCTGAGCTTCCTGCAGAAACAACTGTTGGATATACTTAAGCTGTTGACCTGTCTCAAGGGCGGGAAAGACTGTTGACTGACTCTGTGTGGTGTAGGCCCTGTGTCCGTTGCCTGGGCTTCTGTGCTACACATGATAGAAGACAGATACTCAGAGGTGGAGAAAAGACTATCTCAAGACCTCCCTGAAGCAAAATAGAGGAGGAAGAAAAAAAAAATAGTGGAGGACCGAGAGGGTGGCCAGCTTTTTGTTGGAGAAGGAAAGGGAATGGAATTATGATTCAAGCTGACTTATCTTGTCAGTTTTTTATTCTTAGACTCTTCTGATCTTTTATGGAGAGAGATCATCAAGCCTAGAAAACTGCTAATCACTTCTTCGTTGACTACTTAAGTGGTTCTTAAAATCTGAAGTAACTCCATTCCAGAGGACCTCTCCCTGAACAATGCTGAGGAGTTTAGTTTTGTCATATTATTTATTACCTTGCTACAATCTTATTCAAGACATCAGAGAGTATTGCTGGATGTTTATTGTTACTTCCACCACCCTGACTCTGGCATTAATAACTATGCTTTGTAAATCAGTTGACAGAGCTTTGTACTTTTTACCGTGAGAATAAGGACTTCAGCTCCTTATTCTAGATCTGGTTCCATGAAAGTATATCTCTAATTTGGCAGCACCATTTTCTGAGACCACACAGTTGGCTCTTCTGCGTGTTAATTCTTTACCTATAATTCTCTATTTATCCCTCTCCCCCTAACCTATTGCCCCTGTCTGCTAAAGTACCATCTGTTATTTTTATTGTGTTTTCACTACTACAAAGCGTACTCCTCCAAAAATTTTCAGCTCCTCAATTAAGTGAGTTTTTGTTGTTGTAATCACCATATTTCCATGTACTTGTAAAAGCGGAAATTGTATTTGAGCTTGGTAGACTTATTAATTCTTAGTAATGGTATTATTCAACCAGCTATCAATGATTATGGAGCAGGATATATTCAAGTTCTGGCCATTTTGAGATGGATTATTCTGTTTTGTGATTACTAAGGCCATTAGCTTTTTATTTTTCCTAGGTTATCTTTTGGATAGTCAAAACAGGGTAGGTGTGGGGGAGCAATGGAACAATTTGCTTTTAGGTGAATAGGGGGAAACAAAAGGAGCAAATCATGTGATTTTTTTTTCTTTTTTTACTTGTTTGTATTTTACATCTATGGTTACTTCATTGTATTTTTTGGTTAGTGGAACAATTTTCTAAATTGGTTTAGGTTTTAATTATTAAAGATTTCTGTGCCTCCAGGTATAAGAATTGCATCTAATACCATAATCCTACAGATTTATTTTACAGTATGAAATACCACTCATTTTTTTATAATAGAAACACTATATGGCTTTCTTCAAGGGAACATTTACAGTATAGATGTTTGGGTTGATAATGCCAATAGCAGAATATAATCAGCTGGCAATGTTTTAAAGTTGCTATGAACTTGATTTTATATTATTTTTATACATCTGACAAGCTATATAGTAGGAGACCAAGAATTGATGTCAAGAGGTTTCCATGTGTTTCTGTATGCCAGTAGGCAGATTACAACACCTTGAAGTTTTATTACCTCAAGAAGTATCGCAGAACTATCTGCAGGCAAACTAGATGGGGGTGGGGGGTCAATGGCAATGACTCGCTGTGGTCTAGGTGTTTGAATTACAGTCTTGGGCACATCCTGAAGATTTTACTGTATGGCTTTCAATTAGAAACCAACTGAAATGGTTTTGGCAAGGAGAAAGGGAATCACTACCTTAGTGCAGAGATAAGGTCTTTGGCTCTAGCAGCAACTTGCCAGGGGTCCATCTATTGCTGATAAATTTGGAGCCTAGATTTCATCACAGGTAGTCCTGCTGCTTGTTTGGTGTTACATATTTGCTTCAGTGAGAGAGCACTACAATAGAATGAAGCAGATCTGGGTACCACTGTCTTTTGTAACTTCTTCCATTTTTTTAGAAATCTTTCAAGCAGGCTGTATCCCAATAAAAACTATGCATTTTACCACAGCATATACATTGAGATTTTTAAAAAATTTATAAACGTGTGATGCATAAATATTATATATGTTTACACACACACACACACACACACACACACACACACATATATATATACACATAACACATGTGTACAAAATTAAAAAAAAATTAAGTGGGAAGGAGGAAGAGAGAAAAAAACAGTAAAAATGAGAGCCTGGGAGAAAAAAAATATGTGAAGAGTATAGGAATTAATGAGCAAGAGAGCAGGTAAGAATGAAATGAAAATAAGGAATAAGAAGATTGTTAGGTAAATCCACAGTACTTTTACCATAAAGTCCTATTTAATACAAAGATATTCTTGTAGCAGTGTGAGATTTTTGCTTCATTGAATTGAATATCAGGGTAACACATTGTTATTTTAATGTACCACCTAGATCAGAGACTATATGACGTAGAAAGAAAAAAATCATAAAACTTGGAGTTGAAAGACATGAATTTAAGTCACATTATGCTAGTTATTAGCTTAGTAAACTTGGTCAAGTCAGTAAGTTTAATAAGCCTCAGTTTAATGTTTTGTAAATGTGGGTAGTAATAATGTTTTACATTTTATTTCCTTCTACTGGTTTGGAAATTACATATTCTATTTCTTTTTTCACCCTTATCATTTTAATGTGCATCCTGAAATTAAAGTGTACAATTAATCATTATCATTATCCTCCTCTCAAGCAAATCAAGGGTCTTAGAACACTAATTTTACCACATCTTGTCCATTTTACATGTTATTTTTGTATGACATATTAAATCTTGTTTTATACCTGTCAAGTAGTCATTATTATTATAATTTTTATAATGTTGATACTGGTGTAGATTTATTCACACACAAATGTCTTGCTTACCATTGGCTTTTGCATCACATTCCTTCCTTTGGATTTAATTTCTTTTTTTTTTTTTTTTTTTTTTTTTTTTTTTTTTTTTTTTT
>NW_017731420.1:2775577-2777654 GCF_001890085.2 Hipposideros armiger | reverse complement strand
GGCTGCTCAGCTCGGGCTGACTCGAACCACTGTTGCTCAGAGCTCAAACTCTTGAGCGAGCTCTTAACCAACTGAGCCACTCAGCCGGCCCCCTGGATTTAATTTCTGAAGAATATCTTTTAGTGGGTCTTTCAGTAGGATTTACTATTGATAAAAATCCCTCAGGTTTTGTTAGTGAAAACATTCATTTTATTCTCTCATTGCTCAGTTAGTTGAATATAGAATTCTAGGTCGACAATTTCTTTTCACAGATAATATTCTAAAGCCTCCTGTTTTCTATTGCTATTATTGCTTTTTTGAGGTTAGATACTTTTTCTCATAGTTTGCTTTTATCATCTTCTCTTTGACTTTGGTGTTCTATATTTCACCTCAATGTGTTTACAACAATTATCTTTCTTAGATGTAAGATGCTTCTAGAAATCTAAGGAATCATGTTTTTCATCAATTTTGGAAAATCCTCAGTTAATATTTCTTTCAGGTTTTCTACTCCTCTTTTCTGTGTTCTGTCATTCTGGCTCCCTTATCTGATCAATGTTGGTATTTTTCAATCTATTCTGTATCTCTCTTAATCTCTCTTTCAAGTTTTTCCATTTTTTATATCTGTGTTGTATGTTATAAATTGAAATAGACCAACTTCCTTTGATCTGTTTTCCAGTTCATACATTATTTCCTCAGCATATTTCAATTTGCTGTTTAACCCATCCATTGAGTTAAATAATTTTAGGAATTATCAGGCTTTTTTAAAATTAGAACTTCTTGTGTTTTTCAAATATTCCTGATGTTTTTCTTTATATCTTAATGTTTATTTATTCTTTTATGTCTTTAAGCATTTAAAACATATAGTGTGTAGCTGTGTTGTTATCTATTCCTGCGTAACTGTATTATCATAACTTTCTGGCTTAAAACAACACACATTTATTATCTTACAGCTTATATGGTGAATAAGTTTGGGCACAGCTCTGCTGGTCCTCCGTAAGGCTGTAAATCAAGGTGTTGGCTAGGGCTGGTTTCTCATGTGGGGCTCAACTGGGGAAGGACCCACTTCAATGCTCCCATGGTTGTTAGCAGAATTCAGTTCTTTACGGGCCACTAGACTCATTTTTTTTTTCTGGCTGTTAGCTACAGGGCACTTCAGCTCTGTGCCACATGGCCCTCTCCATATTGGCAGCTCATAACATGGCACCTTGCTTCTCCAAAACCAGCAAGGCAGAGTTTCTTAGTAAGGTAGGCATTCTATCTTATGTAATTAACTACATACATGCACTCACATAAATCTCATCACTATTACTGTATTCTATTGGTTAAAAACAAGCCATACATTATGCCAGCTGTTGGGAGAGAGGAGTAGGTACGAAAGAGCATGACCACTAGAAGACATTGTGTTCATGGGAGCCACCCTGGAGTCTGGCTGCTACAGTATCCAGTAATTCTATGATTTATAGTTCTTAGGAAAACTAAATCTGCTATTTAGTATTTCTGCTGATATAGTGGATTCTTTCCTTGTGTGTTTTGTAATTTTGAATTTTGAGCTCTTTAGTGAGGGTTCCCTCCTCCCCCTGGTGCTTCTGCTGGGCACATTTTATATGCTAATTTCTCATCTTGGAATTTCCTTAGTTGCCAAATATAATCTTGAAAACCAAACCCACATGATGGTGAACTCACAGTAATTAATTCTCAGGAAATTTTTTGTTTTCTACATAGAGTTCAGGCCAACATAAGCTTCCTTTTTGTTTCCTGGGTTTGGTATATATGTACATATTTTTAACACTTTACATTTTACTTATGTATAAGCCTTCAAGTTTTTTCTCACTCTACATTTCACTTTGTGAAGTAAAGGTCCAAGGACCTTGGTGTGTGTATGGATCTCAGTGTAACTTTTTCACTTCATGAGGGTCCAAGACCATGTCTCCTGTACACCATGGCTCTTATGATCTATAATCTACACCCTTGGTTTTACCCCATGGTGGTCCCATCATCAGCTCATGCTGATCACCCTGGTTTGCAGTATACGCCTTAATTTTGACCCCTGGCGATTTTCCTTACCATCTCAGCCATACTTTTTTTTTTTAATTGGGGA
>NW_017731420.1:2770941-2775282 GCF_001890085.2 Hipposideros armiger | reverse complement strand
TTCAGCATCTTAGCTGTAGAGGGCAGTGTCACTGGTCCTCATATGTGGGATCCGAACCGGGGCCCTCTGGCATCCCAAGCCAGTTCTTAACCATTGCACCACTCGGCTGGCCCTCAGCCATACGTTTTAAAGGGTATTTGTTATGCTTCATTCAATATTTCTAGACATTTTATAGAGGAAAATTTTTCAGGTAACCTAGCCTGCCAAGTCTCTGCAAGAAGCAGTCATATATTTTCTAATTTAATACCCATAGTGAGTATATAAGGTATTTTTTATAGATTAAAAAAAACCCCACTAGATCTCTGAAATGTTAACCTTTACAAGGCTTCATGACTAGGAATAAAATTAAGCTCAGACTTGAGATACAGAAACTACTTCACTGCTGACTTTACTTTGCTATTCACAACTCCCTCGTAGGACTTTGGTAAGGACTACATAAAATAATGTAGATGGAAATATTTTTTAGTATAATGTAGAGCACTCTGTGGAATAAGTAGACATTATTATTATTAGAGTCAATACTTAAGATTCTACCAGCTACCTGGATTGATAGAAGGATGACAGGAATTTGAAGAAACTGAAGAAAATAGGATGGAAGAACAGCAGTTCCTAAACAAATATTCATTCAACCAGTACTATAACTTATTATAAGTTTCAAAATACAAGTCAAAATATACTTCATGGAAACACAACTTTTTAAGATATATTTTACATTATTCTGTTACTCACTTATTAATTAACATTCACTGAGAGCCTGCTTTGTGCCAAGTAATGTTCTGTGAATACAAAGATGATTAGGACAAAGCTCTAGATTTAAGGAGCTCAGTCTCTTGTTGGGGAGAGAGATCATTACTGATGTACTTCAATTATGTTTAAAATAAAACCAAGTAATAACATCTTAACCAGAGATTAAATAAGTTCTTCCTTTACTAGCAGATAGCGATTGGTTATTGTTTTTAAAAATAATCATCGGCTTCTTTTTAAATACCTGTAGGAGGGAGGGAACTATTTCATCCCCCCCCCCAATTTTGAGCCAAAAGCTTTTATCTTTTGGTCTTATTTCTGCTTTGTGAAGCAATACAAAATAAATCTCTCCTTTTGGGTGACAACTCTTCAAACAAACAAAAAAATTATACTGTCCTGTCTTATTCAACAACTTTAGACTTAAATCTTAAATATTTTCAGTATCTTTAACCATTACTAGATGAAATCCCACTCCTGACATCTCCACCTGGTAATTTGACAGCTTGGAAATATTGTGGCCTAATACTTTAGCGAAAGACTTGTTGCTTCTATTTATATACATTCCTACAAAGAAATCATTTGATGAGTCCCATGGCAAACAAAAAAGTCTAAGTGACTACCCCTGTCTACCCCAGGTCTATAATGCTGTCACCAGTTTACTCTGCTGTTTGCAAAATTTCACGAGGCAAAGGAAACACAAAAGCTAAATCAATACATGTCATCAGACCTACACTGTATGTTGGTGTTTTGAGGAAGCCAGAAGTTGTGATGTAAGAGTAATGCAGAACTCATTAATGTATTCATTCAGCAATTATATACTGCTGCCCTTCTCATCCTCCCTGGTCCCAAATCATTTCAACTTCGTAAAAGATGATCTTAGACATAGTAGGATCCAAATCAAGTTCATATCAGGTTGTGCAGCATAGCCTTCCTTACCTAAGAGTTCTCCAGGTATGTCCATGGATTTGGCCCCTTTGTTCCTGCTCCTATTTCTATTACTGTAGAATCAGGAAATCAATATAAACTGGATAGAAATTAGACCAGCAATTACAAGTACATTTTCCCTAGCCTGAAAATTTATTGGTATTTCCACAAACATTTATCAACCCCCAGAATATACTATGCTCTGATCCATGCCAGGGACACTTTGGTGAAAAAAGCACACATAGGTGCTGCCACTTGAGTGCTATCAAGGTTCAAGAATGTGCTCTTCTTTTGCCCACTTTTCCAGAGAACCCTAGAAAGATTAAGAAAGAGTAGGCCGTGTAGTTCTTTCCCTATAAATTTGCATTATCCTGACAATGTTTTCCAATAAATTCTGAGCTAATTTTAGGTGACCAAAACCTTGAGTTCATTTGAAAACAACTTTTTATGACATAAGTGGGGCAATGTTGAAGAATTTTCTGATCATTAGTTTAGTTTTTTCTTTGCTTGCTGTCACCCATTACTTTAATTGTTTAGCTCCTGTCCTTGGCATTTACAGGACTCAATACTTCAGTTGGTCCTGACATTTTCACTAAAGGGCTATCAGCTAAGTTGAGCTAAGTGCTCCTTCTCTAGGCTGATTGTGTATTTTTAGGTGCACTAACAGAGCTCATTATTTCTTTATACAGCAGTAGTGTTAAAATCCAAGCTGTATTTTCTAAAAGATGAATGGGCATAGGTGAGTTTGGGGTGGTGATTAAATACAGAAAATCATGTGCTGCTTTATAGTTTTATGGTAAACTTCAGTGTCTTCCTAATTAAGTTGTTTCTTGAGTACTGGGCAATTATTATTCAGGCTTTGTTAAATCATTTGTTTTTGTTACCAGAAAGACTGTGTCGCAAGTAGCAATCAGGCTTGGAATCTTGAGCGCTGTGAATCACTGAGCACAGAATTAGCAGGGTTCTCATCTTGCAAATTCCATTTTGTTGTGCTTACTAGTGAAGTGGATTCAGAAAGAACGCGTATGGTAGTCAGCTTCCTGACTTAGTTATTCATTCATTGCCTGTATTCCTGATGTTCATACCAGCTACCCACATTCGGTCTTAAGATTTTGAATACTATAGGATTAGGGACCAAAATAGGATCTCCACAGATTCTCTTTTAATCCTCTTGTTTCCACAAATGTCAAGCGTTGAACTTCTCTAAACCATAATTATCATTATATCTGACATTTATTTAATATTTACTATCTGTTAGGTTCTCTGTAATCACTTTACATGAATCGTTTTATTTAATTCTTGACAATCATAACAGGTAGATATTGGCATCATCCCTATATTATAGTTTAGGAAATTGAGACTTAGAGAAGTTGAATACTCTCCTAAGGCCATCCATTTAGCAATTAGTGAGCTTGAAATTAGAACCAAGGATTCTGACTCCATACTCTATACTCTTAACTTCTAAGCTGTTGCTTTCTTATTGTCTCTAGAAAAAGGAGTATCTGTTTATCACCTTGTTTAATCTCTCACTTTAATATCTTGAAATATCTTTATAAACATTAAACATCAAATTTCACTCTTAACATTTCCCAATCATTGAACTATAAGTTTCATGAAGACAGTCTGTGTGATTTGCCTTATATGATCAGGACTGGGGCTAGCATATAAAAGATGCTGTAATATTTATTGAATGACTGAATGAACTCATTGGCATGTTTATATTCTTAGCAACATATTATAAACCTAATTTTAGATAATCATTGATTATTTATATATGACTGCCAGCCAGGTGTTTTTATTTAAAATTTTAAAAAATAAAATAGTTTAATGAACCCCCATATACCATCACCCACCTTCAACTATGATCAATATTCTGTCTTTCCTGACATACTATGTTTATAGTCCAAGTTTGCTCTTCATAAAGAGCTCTTAAAATTTTTCACTGAAGCAACAGTGAAGTCTCCCAATCCCCTCCCACCTCACCCAAGGAACTTAAAAATAAGGTTGCTTTCTAAACTTTAAACTATGAAATCAATGTGTAAGAATTCAGAACAGATATGAACAGCTGTCTATAGACAGAATGGCCTCACAGGCCTGAAAGACTTGTAATGAAGTTACTAGCACATCTAAAGAAACAATATTCTAGTCAAGAAGAGGCACTCGTCAGCTGTGGCACCCCAGAAAGGGATGTGTGTAGAGGCAGACCTTGACAATGCACTTGAAGTGCTATCTAGACTGAGCTGCCTACTCCTGTAAGCATCTGGTCACCCTGATAGATCCTGATGGAGAGAACATTCACAGGGATCACAATTAACTTCCCTTATTCTGACTCCAAGCAACTTGCTCCATTTAAGTTTGCTTTCCACGGTAATGAGCCGGATAATGTAAATATCCAACCCATTTGACGGTTGGTTTTCTCGTGTAAAGTAATCCCTTGATGCTCTGGTTTCAGTATCAGTCTCATGTGCTTTGTTAGCATGGATTAGCTTCTCTCTGAGACAGGTTTTTGTTAAAGCCAATATTAATATATCATGCTTTTCTCATTGAATTATTTTTTGTTTGCTGATTTTCAAGAAATTATTATTATTATTATTATTTTTTTATTGTTAGTTTCAGGTGTACAGAACAATGCAATAGTTACCCTTTTCACCCTCACAAAGTAACAAACCCCCT
>NW_017731420.1:2763825-2769136 GCF_001890085.2 Hipposideros armiger | reverse complement strand
TCTTTCTTCAGTGTTTTATAGTTTTCAGAGTACAGGTCTTTTACTTCTTTGGTTAAATTTATTCCTAAATATTTTATAGTTCTTGAAGCGATTGTGAAGAAATTATTTGTATTAAATAATTCCATTAGTTTAAACCCATATTTTGCTTCTGTCAGTTAAAAGGTTGTTTTTTTTAATGAATCCAAAAATGATAAAAATAAAATGCTATTTGTTCCTTAGGTTGCCTTGAACTGCTTAGTAATAACGTTTTTGTGTAATTTTTAATTTTTTTCCATCACATATTAATAAATTTTACTTAAAATGTTTTAAGCAATGGCCCAAATCAGTCTTAAGCTTTAGTCTATTTTGTCCCTTGAGTTTGTGGTTTGTTTTTGGCTTCACTTAACATGTTCCGTTTTCCCTTCGGATTTTTCATTCTGTCTAAAATGATTCAAGTTTGTTATATTCTTTTATCCTATTGGCATTTTATTAGGCTCTCTTTTGCACTGAGCTCTCCATAGAGTCTGAGTAACTGCCAGAAGTTCTGTTTGATTGTCATCACATTATCTTTTTTGTGCAACTCCATCTTGTGTTGATCTCTGCAATAGTCTGCCTCTCAGTATCAGGATGTTGCAATCTCTAGCTCCCATCTTTAAGATTCCTAATTGAAAAATTCCAAAGTCCTTCACATGAAAATCCATCTGTGAAAATCTCCATCTGTAATTTATTCCCACTCGGCATAGCTCCTCAGTAACGATTTTGAACTCATGCTGGGATATGAAAGACCATTAAAAGTCATCCTTTTTTTCCTCCTCTTCCAGGAAAAAAAAAAAAACCAACCAAACAAACAAAAACCCCCAAACATTAGATTGCTTGAACTTGCTTGTTATTTTCTTTTTCTGCCTCATATAAACTCAGTTAATGATGTTCTATGCCTGCTAGAGCTGTGAATGGTTATGAAAACAGACTGCTCTTTTTTGCTGAAGTAAATATTTTGTGATTTCTGAAAGTGTCCCATATCAGGGCATTAATATTCCTTTTATAAACTCCTCTAGGGACCCTTTGCCTTTAGCTTTCTGGAGCACAATATCCTCTCATTGTTTCATATAAATTCCAATGATATAATATTGAGCCCAGTTGAGAAGATCCTACGTGTGTTTAAGATTATCTGTGAGGTGGTTTTGGTCTCTTTGGGGTCTAGACAACACATCAAGATCCATTAGTACCAATTTCTTATGATGCTTTAATGTTTCTTCTTCGTACCTGTTCTTTATATTAATACTTTCTCATTAGGACAAGATAACAAGTTCTTCCTTTCTTAATTCTTACCTCTTCTCATTTACTGATCAAACTGAAGTTAAATTTAACATTTGAAACAATAACTTTGCCCTTTTCTAAATAAAGCCAATTTAAAATGTAAACAATTTCAAAGAAAAGCTCATTTGCCCTCCTGTTATAGTTCAGTTTTGCTCTAATTTAACTGTTAAAAGGAGCTTCATTGTAGCCATACTTTTTAAAAATGGATGGTCAGTTAGATAGTATTTAAGTATACTGTGTAAAAACTGGCGTATTCTGGTATGAATTGATATCATTTGCTTTTTTTCTACTTTATTTCTCTTTCTTCACTGATCATGATAGGAAGAGAAGTACATGTGCCTTATAATCAGTGGTGTGATGATAAATGTTTAACAACTAGCTCTTCAGGGAAAAAAGCAGCCCTGCTTTGTAGTATATGCTGATCTCTGCATCTAAATACTCTCACCATGGATGATTTCAAGCTGCCAATATGATGTCAGTGAACAGAGAGTTGGAAAATGTGCAATAGCCCATCATATAGTATTTCCACCATACAGGTACAATAAATAACCTCAAGAGCATGGATAATAGTAAAACAGTAAAATTATTAGGAAGTGATGAGTTTTGAGTATTCATTATCTTTGTAACATAATTTATTTAATTGTAAGTTTATGTAATTTAATTTTTGATAACGACTGAGTTTAGCAACCTTCTCACACAATTCCTGAAAATTCATGAATGGACTCTTATGAGCTAGTATGAACTGGTTCCAGCATACAATTGCTTATAATGGAGGAAGAGCGAGAATGACAAGAGAACTACCACTCGGATCCTCCCCATTTTAAGTTTCTCTAATGTTAAAGCTGGAGACAACTGACCCTCCACCTTTATGTTTTTTCTCCCACTCTGCAGTTGGCTTATGAACCCATTGCTTGCACCTACCAAAGAAAGCACATCACCTTTGCTCCAGAATCTCCAGGTCCTACACAGTTTGTTCACAATGAACTGTAAGAAGGAGCTTATGGAAAACCTTTGTGGGGGCAGCCGGTTAGCTCAGTTGGTTAGAGCACAGTGCTCATAACACCAAGGTTGCTGGTTGGATCCTCACGCCCTCCACAACTAGATTGAAACAACTACTTGACTTGGAGCTGATGGGTCCTGGAAAAATACACTGTTCCCCAATAACAACAAAAAATTGTATATTTCATTAGCCAAAAGTTTTTTTCTTCTTTTGTCTTTATAGTGTATGAAATAGTGTCATGGGTTTTATGGGATATGAGGTCTGCTAATTAAGTTCGTGAACTAGTTACAACAATGATGCTAACTTTTTTTATATATTAGAGGGATTATTCATTATGAATTTGTACTAACTGGACAAACAGTTAACCTAGTTTACTATTTGGAAGTGCTGAAAAATCTGCATGAAAAAGTTAGATGACCTGACCTTTTTGCTAACAATTCATGGTTCTTACATCATGACAATGCCCAGCTCACACGGCACTGTAAGGGAATTTTTAGCCAGTAAACAAATAATTATATTGAAACACCCTTCCTATTCACCTGATCTGTCCCCCAATGACTTCTTTCTTTACCAGAAGATAAAGGAAATATTGAAAGGAAGACATTTTGATGACATTCAGGACATTAAGGGTAATAGGATGACAGCTCTGATGGCCATTCCAGAAAAAGTTCCAAAATTGCTTTGAAGGATAGACTAGGCACTGGTGTCAGTGCATAGCTTCCCAAGGGGAGTACTTTGAAGGTGACCATAGTGATATTCAGCAATGAGGGATGTAGTACTTTTTCTAGGATGAGTTCGCGAACTTAATTGTCTGACCTCGTATGTCTTCTTCCCAGGGGCTGGCTAGGTCTTTGTTGATACCACCTTGTCAGAATCCTAATGCCACCTCAGAATAAGTAGAAGGAAATTGCAACAGCAGACAACTTTATATTTTTTATAATCCCAGTGGATGTCTTGGACAATTACTAGAAGAATGTGAAAGATGCATATCTTTCTGCAGTCTTACTAGCTACATGACTAGAATTCCTTCTTTTACCATTTCAGTGGAGTAATGGGCCTAAGAAAAATGTACTTGCTAATGACACCAAATGCTGAAGCATGAATGTTCTGTTCTAATCTCTGGAATACTTTAATAAGTTATATTATAAATCTGCTTTTTAAATGTCCCCAATTTTAGTTAACCTGGTGATATGCTATGCTAGATATCTATAAACTAGTATTAAGATTTCACAGCATATAGGTTTTGACACATATTGTGCCTAATGTACTGAGGGACTCATTTTTTTTTAGCATTAGTTATCTTTATTTTGTTATGTATTTTTATTTCATTAATTTACGATCATTTGCATGTTTGCACAAATTTTGGCAGAGGGATGTCTTGTCAGTAGATTTTTTTGGGGGTGGGGTTATTAGTTTTAGGTGTACAAAACAATGCAATAGTTATACTTTTCACCCCTCACAAAGTGACAACCTCCCTCCCCCATCCATTCTCCCCTGCCCAATATCATACATATCTATTAAAATTCCATTAACTCCACTCCCCACACTATACTCCACATCCCTTGACTATATATATTAAATTATAGTTGACATAAAATATTATTCAACTTCAGCTTCAGGTGTACAGTGCAGTGGTCAAGCCTCAACACCGTCCATGAAGGGGTCTCCCGAACAGGACATGTGTCCATCTGATACCCTACAAAACATTTACATATATATTAAATATTTAATTATATATAATTAATATAATTAAATATTTAATTATATTCCCCAAACTGTCTTTCATATCCCTGTGGCAATATTGTAGTTACCAATTTGTGCTGTCTTGTCCCTTCCCCTTCTCCCTCATCCCCACCCCCTCCCATCTAGCAACCATTAATTTTTCCTCTATACAGTAAGTCCCTGACTTACCAATGAGTTCCGTTCTGGGAGAATGTATGTTAGTCGGGTTTATTTGTAAGTCCAACAAAGTGAGTTTTTGTTCTTCCTAGCAGTCCCCTCCACATCACCACTGCTTTTCCTCTTGCTTCTGGACATCCTGGGCTCTGATTGAGCACTGGACTACTGTACACTATTGCACTGTACAGTAAGCACACAGCAGCACAATTGTGACAATGTCCGACAGACACGTGCGCTACTTGCAAACACAAATGTTTGTAATGCGAGGTCCATTCGTATCTGTGAAAGTTCGCTACTTGAATGTTTGCAAGTTGGGGACTTACTGTATCTCTGAGACTATTTCTGCTTACTTTGTTCATTTATTCAGTTATTTAGAGTCCACATATAAGTGAGATCATATGGTATTTGTCTTTCTCCAACTGACTTATTTCACTTAACATGAAGTTTTCTAGGTCCATCCATATCGTTGCAAATGCTAAGATTTCATTCTTCTTTATAGCTGAATTAATAATCCATTGTATAAATGTACCACAGTTTCTTAATCCAGTCATCTACCGATGGGCATTTCAGTTGTATCCAAGTCTTGGCTATTGTAATAGTGCTGCAATGAACACAGAGGTGCATATATTTTTTTGAATTAGCATCTTCGGTTTCTCTGGATAGATACCTACGAGTGGAATTGCTGGGTCATACGGTAGTTCCATTTACAGTTTTTTGAGATACCGCCATACTGATTTCCATAATGGCTGCACCAATCTGCAGTCCCACCAACAGTGCACCAGGGTTCCCTTTTCCCCACAGCCTTGCCAGCACTTGTTTGTTGATTTATTGATGATAGCCATTCTGACCGGAGTGAGGTGGTATCTCAGTGGTTTTTATTTGCATTTCTCTAATGATTAGTGAGGTTGAACATTTTTTTCATATGCCCGTTGGCCATCTGTATATCCTCTTTAGAGAATGTCTCTTCATATCCTCTGCCCATTTTTTAATTGGGTTGTTTTTTTGGCGTTGAGTTGAATGTTTTATACATTTTGGATATTAACCCCTTATCAGATATATCATTGGCAAATATCTTCTCCCATTCAGTAGGCTGCCTTTTTGTTTTATTGATGGTTT
>NW_017731420.1:2754592-2757360 GCF_001890085.2 Hipposideros armiger | reverse complement strand
TCTGAAGTAAAATTGAAAATGAAAATAAAACTATCATAGTTTCATTTATAAAATTTTTAAAGGATATTATTCACATAATGGTGATTATGTAAAAATCCATTTATGGCTTTTGAATAATTTTTAAATTGTTGTGAGGGACAGGATTGGCTCTTCCAGGGGTTGGCAAACTTTTGAGACAAAATGTACCCAAAGAGCCACATGTGGCTCATGAGCTGCTGTTTGGCGACCCCTGATCTAGTAGTGTTCAGGGGACTTCCGAAGTTGAATGTTGTATAAATTATTTGTAATTTTGCTGTGATCCTGGGAGGCAGTTGGCACAGCATCCATCTATTCCACCATCTTACCGGAAGTGAGGGACTCATTTTAAGTCATACAGTTCTGAAGTTGAAGTTTTACATTTCTCTTTTTTACTTCCCACGCTGGCCTGGTGGTGACAGCAGAACATCATGCAATCAGTGTTACTAGGCAATCAGGAAGATATATCCACATGATCATTAAAATAAATACATCAAAATGAAGTATGTGAAACTGTTCCATTAACATAACTAACAGCTGAAATGTAACATAACAAATCAACACATGTGCTACAACATTTGGTATTATTCTTGACATTGCCTTTTAAGTCTACACAGAAATTGTTCTTGTTTTCATTGGAACACAGATGAGTGTCAAGCTGCAGCTCATCAGATGGCCCCTACTTATGGAAAAGATGCTTTCCCAAAGACTGCTCACCTTTGGCACAGTGAGAATACTTGCTGGGTGCTTCTACAGCATGATAATTGGAGTCTAACCTCATAGCTGTCCTCATTTAGTCTTTGGTACAAGTGAAACCCAACTAGCACAGACAGTTGTGGAAAATATTTCATTATTTTTTTGCTTTTGACAATGATAAAAACAAGAATAAATTAAATAAATCCACAATTCTTCTCTCTCAGGTATGTTTATCTAGGCTTTATGATGCAATAAGAAAACACCAACACATTTCTGGGTCTATGAAGAGGAATAAAATGTGGGAAAAATAAGCCTGGAATTCATTATGATATATTTGAAAGGAGATTGAGATCTACTTCTATCCAAAAATATGCTCATTAACATATACTTTCAAAATTACTTTGAAACTATTAAGTGGTAATGCTGAATCTTGCATAAAAATATGTTTCAGAAAAAATGTAAATTGCAAAGGGAAATGTCATATTTTAATTTGAGCCATCTCCTATATAGTGCAATATAGCAATTGTGACAGAATATTGGCTCTAATTAATGAAGCATCTGAGATTTCCTTGAAGAGGCAAACATAGAAACATTTTTGTTTGTTTGTTTGTTTGTTTGTTTTTTGGTATTTATTTCTCCCAATTTATTTCTCCATTCCACTTTCCAATTCAGTTCTTCCTTCTTTCTCCATGATATCCATTCTACATCTTTTCTCTTGATAGTCTTGCTAACCATCATATGGTCTTGAGAGTTTAATTAAACAGGAAAATTAACTCCCAGAATTTCAAGACTATAAGAGGTTTTTTTAGGGAGAGGCATTGCCTCCTTCCCTCCGCTAGTCTTCCCCCTGCCCCCCATCTAATACAGACGCCAAGAAAGTGAGTCACAGGCACAGGTGTAGAGTGGGCTGGGAGAGCTGCCCAATGTGCATTTCCTGATTACATAACCTTTGGGTGTCTCCAGGAGAGATGGGGTTTAGGGCCGTGCTGTGTGCAGTGCCAGGCAGTTTGATCACAGACAGGCATTGCTTGTATCCATTCTCAAAAGCTTTCCTGCTGGTTTGTTAAAGCATTATAGGTTAATGTTTAAATTGGAATCATGTCAACCACAGCTGTGTTTGAGAGAATCTCTGCTTTAATGTGAATCAGAGTAGCTGACTGGAATATGAAGGGATCATTTTCTTCTTCAACATTAGCTACATTGTTATTTGCTCAGTGGCTAGAAAAGAAGAACTGGGTGGCTAATAAAAAACAAATGACCCAGGATACTTAAACAATGTTTCTAAGCCATAGTTAGACTGTTTTATTTAGCTACCATATAGTATAATCTTTATAGTACATCAACTTAAAAATAATTTTTATCATCTTTATAAAAATTTTAAATGTGTTGTTCAGTTTTTAAATTTTGTTTCATATATATGATTACATCCCTTGTATTTGTTATATATAGTCATTTGCCAGTTACTCACTTATAGATTGTCCCTGGATTATTAGAAACACATAATAGAAGACATTTTCAGATTCTAATGGCATAATTCAGTTGAATGTACTATAAATTTACTGTGTGGCCTAAAGAAGGATTGACAATCAAATTCAATTCTCTTCTCCTTACTCCCTTAACTACCTTTGTCCCTACACCTTGGGGAGGTGAAGAGGAGGGGACTGAGCCTCAAACAAAGACAAATGTGCATAATGTGGACGTGGAACACCATGGGGAGGATGACCTTTCAAGCTCCTTTCTAATGCTTCCAGTTTTGTGATTTTATCACATGGCTGGTGAAGAACTAGGGAGGTGGGGGGAGTATATTGTTCTTAAGGATCATGACAGTTTTCATAGTGGGGGTTGATACTTGAACAAAGAGAAAGTGCTTGGTTGATAATGAACAATGTTCTAATAAACTGGTTGTGAGGAAGCCACATATACACACAAATACCTAAATTTAGGTGCAATCATAAAGGGGAAATAAAATATTTTTAAAATCTTATTAAGATTTTCATTTAGTACATTTATTCTTTTTTTTTTTTTTTTTTTTTTTTTTTTTTTTTTTTTTTTTTTTT
>NW_017731420.1:2745237-2752543 GCF_001890085.2 Hipposideros armiger | reverse complement strand
TATATATATATATATATATATATATATATATGCACATGCACATTTGTAAAGCAAATTTTATTTTAAATATTATATAATAATTTGGTAAGAGTATGGTTCACTTTGGACTATTCAGCCCAGTTGACTATATACCTATGTTTTAGGGAAGGAAGTTTCCAGACTGCAGAATGCCTAAATAAACAGAACATCTCAAATGGCTCTTAAATATGCCCCTTCTCTCATATGTCACAACACTTAAGAAGAAAGAGATGTTCTCTGCTGCTGTTCAAGACTCATCTTTTAATAACTTCAAAAAATGTTGCAGCCTGCTCCATCTGTTAATTTCCCCTCTCTTAAACTTCATTAATCTTATCTAAAGTATCTTTTAAGTTCTCTTTATTTTCTTAGAAATTTTCAATACATGACTCAACTCTTTTCTCCTTTATCATCTTGAAGCTTTTTCAACATCCACACTAATAGCCCTTGTAACATTTATGCTGTATGCTATAGTGTTTCTTTCTTTTTTTCATTTTTTAGACAGAACCCCCAGTTACGAAATGTGGAATTACTGATGATGGGAAAGAAATGATGGGGGTGTCTATGGTGTTTTTTAACTTACTCAATTCCATTTTTTAAAAATTTTCATTTCTCTTAAGTTAACTATGGGGTTGCCATATATGAGAATCCATCATAAATTGGAACTACTTCAGCTTTACATTTTGAACTCTGATATTCCTCTTTCAGATCATAATTTCACTTTAGGCCACTAATCTCCCATTTATTCATTTTGTAAATATTTCTTGAGTGCCTATTATATGCTGAACTTTATACTACTCCCTTTTCTTTAAAAGAGTACTATATTAAAAAGTTGTTTTTACTTTTTTTTTAACTACTCTATATTTCCTCTTCCTTTATCTTCACCTCTAGTTCTTAGATACTCCACCTGTATTATTGTATTACTGCCCTGATTCTAACCTTATTTGATTTCCTACCTATAATGGGCCTCATGGTAGGTCATTTCAACTACACTTTAACCTGCAACTTCATTTTTTTTTTTTTAAGATTTTTATTGGGGAATTGGGGGGATGGGAGCAGTGCTGGGGAATTGGGGGAAGGGGAACAGACAAGTTGCTGTCGTTTTGTTCTTCAATCTAGTTGTGNAAAGTCAGCTGTTAGTCTTATAGGAGTTCCTTTGTGTAACCTGCTGTCTTTCTCTTGCTGCTTTTAGGATTCTGTCTTTGTCTTTAACCTTTGCCATTTTAACTATGATGGTCTTGGTGTGGACCTGTTTGGGTTCAGCTTGTTTGGAACTCTCTGCACTTCCTGAGCATTTATGTCGATTTGCTTCTCCAGGGTAGGGAAGTTTTTAGTCATTATTTCTTCAAATACATTCTCAATCTCTTGCTTCTTCTCTTCTCCTCCTGGTATTCCTATGATGCGAATGTTGTTGCACTTGATGTTGTCCCACACCTGTCTCTTAAACTATTTTCATTGTTTCTTATTCTTTTTTATTTTTGTTGTTCCAACTGGGTGATTTCTGCTAATTTTCTTCTAAATTGCTGATCCAATCCTCTGCTTTATCTAATGTACTGGTGATTTCTTCGAGCGTGTTCTTCATTTCCATTATTGTATTCTTTAGTTCTGATTGTTTTTAAGATTTCTCTATCCTTCTTTATGTCCTCACTAAGTTCCTTGAACATTCTCATCATCAGTGTTCTAAACTCTGTCTCTGAACAGTTGGATACCTCTGTTTCATTTAGTTCCATTTCTAGAAGTTTCTTCTGATCTTTTATTCGTGACATGTTTCTTTGTTTCTTCACTCTGGCTGTTGTTCTGTGATTGCTTCGATGTATTAGGTAGATCACCTATGTCTCTCAGTTGTTGCTGGATGGTCTTGTAGTATGTATCTTTTATATTCAGATTGCACAGTCTCCCTCTTCTCCTGGCCCGTGTGTTCCAGAGATGTAGCTGTTGAAGTTGCTCTTTAATTGCTTTTGGCTTGTCAGAAGGGGGGATTGACCCTCAGACTAATTAGCTGGGAGAATTAGCTCTGTTCACAGTATACGAGATGCTGTGTGGAGGTTGACCCCCTCAGAGGAGGCTTGGCCACTGTGGGCTCTGTGCCTATGGAAAATTTCTTTTGAGAGTGCCACTTGTAGGTTCAACAAGATAGTACTCTGGTTTTGTCTAACACTGGCCTCTGGGTGTATTTGTTCTGGTTCTCTTGGGCAGGGCTCCCACTCAGAGCCATTTCAGACCTGCCTGTTCCCAGTCCGTAGCTACTTGGTAGGTGCCTCAAGGCTTTACACAGTTGGCTGCTGCCCGTGCTGGACCTGGGGTCAGGTGGAGATGGTCTTTGTGTTAACTGAGGCTGTATGTCCCCAATATTGGTCCTGAGGCAGTTTAGCAAAAGGCCCAGGGCCCCCTAGGTCTGTTGCCAGCTGTTGGATGCCAGTAAGGCCCAACTATTGAAAGAAGCTCTTTAGGAACATGTGTCTTGCTATTTGACCTGGTGTTCAGGGTGCCCTTGGCGATGTGGCACTAACTTGGCAGGATAAAGTTCAAGTGAGTTATGAGATGTGATTGGTGGTTTTTAAGACCACCAATTGGTGGTTTTTAAGACCACCAATTGGTGGTTTTTAAGACCACCAATTGGTGGTTAATGCAGATACAGGTCTTACGCCAATACCTGGCCTGTGACCCTCTTGTATAGCGTCCCAAGGGCACTATAGCCAGCGTCCACCTCATGCTCACAAATTCACAAAAGCTGCTCCCGAGTGGCTGTGGTGCAGGTTTGGTCACTGAACACCACCAAGATGACCTCAGGGCTCTGCAGACCACATTCTGTTGTAAAAAAAAACCACCTTTTCCACAGTTTGTGAGGGTGGGACCAATCACCCAGGCACCCTGATTGCCTCTGGCAATTCAGCTGTAGGTGGGCGAAGTGGTGTTACAGGTGCGTAAAGGCTGTGGCAGTGGTTTGTACAAATTCAGTGTAGTTCAGCTCCTGGACCAGTGCTAGGTCCACGTCCACTTCATAAAACAAAAAGAAAGCAAGGCAACCCAACAACACCAAAAAAGAAATACACCCCCACAAAAACATGATAAACAATGATCAGACAGGAGAAACAAAAATATATAAAAGACAAAAACACAAACACAAAAACAGGAGAACAAGACAGAAAAACAGTGACCAAAGCAATAACCAGATAAACAAACCTAAGAAACAAAGACGAAAAGAAAAGAGATGAAAGAAAAGAAGAAAAAGGAACAAAAAGATGACAGAGAAAGAAAAGAAAAAAGTGTAATTAAAAAAAAAAAGGAAAAAGGGGGAAAAAGGAAAACAAATAAAAAAGTGGAAAAAAAAAGGCTCTCCCCCACCTTAATCTGCAGACCACTTGCTCAGCAATAGAGTCTCTGGGGGGGAAGGGCCCAATGCATTGTGGGACGGCCTGCCTCCCAGGCTTGCCCGTGAGTTTCCTGCAAATAGCTGCCATGTGCTTTGGGACTGTGCTCACTACCAAAAATCCTCACAGGTTGCTATGGGCTGTCCGCTTCTGCAAAAACCCTTTGTGGCCTGTGGAGGTGGGGGCCAGGCAACAGGGACTCAGGGTGCCCCCAGCAATGCAGCTCTAGGTGGGCAGGGCAGGCTCTCAAGGCATCATGGGGTGTGGTCACTGGCCCCCACAAAGTCAGAGCAGCGTACACTCCTGTACCGGTAATCAGCCTGCACAAATGCCCACACCAGATCACGCAGCTGCACAGTTCCTGGTCCAACACTCCCAGGAAAACTCCCAATCTCAGCCTGTCCCAATCAGCAGCTCACAGATCAGGTAGAGCAGCCCCACAGCCAGGCGCCACCCTGGTAGCTCTGCACACACAGTGCAGAGAGCGGGGACCTAAGGACGCTTGCGTGCACCCACGTCTCAGTGAGCTGTCTGTTGGAGCCAGAGCGTGCCCACCAGGTGTTGCCCTGGCTACATAGCACAAGCAGTGTGGAGAGCGGGGACCCAAGGCCGGATGCATGTGCACACATGCACGCCTGCACCAATTCCACCAGACCAATGTGGTCCTGGACTTGACATTCTGTGGAAGGGCCCAACCCTGTAAAAATGGTGCCCTCCTGTACACTACTCATGTGCAAGCTCCATGCCAGGGGAACAGTGATCCCCAAACCTCCAGCTCCTGCGCCAGAAGCACTCAGTTCAGTCCTTCCCCACAGACTCCTGGGCCCCCACTCACTCAGCTACTGTCTCCACCAGGGACTGGTTGAGTGCTCACCAGCGAGCAAGACCGTGTTCCTGCTCCACAGGCTGATTCTCTAGCTGCCCTCCACCCCACCGACTTGAGCAAAGAGAGTCCTCACGAATTTCTGTTGCCAGCTATCGTGGAACTCCTCTTCCTGGCAAAGTAACTCTGGGTTGGTGAGCTCGGTGTGGGGCCAAGGGAGAAGCCTCCCCATTGCTGAGGTGTCCCTCACAGGGTTCACCCTTTCTCCATGGACCTGGAGTCAGCCTGCCTCACGTCTCCGCCCCTCCTACCAGTCTAGATGTGGCCTCTTCTTTAAATCCTTTGTTTAGAGGTTTTGTTCATCTAGTGTAGGGGTCGGCAAACTTTTGAGATGGAAGAGCTGCCAGGGGTCAGCAAATGGCGGCTCATGAGCCGCAGGCTCTGAAGTAAAATTGAAAATGAAAATAAAACTATCATAGTTTCATTTATAAAATTTTTAAAGGATATTATTCACATAATGGTGATTATGTANATTGGTGTATACAAATGCAACTGATTTCTGAATATTAATTTTGTATCCTGCTACCCTACTAAGTTCATTTATCAGTTCTAACAGTTTTTTGGTGGAGTCTTTGCGATTCCCTCTATATAGTATCATGTCATCTGCATATAACAATTTCACCTCCTCCTTTCCAATTTGGATGCCTTTTATTTCATTTTCTTGTCTGATTGCTGTGGCTAGACTTCCAGAACTATGATGAATAGAAGTGGTGAAAGTGGGCAGACTTGTCTTGTTCCTGATCTTAAGGGAAAAGGTTTTAGCCTTTCCCTATTAAGTACGATGTAAGCTGTGGGCTTATCATATATGGCCTTTATTATGTTGATATATGATCTCTCTATTTCCACTTTGCAAAGAGTTTTTATCATAAATGGCTGCTGGATTTTGTCAAATGCTTTTTCTGCATCTATTGATATGATCATATGATTTTTATTTTTCATTTTGTTAATGTGTATTACGTTAATTGATTTGTGGATATTGAACCAGGAATGAATCCCACTTGATTGTGATGTATGATATTTTTAATGTGTTGCTGAATCCGGTTTGCTAGTATTTTGTTGAGGATTTTTGCATCTATGTTCATTAGGGATATCGGCCTATAGTTTTCTTTTTTTGTAATATGTTTGATTTTGGAATCAGAGTAATAGTGGCCTCATAAAATGTTCTTGGGAGCTTCCCTCCTTCTGTATTTTTTGGAATTGTTTGAGGAGAATATATATTAATTCTTTTTTGAATGTTTTGTAAAATTCACCTGTGAAGCCATCTGGTCCAGGACTTTTGCTTGTTGGAAGATTGTTGATTACTGATTCAATTTCTTTGGTAGTAATCGGTCTGTTCAGAGTTTCTGTTTCATCTTGGTTCACATTTGGAAGATTGTATACTTCTAGAAATTTATCCATTTCCTCCAGATTGTCGAATTCGTTGGCAAATAGTTGCTCATAGTATTTTCTTAAAATTTTCTGTATTTCTGTGGTATCTGTTGTCACTTCTCCTCTTTCATTTCTGATTTTATTAATTTAGGTCTCTTTTTTTTTGGTGAGTCTAGTTAAGGGTCTGTCAATTTTGTTTATCTTTTCAAAAAACAACCTCTTGGTTTCATTGATCTTTTGTATTGATTTTTTTTTTGGTCTCTATTTCATTTATTTCTGCTCTGGTCTTTATTATTTCCTTCCTTGTACTCCCTTTGGGCTTGTTTTGCTCTTCTTTTTCCAGTTCCCTTAGGTGTAAAGACAGCCTGTTGACTTCAGATTTTTCTTGTTTCTTTAGATAGGCCTGCACTGCTATGAATTTCTCTGTTAGGACTGCTGTTGTTGTATCCCATAGATTTTGGTTGTTGTATTTTCATTTTCATTTGTCTCAAGGTATCTTTTGATTTCTTTCCTGATCTCAGTTTTGACCCACTCACTATTTAGTAGCATGTTATTCAGCCTGCATGTATTTGTCTGCTCTCCGTATTTCTTCTTAAAGTTGATTTCTAGTTTCATAGCATTGTGGTCAGAGAAGATGCTTGATATGATTTCAGTCTTCTTATTTATTGAGACTTGTTTTGTAGCCTAACATGTGGTCTATCTTGGAAAATGTTCCATGTATAGTTGAGAAGAATTTATATTATGTTGCTTTGGGGTGAAATGCTTTAAAAATATCAATTAAATCCAACTGGTCTAAAGTGTCATTTAAGGCCACTGTTTCTGTGTTGATTTTCTGTCTGGAGGATCTGTCCATTGGTGACAACAGGGTATTGAAGTCCCCTACTACGATAGTGCTACTGTTGATCTCTAACTTTATGTCGGTCATAAAGTATTTTATACATTTAGGTGCATAGGTGTTTACTAGGGTTATGTTCTTGTTGGATCTGTTCCTTTATTATTATGTGGTGCCCTTCTTTGTCTTTTATTGTAGTATTCATTTTAAAGTATATTTTCTCTGAAATAAGTATTGTTACTCCCGCTTTTTCTCATTTCCATTTTCATGAAAAATCTTATTCCATCCCTTTACTTTCAGTCTGTGTGTGTCTTTTGATCTGAGATGGGTCTCTTGTAAACAGCAAATGCATGGGTCCTGTTTTTTTTATCCACTTAGGCACTCTATGTCTTTTGATTGAAGCATTTAGCCCTTTCACATTTAAAGTGATTATTAATAGGTACAGATTTATTGCCATTTTGTTATTCGTGTTTTTGGTCTTCCTTTGTTAGTTTGTTTTCCTCTTTCTTCTGTTTAAAAAAGCCCCTTTAACATTTCCTGCAATGCTGGGTTGGTGGTAATGAATTCCTTTAGCTTATTCTTTTCTGAGAAGCTCTTTTTTCTCTCCTTGAATTTTAAATGATAGCCTTGCTGCATAGAGCAATCTTGGTTGCAGGCCCTTGATTTTTTTTTGGTTTTATTTTGTTTCTTAGTTTTTAAAGATTTTTTTTTAATTGGGGAACTGGAGGTATGGGAACAGCACTGGGGAATTGGGGGAAGGGGAACAGATAAGTTGCTGTCCTTTTGTTCTTCAGTCTAGTTGTGGAGGACATTGCTTCACTGGCCCAAGTTGGCACC
>NW_017731420.1:2736577-2738637 GCF_001890085.2 Hipposideros armiger | reverse complement strand
TTTTAGCTGAGCCATCCCGCCACCTGTTGGCAGCTCACGGCTGCTCAGCTCGGGCTGACTCGAACCGCTGTTGCTTAGAGCTCAAACTCTTGAGCGAGCTCTTAACCAACTGAGCCACTCAGCCGGCCCCTAGTACATTTATTCTTAACAAGCAAGTCTGTGAAGCTTCAATCCAAGTTCTAAATAGAATATTCCTGGTTTGGGATTTTGGCTTTTAGCATCTATACAATTCATACGATTGCAAATTAGACAAATGTATGTATCTTAGCAAGGAATATCCTCTGCCTTTCTTTTCTTTATTTTCAGCTTTAAATATATGTCTGGCATTGCTAGGCATCTTGTTTTAGGGACACTTCATAATTTTATCTAACTGGTAGCGGTTATAGAGAGAACATGAAACTCATAATCTAAACCAGAACTCTTTTGAGAATGAAAAGGGAACTATTAATAATTATGCCAGACGGTAGGCTAAAACTGGAGTGGGGTCATATGGCTACCCTAATTACAGTTCCTTGAGACTATGGGACATGCAGCTAAATAATATGCATGAATCCCTATGGCTTCATAGAGCAAAGACTGTAAGTTCAGGAAGGAAGGTAGTAGACAGTGGCCTGGGAAGGGTCTGACCTAGCTTGGTCAGAAGACTGAGTTTTATTATGTTTCTTGTTGGGATGGAACTGCTGCTACTTATTTCTTCCTCATGTTTTTATACTTGTTTTTGTCAATTTTTCCTTGTTTCATTGTAGAGATTAAATTCATAGGACTCGCATTTGGGGAAGAAGGAGAAGAAAATAGGGAAGTCAAAGAAAGTGCTGTGAGTGTTATGTTACTAATGAAAACTAGAAACACAGGAGGAAGGAAAGGATTGAGGAACATGGAAAAGATCATTCATTATTATATTATTGAGTCATTGAGTTGGAGGGTCCATGGTTATCTATGTAGGAATAACAAGTAGGCAGCTTGAAGCAAAGATTTCAAGTTCAGGAACGGAATCAGATCTAAAGCTATGAAAGTTGGACACTTAAATTCATGAACTTAATCATCCACCCTTTGTGTGTGTGTGTGTGTGTGTGTGCATGTGTGTGTGTGCATGTATGTGTGTGCGCATTTCTTCCACATATAGTTGACTGTTAAATCTCTGAAAATGAAGTTTTTCATTCATTTATTCATCCTTTTATTCATTCTAAATTTAGCATTGTGCTAGGTGCCAGGGATCAGTAATAAACTGATAACTGTAATAATAATTTTAAAAAGTAGATCCAATCTGTCTTCATAGAGCTTGTGGTTCAGTGGTAGAGACATAGATGTACAGGGTCCCCCGGGAGCACATGAGAAGGATACCTAGGCCAGACTTTAGGAGTCAAGGAAGACTGAGTCCTTTAGAATGAATAGAAGTTTAGCAAAATGGGGAGAAGAGGTTAAGGGTGGAATACATAGAGTGCATAGTGTGAAAGTCCTACTCATATCTTATTTTTAAAATCTGCTACCACAGTTCTATGAAAGGCTCTACATAGTCTATCACTATACTGTGGTGGACATTTCAGGATGCTATGTTAAAGCCAGATCTCTTTATGTGACTGTATCCAATTGGCTTGGGATTTTCCCATCTGAAATGCTGTATACTTTTTTTTCAGAATGAGCTTCACTTCACTTTTCCAACTTACTATATTAATGGCACAACTTCTTCTCTCTGACCATTATTCTTCATCCTTTTTTATACCTCTCACCAACCTTTTGTCTACTTTTGGCACAATCTGCACCTTCTTCCTCTCCTCTAAGCAAATCATGCACCATCTAGTTTCTCTCACTTTATTACACAACTAGGACTGAAAACATTGTTTAATGTTGTTAATTTGATCATTTTCGTGTTTGATTCCTGACTTACCTTATATTAAGGAATCTTATTTTAATTAGTTCACTTTTTAAAGCTTCCAACACAGAAAATGTTTAAGAATAGATTTGAATCTAATATAGTCATAGCTTATTAGACTAATTAAACTTATAAGTCATTCTTCTAAATAACTCCCAAGGTTAGAAAAATTTGTTCTCTCTCTCTCTCT
>NW_017731420.1:2727642-2735192 GCF_001890085.2 Hipposideros armiger | reverse complement strand
AGCTGTGGAGGGCAGTGTCACTGGCCCTCATATGTGGGATCGGAACCGGGGCCCTCTGGCGTCCCAAGCGAGTTCTTAACCATCGCGCCACTCGGCCGGCCCTGCAACTTCATTTCTGACTTCTCTTCCTTAGTTAGGCTCTTTTGCTGTTTCCTCTGACTTTATTCATTATGATTATATTTTACCATCAATATTTCTTGATATTTACCTAAATATTCATGCTTTCTGTTATTCTCTACTCCATCCTGCTCTTGTCTAGGGCCTCCTTTTAATTAATTAACTTTAATTATTTGGTGATGAATGCGCTATTTCTGTTTACTAATTTATGACATCATTTTTTTTTTCATTTTGGAAGGGTATTTTTGCTAGGTATATAATTACAGGTTAGAAGTTATTTCCTCTTGGCATTTTATGGACTCAAGGGTAGAGTCCATGCCTGGTCCACACCTGCTCTTAGGGAGTTTTAAGAGCCTAGGGTGTGTACAGGGGCTTCCCCACTGGCAGGTCCTAAACTGTAGTAATCCTTATCACATCAGCGTTGAGAAACTTCCACAACCTCCACTTATAAAGGACTTTGGCGATTATTCTGTGTGAGATGAGAAGTCACTGGAGAGTTTGAGCAGAGGAGTGATATGCAAAGTGATTTCTCTATTTGCTGTGGTAAGAAAAGACTATAAGAAAGCAAAGAGGAGCCTGGAAGAACCAGTTAAGAGGCTATTGTAAAAAAAGCAGGCAAGAGATGAAGATGATAATTTCTTGTTTGATTACTGAAATACCTTTCAGACTGCCTCAAATCTTGATCTACTAGAACCATTTTTCACTCCTGATGCCACAGTGATTTATTTCTAAAAATTCATATCCAATGATGTCATGCCTCAGAGATTTCCCATTATATATCTTCAGATAAAAACTCAAATTCCTTACTAAAGAATAAAAGATCATATCCATGCTCTGGTGCCTGCCACCCTTTACAGCATCCTCTCATTCTCTTTCATTTAGTCAACATTATCTAGTTGAAGCCTAGAATCTCTCCACAGGTTATAAAACCCCTTAGGTCTCCATGCCTTGGCCCATATTTTCCTTCTTGAACCATCTCTTTCATCAACTCCCTTCTCTTGTCTGATTGACTCCAACTCATCTTTAAAGACTTGGTTTAAGTATTAAGGATAAGAGAAGCTTCCCTTGGAAGAAATTCTAAACAATTTCCTTCCCCATTCCAAGACATAAATGCATCTTTTCTGTGGATTTAGTACAATTCAATAAACATTTATGGCATCTATTCTCTGCCAAGAATAGTTTTAAGAGTTGGAGAATCACAGATGAATAAGCTGCAGTATTTGCCTTCAAGGACCTCATTCCAGAAGAAAAGACACAGAAATACATAATTGCATTAGAGTGTGATGAGTGTAGCAGTAGAAAAGCATGATCTTGGTAGGAGGGTGTGAGTAAAGGATTCCTAGAGGAATAGTAATCCATGCTGATATTAAAGAAAAAATTAGAGCTTATCAAGCAGACAAGGTGCATGGGGTAGGGTAACTATCCTAGATTGAAGGAACAATATGCAATGGTATGGAGTAGCAAAACAGCAAAGTTTAAGGAAATTACAGAAAAATTGGTATTGAGTGTAAAGTTTATAAGGTGATTAATGGGAGGTGAGCTTGAAAAGAATGGACAGATAATCACTGAAGATCTTATTTGTAATGCATACCTCCATTGTGGTACTTATCATACTGTACTGTAACCACTGGTTTTCATCTCCATGTCACCACCAATGGGCTTCTTCAGGGCAGGCATTGGGTCTTACTCATTAATAGTTGCATACATAACACTTATCCAAGTGTCTAAGATGTAGTGGATACTCAGTAAATGCTTGTGTTATTAATGGGAATCCTTAAAACATTTTTAAAAATTATTTTACCTAAGACTATTATTTGGTATTTGCTAAATCTATCTATTATCTACCTTCTATCTATCTATCTATCTATCTACCTATCATCATTATCTCTTTATCTATTGCCTGGGTTGAATCTTGAATTTATCAGGTCCAAAGTTTAAGTATAAAAATACAATTGAAATAAAATACAATAGAAGATGCTTAGTAAAACTACATTTAAATTTGATGTGTGGGGCATGACATATCCAGTGTGTAACATTTAAAAAATAAAATGTTATTAAAATATTTCTCAGATTTAAGTAGCTATTATTGAGAGACAAGACAAATGAGTAGAATGAAATAAACATTTTTGCAGCTTTGTCTAGGAAGCTGGAATTCTGTGTACATCTTTCCATTTATTCTTATTTCCTTCTTATATCTGTTCCACAGCACTGGACAACAGATGGAGACATTTTTACAGCAGAAAGGGATAAGTAGCAACAGTCTTAAGAATTCTGAAACTCAGTTGGGTAAGGCAGGTAGTCTTCTGGGTCTCTAGACTACAAGACTAACCACCAGTTTTTCAGCCCTAGTGTATTCTTGCCTCTTGTTTTCAAAAGGGCATTTCAAACCACTTTGGAAAGTAGCACATATATGTTAGAAATGTCATGAGCATAAGGAGGAAAAGGAAACATATAACCCGGAACCAATCATAATAATCCACAGTAGTGATGTGAGAAAAATTGGAATATCTAAATCACCTACTCTTGTGCAAGATCTACTGGCTAAGTGGCTAATTACCTATGAAGAAATAGGAAAATAAAATAAAAAGCAAAGTCTTTTGAATAAACACATTGCTTTGTCTTACGTAGTTTTATAGATCTTTTCAAGAAAAAAAAACCTCACTTTAGCTTGTTTGCCTTCCTTACCTTTTAAAAAGTACCTTTACTGAGGAAACTGTTAGCCATTATGATTTCTCCCAACATCCTTTCCTTTTTCTTCCTTCTCCCTTAGTATCTTTTTGCTACATATGTTGCTCCTTCGGCCACTCTTGACATTGGACTCCAACAGGAAAAGAAAAAAGAAATTTATATGAAAATACAGCCACCTTTTGAAGACCTTTTTGACACAGCAGAAGAATATATTCTTCTCCTCCTACTTGAGCCCTGGACAAAGATGATAAAGTCTGACCAAGTTGCTTACAGACAGGTATTGTGGCACTCATTGATAAATTTTGTGTGAACCATTCAGGTTTACTACAAAACTGATGATAAGTAGTGTTGTTAACTCATAAGAGAAAAACTGAAAAAGTTCTCACATAGGCCATGGATTCAGAGTTAAGATTTGGGCACGCTCAAAATTGGGGCAGGGTAAGTATTTATTAACTTTTTTTTTTTTTGCCAGTTTCCCTATTGTCTCCTAACAAAAGACTTAAATTGATGTCATTTTGAGTTCTCTGTACAAATATGTCAGCAGAGAGAAATATGAATTTTGATTTTCTGTGAATCAACAAAATATGCCATAATAATATACTGGCTTTGTCCCTTGTTGCCATTTCTTAGCAGCGGCCTTAATTTTGATTAATGGGAAAAGCTCGTTTAATTTTATGCTGGATGAATTACATTAAATATTACACCCATGGAAAATATAAACATTTCATATGTATTGTGGAAAGCACATTCTCTGACTTCAGTGCTGCTATTTTAAAGCACCCCCCAGATGTTCATCAGGTCAGACTGCTTCATTGGGTGAAAGTTTCAACACATCTTTTTTCATTCCAAAGGAGGTCATTTTAAGCCTCAGTGTTCGAATAATTTTACTAGTCATATTCATGGGCAGAGGAAATTTCTTTAAATATTTATTTTGAATCACAAATTAAAACCATCCATGGGTATTTTTTATATTAAGATAATGCGTGGACCCTATATATGAGGTCATTTCAGGTGGGACTCTGCTATCTTTGTATTGCTATTCTTTGTTCATAGCTCCTTAACAACTTAGTCTTCTTAGTCACCTCTTAAGCTTCTTAGTCACCTCTTCTACCAGAAAGGATCGGCTAGGTAATTAAGATAAAATTAATACCAAAACACCTTGGCTAGAGTTACCTGATTGAATTGTAACTAAAACAACCCTAATGGCTTACTAAATTCAATGACTAAAATGATTAAATTTTCATTCCTGATTTCTCTTTGTCCTGAAAAATTAGTATTGCAACATTTCTACCACAAAAATACACACATTACAGTAGGAAAATTATGATATCATATGAAATTAAAAACAAATTCTCTCTAGTAATTTTAAATATGATGTGTGGTGTAGAGGACAATGGACCTGAGATGTGGTCCTGGGATGATAAAAAAGATTCAGAATTATAACTAACTTCCCCCAACCAAAATGTTTTGGCATTAGTAATGATTCTTACAAAAGGGCATGGGATAAATTATACACTCTTTTTAATAAGAGGAAAAACAAATCTCTCTTAATTCTAGAAACGTCCTTAAATTCAACCCACAGGACTTCTCTAAAAGTCCAATTGACTGATTTACATAGACTCTTTCCCAAAAAGGATAACCAAGGAGACTACCAAAACCACCTATTAAATATTGGAAGCTCTCAGTCAGCCAAATTCATTTTTCCCCGAAATAGAGAAATGGAGAATGATCTTGTTCTCCTGACTACATAAAACAGAGCAATACACACTTGAAGGCTGAGACCTACTATGAGTTTTACTTTGATGATTAACTCTCCTCTCTTGCTACAGCAATAAAACCTTTGCTCACACACTAATAACCATAATGGAGTCCAGTCATTCCTTGTTCTTCTGTGGATTATTTGGTCCTTAAAGCTAGTGGTATCTGCCTTCATGACTGTTATCCTGTTATAATGAATAGAAACTTGAAATGTGACCCAACACGTTTGCATTGTTTGTTAGTTCACAAGGGGTGTCTACAGAGGAGGAATGATTTTTGGTGGCACATTACATAGAAATGTATGTACTGTTTTATCACATACATTCGAAATCTGACTTTGCTGTAGCTAATATTTTTTACTATGTTGGTCTTCCTGCTCTTGCCTCCAAACTAATTTACTTTATTGGCAAGTGTGTTTGTTTTTTAGTTTGCTGTTATTGGAAATTGTACATTCTTTCCCCACTTTTTCATAATGCACATTCTATTGATGTTACAAGCTTTATAATTATTTTATTAGGTGGAGCTGGTAGAAGAAACTCGACAGCTAGACTCCACAAACTTCAGAAAGCTTCAGGCTTTGCATAAAGAGACATTTTCCAAGAAACCTGAGGTAAGACAGCTCTCTACTTAGAAAAACACTTTTATCCTGGAGAGAATTACCACTGCATATATTAGTGGGGATGGGGGGTGGGGAGTAGGAGATCATATACTGAGGATATCCTATATTGATAAAGTAGGGAATAGGCAAATTCATTTTTCTGGGCTTCTTTGCCTAGTATGGTACATTTTATTGTGTTACATTTTATTGACACATCTAACAACAAATTCAGGGAAAAAAAGCAGATGAGGTTATACAGGGAGCCAAGCTACTCGTGTGCCTTAGCTAGGAGCCTTCAAGCCACATTATATTCCTTTGAATGTTATTGGTTATTTTCTGTATGGCAGCAACTGTATTGTCAAGTCACAAAAGAGTTAAATTGAGTTTTCCAAACATAAAAGGAGATGTTGTGTGACAGCAATATGCAAAACAATTAAAAAATATATGGGAAAAATTTGGGGAAGTCAATAGAAAGACCATAGGATTGACTAGAATATGAAAGCATTATTTTGATTTATAAATTTGAAACTTTTGGATTGGCTAAGTAAACCATGATAGATCCATAAAGCAATAAAGTTAAAGGCATATCTATATAAAATGAGTTTAGATTCATATTTATTGACATGGAAAATTTTCAGGACATATTATATAAAAATGTAGGGAAGAAAGGCAGTGATACTGTATGATCTTATTTGTATAAAATTGCATATGTACTTCTACAAGAGAAGTATCTGGAAAGAAGTTCACCAAAATGGTAAAGATAGTCAGCTCTGAATGGTAAGGTTTCAGGTATTCTTTACTTTCTTCGTTGTACCTATATGAAATTTTTATTCTTTTACAAAAAGATTTTATAAAAACAGTAAAGTTATTTTTAAAATATGACCTTCATGGTAGTTGCCTCATTAACACAGTTCTCTATTTGAAACTAATTAATATCTTAGAAAGGATACATAAAAATCCATAAGGGTAGAACATTATAAAGTTGCACTTTAGACTTTATGAACTAACATCTATAACACTCCCCATTATCCTTCAACCTATGGATAATTGATTTTGAAAATATTGGCAGGTTATCTCATGGTCTGATGCTTTTCAAAAACAAATAGGGAGATAAATTAATTATAGAAGGAATTATAGAAGGAAGAGTTTTTCAGAGAATAAGCCTTTCTACCTCTTTGCCCTGTAGGGCTTGTAAACTGTCTGTAAAACATCAGAAGTCTTTAAAATACCCCCAAATTAAGTTTTATATGAAGGAGATTACATTTAAATAATGTAATCTTTATTAGAAAATCATCTTGCATTACTCTATAACTTTTAAAATTAAGTTATAGATAAAAATGTTTTATATTCCTGACATATTATTAAGAAAAAGAACCAAGTTACAAAATCATACATAATTATATAGTCCTGTTTTCATTTTTAATAAACTACACATGTGTAAACAAAAAAGACTATATATACAGAGGGTGTCAAAAAAAATGTATACACATTTTAAGAATGGAAAAAACTATTAGAATTGTAATGCTCAATATGTACTGATAACAAAAGATGAATACAAGTCATCTTTGACTTGTGCAATTACAAGAGGTATCCAGACACTCCTGATTATGGCAAACTACTGCTTGAGCAGTGTTGACTAAAATGTCCACTTGTACACATATTTTTGGCACCCCCTGTGTGTGTGTAAATGATGAATGGTAGATTGTGTATGCTTTTTGTTTCTTCTTTTTATTACAAAAGACATTACTTCTATACTAACAAAAATAATAAAGTTAATATTTTATAAATAAATATATAATAAATGTTTACTAAATGTTCCTGAAAAGAAGGGAATGGAATGCAAAGGAATAGGAATGGAATGGGAAGGACTTTGATATGAGTTAGAACCATTCTAGATTCTAGATTCTAGATTCTTTACCCAGTTCTACCATTGAATTGTTAAATGACTTTGGCCTAATATTAATTTTTATTTCCGTTTCTCTATTTAAATTTGAAAAATAATGTTTTTTGTTTAAGAGATTTTTATGAAAAGTATTATTTCACTAGGACACTACTTGTGAAATTGGAACAGGTAGATCACCACTTCCGGATGTTTATAAACAAACAGAATACTGGAATAATGTTCCTGCAGAATATAAGCATTTTAATTTTAATGATCTGCTGAACAACAAACTGGAGTTTGAACATTTCCATCAGTTTCTTGAGGCTCATTCTTCAAGGTAAGGAATATAACCATTGTGAAATGTATTTGTCTCTTAAGACACTTTTTCTAAGCTATTTATTTTTTAACTTACTTATTTTTTTATTGTGAAATACACATTTTTTAGAATTAGTTTCAGCTGTACAACACAGTGCAATAGTTATACTTTTTACCTCTCAAGGTGACAAC
>NW_017731420.1:2720493-2721883 GCF_001890085.2 Hipposideros armiger | reverse complement strand
GTATCACACTATCACAATATTGACTATATTCCCTATGCTGTACATTACATCCCCATGTACATTACTTATTTGTTCAATTTGCTCTTTGATTAGCAAAGTAGTCTTACCTCTTTTTCTTTTTTTATACAAAAACAGTATTATTGCTAATGTTATTTGATTAATATTAAAGTATGGCTGAGAGGGTTTCTCTTTTGTTTTTATGTAAAACAGTATTATTAGTAGGATTTGCTTAATCTTATAATCAAAGGAGAGCTAAGAAGGTAATTTTTCCAATGAGCAGTCCAAAATTTTTGAGTGGTGTGTACATAAAACAGGTAGGAAAGAGCAGGAAATAGCCATTAATAGCTTGTTGAAGCCAATAATACAGAAGGAAAATTTGGGCCTCAAGAAATTGTGTTTTGTGAAATGTGCTACGTGTGCAAATCAAAGACTACTGTCTGTATGACCTGACTTTTTATGCTTTCTGCTGCCTCTGTATTCTTCTTAGAAGGAACAGCCCTACTTTGCTACCACTGCCATTATCCCACCATCTCCAACCCAATATTTGTTGGTATTATACATATTTATAATATCTGAATTAAGGTTGTCTCTTAACTAATGCCTCATTTTTGTCATACACAAAAGAAAATGTTTTTTCAAACAGGTCAATTTGACTAGAATCATAGATTCATATATTATAGCTAGAAGAGAATTTAGAAAACTAATACACTAATGCCATCATTTTATTGTTCAAGATACTGAGGCCATGGGGGCGGGGGAGGGGAGTGAGAAATGGCATTGATTATGGTCACACAGGATAAAAATCCCATTCCTGTGTTCTTTGAAATATATCATAAGCAAAAATCATATACCTAAACCAACCATTGCATAAACCACAATTCTCTATTTGATGTTAGAGGAGTTATTTGTCTTTACTATGCACAATATAGCAAGGAGGTATTTTACAAACAATGAAAATTGTACCACCTATCAGGTGCTCAGCAAATGGTTTGGGGGTGACAGAATAAATGAATGACTCAGTGTTTGTTTTTTTTGTTGTTGTTGTTTTTTTTACCAAAACAGAAGTTTGTAGTTTCTGTGTCATTTTTATTTTCTTAGATAATGAGTTTAAGTGGTGGCTGGGGGAAGAATCTCCACGAGCAGCTTGATGCATCTGTTCTAATTGAAATTCAGAAGCTTGTCCTAAATAGGCTAGAAAATGTGTGGCTGCCATTGTTTCTTGCAAGTGAACAGTTTGCAGGACGTCAAAAGATAAAGGTATGGGGCCGGCCGAGTGGCGCGATGGTTAAGAACTGGCTTGGGATGCCAGAGGGTCCCGGTTCGGATCCCACATATGAGGGCCAGTGACACTGCCCTCCACAGCTAAGATGCTGAACAACAGCTCGACCTG
>NW_017731420.1:2716202-2720473 GCF_001890085.2 Hipposideros armiger | reverse complement strand
TTCCTAAGTTCCTTAAACATTCTTATCATCAGTGTTCTAAACTCTGTCTCTGAAAGGTTGGATACCTCTGTTTCATTTAGTTCCATTTCTTGAGGTTTCTTCTGATCTTTTACTTGGGACATGGTTCTTTGTTTCTTCATTCTGGCTGTCACTCTGATTGCTTTGATGTATTAGATCACCTAGAAAGAAGAGAAAAAGAGGAAGAAAGTGGAAAAAGAAAAAAAGGAAAAAAGAAAAAAGGGGAGGGGCTCTCCACCCACTTTAATCTGCAGACCACTTGCTCAGCAATAGAGAGACTCTGGGTGACTCAGCACCAGCTGTTGGGGGGAAGGGCTCAGTGCATCATGCAATGACCTCCTCCTAGACTTGAAGTTAGCTTCCCACAATTAGTTGCTGTGTGCTCTGGAACCGTGCTCACCACCAAAACTCCTCACAGGTTGTTGCGGGCTGTCTGCTCCTGCAAAAAAACCCTCTGTGGCCTGCAGAGGTAGGGGTCAGGGACCAGGGGCTCAGGGTGCCACTGGCAACACAGCTCTAGGTGGGCGGGGCAGGCCCCCAAGGCACCACATGATGTGGTCAGTGGCCCCCACCAAGTCAGAGCAGCATGAACTCCTGCATCGGCAGCCAGCCCACACAAACTCGCCCAGAAAGCCCCGGCTGAATCACGCAGGCGCACAGCTCACGGCCCTACACTCCCAGGAAAACTCCCAGTCTCAGCCTGTCCCAATCAGCTGCTCACAGATCAGGCCGATTGGTGACAGCCAATCGCCACCCAGACAACTCTGCACGCGCAGTGCGGAAATCGGGGACCTAAGGCAAGTCACGCACTCCTGGGCCTCAATAATCAGCCTGTTGGAGTCAGAGCGCCTGCCAAGCATTTCCCTGACTACGCAGCACAAGCAGTGTGGAGGGTGGGGATCCAAGGTCGCTTGCGCACGCGCACGCAGGCACACATGCACGCACACACGTACTCCTGCGCCAATTCCAGCAGACCAATGCAGTCCCAGACCTGAGCCTCTGTGGGAGGTCCCAGCCCTGAAAAAATGGCGGCCTCCTGTGCACTACTCTTGTGCAAGCTCCATACCAGGGGAACAAGGGTCCCAAAATCCTCCAGCTCCCGCACCAAAGGCACTCAGTTCAGTCCTTCCTGGAGGCTCCTGGGCCCCGCTCACAAAGCTACTCCCTCCACCAGGAACCGGGTGAGTGCTCATCAGCGAGCGAGTCGGTTTGCCGGCTCCACTAGTTCTCCAGCTGCCCTCAGCCTCACCAAGTTGAGCAAAAAGAGTCCTCACTATTTTCTGCTTCCAGCTATCGTAGAACTCCGCTTCCCGACAAAGTAACTCTGGGCTGGTGAGCACGATGTGGGGCCGGAGGGTCTCTCCCCCAACCAGAGAAGCCTCCCTACCACTGAGGTGTCCCTCACGGGGTTTGCCCTCTCTTGTTTCGGCCCCTCCTACCACACTCGATGTGGCCTCCTCTTTAGGTCCTTCGTTTAGAGGTTCTGCTCATCTAGTGTCCAGGGAACTTCTGAGGTTGAATATCTTATAAATTATTTTTAATTTTGGTGTGATCCTAGGAGGCAGTCGGCACAGCGTCTGTCTATTCTACCATCTTACCGGAAGTCCCCCTTAACCTACTTATTTTGATTCAACATATTATAACAGTGGTTTGGTTCTAGATTTTATCCATGTCAGTAAAAAGATAATGAGCATAAATATCTGAAATCTGTGTGGATAACTTTTTGGGGTGACTGCATATTGATAATAGCAACCTCCAAAATGTTATTTTAAGTGGTTAAACAATATTTGTTGATACTTTTAGCATTGGCTAAATTAAAACACAAGTATATTTTTATCCTTTTTCCTTTCTGCTGTTTTTTTTTTTTTTGCATTTTTCTAGACAGGTGCTTCAATTACTATTTCTGAGCAGTGTCTCTTTTATATTTCACTAAGCTATTGAAATTAGCATAATATTTTGTAATTTTTATCATCACAAGCGAAACAGTTTTGGACAGAATCTTAGAACCTTATTACGTATTTATCTAATATAAACTGAATCACTGATCATTTTTTCCCAATAATTTTCTCTTGAGTTAGCAGAAACTAGTTAGATGTGGGAGCCAAATTTAGCATATATAATTTCCCTTCTTTGTGATGAGGATTATTCTAAATTTAGCATTTTGCCAAATAGATATGCAATACATAGACGTGTTCCCATTTCTGAAACTGATAGCACTACTCCATCTGTAATGGAAGAACTCTGAGACCCTGTCAACAATGGTGATAAATTCTTTTCTTATCCTGGGACTCCTGGTGTTCATTCATATATTTAGGCAGGATGAGACACAATATTATATTAATTAGTTCTACAGTCTAATCAATTGTACTAACTAGTAAAGACAACCACTTTCTAAGTTCTCTCAAAATAACAACTTTGGTGTTGAGTAGAATTGAGAGAAATAAATAAGAAGGGCTGTACTTTGTTTTTGTTTTCATTTTAGCATGGACCTTATGTGCTGGACAGACATTGAGCAGCTCCGAAGAATAACTCACAGAGATCGAAAACAAAGGGAGGCAAAATCTATATATATTAAAAACAAATACCTTAATAAAAAATATTTCTTTGGACCCAACAGTCCAGCTTCTCTGCATCAGCAGGATCAGGTATCAACATGCAACCATATTTTCTATATTGAAGTATGAAAACAAGTAATATATATATATTTTTGTCAACAGCCTGAAAGCCATCTTTTTTTCTTTTGCTTTTATGACTTACATGTTAGACATTTTTGATATATCATTTTTTTAGGTATTCACAAGTATCTACAATTTAAATGTCTTTAAAGTTCCCTCAAGTATTACATATTATAAAAATGTGTTATTTTAAAAAGTAATTTATATTATAGAATAAAAAAGCTTTTATTCATCCACTCATCTACTCATTCAGCAAATATGAGTACTTGTGATATGCTAGACACATTCTAGGTGTTCAGGATAAGTGGTGAACAAGGCAGACAAAGGCCTTTCAACAAGCAGGAAAACAGCCATTAAGCTTTATCTTTGCCTCTCTTCTCTTCTTCTCTTAACTGATATTACTCTGAACATAACCAATGTTTGAAAAATCCTGTTTGCCATTGTATTGTCTCCCAGAAACTATTTTCATTGACCAGGAACAGGTTTGGCCATTTTGTTGGACCAAAGTCATATGGCCTTAATCACAACTTATTAATAACTGTGGTTCATTATTTATAGTAAAAATGTCAGATTGGGATTCAGCAGTGGGTTTGAGTATTCACCTAACACTTTGATCACATGAAATATGGCTCCATTTTTATGCTTTAAAAAAAACCAGAATTAAGTGTTATAATTTATTTAGTTTGAAGTTTGTAGTACAACATTGTTACCTAGAGATCAAATAATAGCATTTGATTTTTTTTATAACAGTAATTTAAATGGATGCATATTCTGATGCTATACATTTATAAAATGCAAACCTCAGATTAATGCTAAATCAATAAATTAAAGAAAAACTCAGAAGTATTAATAAGTCGGCCTAGCATATTAAAAAGCTAGATCTTTAGGAGGAAAAATAAGCAAAATACCTTGGGAGTAAAAGGAAGCAGAAGTTGTAGAATTAAGCAACTTTGACAAAAATGTCTTGCCATTAGTTCCCTGAGATACAAATCAGGGATGTGTTAGCAAAAGAGATTGGGTATCTCATTTAGCACAAGAATGTAATAAACACATGAAAAGCATTTGTTTTCTATTTTGCTTGTGCCACATTGCATGAGGTTTCGTGATATCTGATGCTACTGTGTGAACCTTCCATAGTATAACAGGCTGAGAATTTAAAATTCAGTGGAAAAAGTCACCCATTGCTATCACTGAAAATGGTTGTACTTACTACAGAGTTTTCCCAATGACCCTTCTTCCTCATCTTTGTCTTTACTTTTATTTTCGTTTACTTATTTTATACTTAAGGATATTTGCATTGCATGATGTTTTATATAAATGATCTAGTTCTAATTTCAGTTGTGTGGCCTGTTTGCTCTTTTTTTAGATTTAAAATTATATTTATTTGTCTTAAAAAAGTTCTTTTTTAAATATAGCTAACATACAACATTATATTAATTTCAGGCTTACACAATTGTTATTCAACATTTATATACCTAAAGAAGCAATCACCATGATAAATCCAGCAACCATCTGACACTGTATCACACTATCACAATATTGACTATATTCCCTATGCTGTACATTACATCCCCATGT
>NW_017731420.1:2705377-2714452 GCF_001890085.2 Hipposideros armiger | reverse complement strand
AAAAAAAAAAAGGATAAAGGTATGTAAGTTAGCACTATTGTCTTTGGACAACAATTGATAGTACCTCTCAAGACATCAAATGTGCATGCATATTGATCCAGCCATTGTACCTCTGTGGCATCATGGTTAAGAGTGTGGAATCAGACTTCCTAAGTGTTAATCTCAATACTGCCATATATTAATTGTATAACTTTAAGTCCCATAACCTTAGTTTTCTAATTTGAAAAAAATTGGTGTAATAAGAGTAATTGCTTCATAAGATTGTTGTGAAGATTAAATGAAATGATGTATATTTAGTTTCTTAAATGTGTGGCCCACAACTAACACTCAAATATTATTTATTAATATATTTGCTATTTCTTATATTGTGGTTATTAGGTTCTTACATAAATGGGCAAGGATGTACAAGGAAGAATAGTTAAATGAATTATGATAATTTCATACTATGGAAAACTGCAGATTTCCACGTAAAATGAGATTATAAAAATGACATTAAAATATAAATTGAGATTTTTACAGGTACTGATATGAAGATGTTATTTGTTGAGTGAAACAATCAGGATGCAGAACAATATATAGAAGATAATCATTATATATACTTTTATCTCTTTATCCATCTTCCTTTCTTTTGTTCTTTCTTCCTTTTGTTCTTTCATCCTCTTTCTTTTATCATCTATTATCTATCTATCTATTTATCTATCTAATCTATCATCTTTATGTTTATGTAAAAAGATCTAAAAAAGTCTGCCTCCTGGAAATGGGTTTGGGGAGTGAGAAGGATTTTTACTTTTACTTTGTAAAGCGGGGTGGTTTTTTGTTTTTGGGGTTTTTTTTTTGCTTTGTTTTGTTTCTGTTTTATAAGAAGCATGTATTACTTTGATAATTTAAAATGTCATTATCACACCTAAACCCAGGCAAACTTGATTTTTACAAGAATAACACAAGGGGCAGAGAGCATGTAAGATTGGACTTGAGTATGCAAAGCACATACCATTAATAATGATCAGGAAAAACCTAAAAATCAGCCCTGCATATTCATTTTATCAAACCCTTTGAGGCTTACTAACCTGGAAATATCCTTACTCTTGTGAGCACCTTAAGTTATGGGAAACACAGTACACTGGGAACATAGAATTTATAGTTTGGAGAAGAGCTGACTTGTCTTAGGCAAAAAGTTCATGGAAATAAGCTTTGGGACAACTGAAATGTTCTCATTATTTCTTTCTGCAGATTAATTCCAATGCTCTGTCCAAAACCAAGTATATTTGGTTTACTAATATTATTTACCACCTTTTTCTCACTATGTTTTTCTCAATGATTTTATTGTAACTTCCAGTCATTTCCGAATTTAGCATTCTTTGGGTGGCCAACAACATAAACCAATTTTGGCAACCTTAAGCCAAAGACAAAAGAGAAGAGAGGGAATTTATTATAAAATGGTGCTGGAGCATCTCACACACTTAGGGGAAGAGTTGACACCCAAGCTTTAGAAAGGTCTGCTGCCAGGGGCCAGCTGAGTGGCTCAGTTGGTTAAGGGTTAGCTTAAGAGCGTGAGCTCTGAGCAACAGGGCCGCCAGTTCGATTCCTACATGGGCCAGTGATGCTGCACCTGAACTGAGCTGCCACTGAGCTGCCAAGAGGTGGCAGGATGGCTCAGCTGGTGAGAGCACATGCTCCTAACAACAAGACTGCTTGTTTGATGGTGGACTATGCCCGCCCACAACTAAGACTGAACTCGGCACCTTGAGCTGAGCTGCCACCCAGATGGCTCAGTAGATAGAGCATGCACTCTTAACAACAAGGCTGCTGGTTCCACTCCTGCATGGGATGCTGGCTACGCCTACCCGCAGCTAAGATTGTAACACAGCACTTTAAGTTTAGAGGCCACGAGCTGCCGATGGGCAGCCAGATGGCGACTGGCGCCCTCCACAACTAAGATTGTAAAACAACAACTTGGCTGGTCCCCCCAATTCCCCAACACTGTTCCCCTTCCCCAATTCCCCAATTAAAAAAGAAAAAAAAAAAAAAAGAAAGTCCGGAGCCACAACAGCTGTGGGAATCAAGCAAGAAGAATGCATTCTTTGCCCCAGGCTGTGGCTGTCTGAGACTCAGTAGCAGTGATTCTAGTGCCCAGCTCTCTACGTCAGCTTCTGGACCTATCTGCTATGGAAGAGACATCGGGCCACATAGCACAGATTTGGCAGGAGTGGGTCCCAAGAAAGGGAAACTACTGCAAGTCGGCAATAACTTCAAAAAATATCAACTATATTTCCTGCCTGTGTGAACTTTTCTACTTTTCTAAAATTAGTAGTGCCTAGAAAACAGCCCAAAATCTGGGAAGTCCTAATTATCTCTCCAGCTTCAGTTTCCATGTGACCCAAAGTGGAAGTATTATCTACATTTGGGGCAATACAGTCTGCTATTATTATCTCCAGTTTGCAGATGAGGAAACTGTTCAGGACAGAAAACTTGAGTGACTGGCCCAGGGACCTGGGCAGGACTTCCATTTCTAAGTCTGATCCTCTTTCTTCTGAACAGCACTATCTCTTATCCACGCGGACTTTTGCCTCATTTTTAAAGCTATTAAATTAGTAAATGATTTCAAAACTTCAGACATTATAAATAACTGGAATAAAATAATTGGTTTTCCTTTTAGGTACAGATGAGAGACATAGCTGAAGAGTTCTTACTACAGAAGCATGAAAAGAAAATTGGGGTCTGGAAGGCAAGTAATATTTGATATATTCTTCCTCCTGTAAGTTCTACTCTGTCAAAGTATTATTTTTCTTCCTCTTAAAAAAAAAAACTTTATAAGAGTTTATTGGAGCCAAACTGAACATATGCCAAGGAGCAAGATCTCAAATGCTCCCTACCCCTCATTGTAGACACTGCTCCGTAAGCCACTGATACTATTCTTAATTGGCTTGTGGACTCTAGCAGAAAATGTGGTGCTACCAGAGCTGCCTTCCTAAAGAGTTCCTTGACTTGCTCAACCCTAGAAACGTCCGATTGGACTTTAAATATGTACGTTTATTTATTTTGCTTGTGATAGATTTATTGAGACAAACGGTTCCAGCATATGGTAGTTTATTTATTACTGAGAGTGGATTACACAAAAAGAATGAGATCTGTGCAGCAGAATTAGCAGGTTAAATTATTTTACATTATCTCTCTCTATTTAGAATTACATTTTAGCTTTAGATTAAAAAACAAAAGAAAAGAATTAAGATAACTATTATTTTGGTGATTATTTAAGCCACTATACTATGAAACCTTACTATTGATAGATATTGTCCATTATGTTTCTTAACAAGCATGATAAACATGGTCTTCTTTTTAAGCCGACAAATTTATGTGTATTCATTTCTCTACAGGTCTTGATAGAATATCAAACTAGACCCAGGTGACCCACTGCAAACTAACAAAATTTTTATTTGACTGTTAGAGGAGTGTATATATATGCTAGGATCTTCTTTTTCTGTATTTTGCTCTTGAAAGGAAATAAACTGTTCTTATGTTTGTCTTTTCTTATATTTTTATTGAAACACCAAGTAGAATGGGCTTTTATTTCATATTATTGTGCATTATATATTATGTTATTTTCTGTTTAGTTAAATTATAGGTTTTAGTTAAATTACTAAGTTTTAGTATCTTAAGAAGCAGGTCTTAAAACATTATTTGCTGAGTGGGTTTTAAATAAACATCCCAGTCTAATACACAGTTGTTCCAATTTATAGGGCTATAATTTTAATATGGACCATATGGTGAGGGTCTTAACTTTTTGTCCAGAGAATACGATGTGTGCCTCACTGAAATAGTGATAGACGTCTACTCACTTTGTCTGGGTTAAAGGCAGTACCATTCATCTAGACTGCCTGGAGTTGCCTTCAATTTTCAGTTTCCAACTCAGACGCATCCTCAAGGCCCTTCTCTGTAAAGCTTTTACTTACTCCTTAAGGCAGAATTAGTTACTCCTTCATGTTCCCATAGCACTTTCTACATAAGTCTCTTAAACACTCATATTGATGGTCACATATAATTTGTTTCAAGAAACTTATTTTATGCATTATCAGTAATGGATATTTACAATGTGTTTTGATTGATTGTTATTATAATTTCTAAGTTCATCTAAAACAATGCTTTTGCAATGATGCATGATTGTAGGCTAAAATCAGATTTGGGGAACTTCAATAAAATTTCTCTAGTAGGAAAATCTAGTCAGTAAATTCAATAAAGTTTATTTCTTATGTTTTTTTTTTTAATCTGAGAAGCTAAAGGGGAATGAATATATGATCTAAAATGGTCAAAGTGAAAAAGGCAGGAGAATTATATATTAATGCATAACATATACAACATATGTAATAACAAAAAAATAATAGTATAACAGTGCATATTATAACATTATTATTTTGTTTTGTTTAAGCACAGAACTCATACTATACACTAAAATGTAATTTTTCACCATAGTTTCAAACTGTAATGATTGTTAACATTCTTAAATAATGTAATCATATGTTCTAAGTCATCCAATCATTTCTTTTTCTCTCTACCTCTTAAAAAAATGATGCTATAAAAAATAGACAAAGGGGAGAAGAACAGAGTGGGGAAAGTTGCCAAATTCTATTTATCTATGCCAAAAACTTCAACAGTGAAAAGTAAAGGAGATAAAAGTGGGTGATTTTTAGCCTAGGAAATGACTTTATTTGCTTTTTAGAACACAACTAATTTTCTGTACTCTCTGGACAGCCTGTGGAGAGTAAGTGGATATCTTCATCTTCTGAAATCATTGCTTTCCGTAAAGCATTATTGAATCCAGTTACTGCAAGACAATTTCAACGGTTTGTGGCTTTAAAAGGAGATTTATTGGAAAATGGGGTGCTCTTTTGGCAAGAAGTACAAAAATATAAGGTATTGTATTGGGAGCCAGAGAAAACCACCTTTTTTTGAGGAGGAAATGCGTTAACATATCATTATTAACTGTAATTTTATGGACAAAATTTGTATAAGATATCCCAATTTTGCCATCTTCATGCTAATATGTAAATATAAAGGTGTTTCTTTTTCTGTGTTAGATATATTATTATTATACAACAAAGAATAAGAGTGAGCCCTGAAATGATAGTATACATTTTCAAGGTAGTCCCATATATTATGATCTAATGAGTACCTTGTTTATAAATGTTTATACACATTTTTCCCTGAAGATATCTATATTTAGTACTTTCACCAAGACCTCTTTACAAGAATTCACAACTATTTTTACAGCGAGAGTAATCAAAGATAATGGATTATAGATAAATAAATAAACCAACAGAGATGAGAGTGGCTTTTCTATTAGAAAGAATGGCCAAATTCTTAACAAATAAATAAGTTAAAGAAAAAGTAACTAGGTTCAAAATCAGTTTATTTTCTGGCTTGTGTTTAATGGAATCATATAGAATCTTTGCATTGAAGAAGAGGAAAGGACTTTTTAGTTATACAATTTAGACTTGAATACAGGAATGTTGTCTAGAAATACCTAAGAGTAGACATCCAGCCTCTGGTTAAACACTTCCAGGGGTAGCAGGCTAATTTCCTTTCAAGAAGCCTATTTTATCCCATTATAAATGTAGGACATAAAAATAAAACTGGAATTTAAGAGGATAATGCTTTCAATTCGCCTATAATCTAAGTATATATTATGCAATACTAATACTCTGCAACATGTATATTCATATAGTTTGTAGTTGATCAATAAAATCTAGTTCCAAATTTTATCCAACATATCATGAAACTGTTCTCTACCCTTTTCTGTTATCAACAACTTTTGTACTATCCTCAACTTAGAAGTTTTCTCAGAGAAAAAAAGCAACAAAGGAACAAGACAAACAAAGAAACAAAAAATCATAGACACACAATGGTTTAGTGGTTACCAGAAGGTAAGGGGAGGGTGGATGGTACAGGGTAAAGGGGGTCAAATATATGATGATGGAAGGAGAACTGACTCTGGGTGGTAAGCATACAATGTGATATATAGATGATGTATGATAGAATTGTACACTTGTAACCTATATATTATATATACTATATATAATATATATAGTATATATATACTAACCATTGTAACCCCAATAAATTTAATTAAAATTTAATTTTAATTAATTAATTTTTTAATTATAAATTTTAAAAATATTTTGAGATAGGTTTTTCAAAATATGTCACAAGGTAAGTAATATTAAAATATTTTTTTGAGAATTAGAAAAGAGGTGGAGTCTGTTTACCAGAATAGGAAATTATTATGAGTGGTTAGAAGTATCTTTATGCTGCTATGAATATGCATAAGCACAGCTCTGGTAAGACAAGACATAATGAGATAAGCCTTGCAAAGTAAGTATTTAAAAACCGTAGACTCATACACAGTCATTCCTTAGTTTTGTGACTTCCTTCTACAAGTCTGCGCTTGGTCTTTGTTTAAATATCTTTTCTGTGTCATAGGATGGAGGACATGTAATACTAGGTATTAAAATTCATGCTGTAGGAATGAATTTGTTCATTCAATGAGCATTTATTAAGTGTCTCATGTGCCAGCCACTATGCTAAATTGTAGGAATAAAAAGGTGAATACAACACATTGCCCTCCCTCAGGCAGGGAGACATCCATGCAGATAAATAGTATTGATTATGATCCGTGTTCTAACTAGGTATTCCCACAGAGGAGGGAATGATGCAGGGAGGGTTGTAGGTCAGGGAAGTGTCCACAGAAGGGATGATACTTAATTGGGTCTTGAGGGAGTTTACCAGGTGGAACGCATTCTACTAAGAGAGATCTTACTGAGCTCTCTTTTAAATGGCTTACTCTCATTTAATGTTTACTATCTGCTAAATATTGTCTTAATGCTTTTTATGTGTTAAGTAACTTTTTCTTCTTAAGAATCCTATGAGGCCAAAGCTATTCTCACTGTTTTATAGATGAAAAAGCTAAGGCACAGAAAAGTTCAAAACTTCTGATATTCAGATAATTTAGTGGTAGAGCTGGGATCTGAACCAAGGCATTCTGTTGCTAAAGCTCATTCCCGTAACCACTAAGTTGTGCTCTCTCCCAGTAATGATTGTGGTGATATGCGAAGGGATGACTACAGTGATCTTAATCAAACATAGTTCTCAATCAATTGTGAAAAATTGGAAAGAACCCAGATGTTCAACATCTGGTTACTTAATTATGACACATCTCTACAATAAAATACTCTGCAGCCATTAAAAATTATACTGTGGGAGAATAATCGATGATGAAAAAGATATTCATCTTCCTGATTTTTTTAAACCTAGCTACTAAAAAACAATATGATTTAATCTAAAGTGTGTGTGTGTGTGTGTGTGTGTGTGTGTGTGTGTGTCCATAGAGAAAAGAATGAAAGGATATATTCATCTAACAAATACTTACTGAGCACCTATGAAGAGCGAAGCTAAATCCTGACGATACAGCTGTGATCAAAAGTCTTCCCTGTTAGAGCTTATAGTTTCATGGGAGGGACAGACAATTGTAGACAAGGCAATTGTAACAGTGTGATTAGTGCAATGATGGAAGAAGCACAGGATGCAATGGACATCTCTCCTGGACTGAGGAAGTCACAGAAAGCTTACGAGAGAAAAATGTGCTTAAATTGAGACTTTAATGACAGGTAAAAGTTAACTAGGCTAATGGTATAGTCAGGTAGAGCATTAGAAAAAAAAGTCAATTCTGATTCTGTCTAAATTCAATTCCTTCACTCTCAAAATGAAAACTTCATGAATTTTTATTTCACGAGCCTTACTTACATTCCATAGTAATAAACCAGGCTCACCAAATAATTATATATGATAACCTTACTAGTAATGGCAAAAACAAAAAACAAAACACACAAAAAAAGCATTTTTGGTAACATAGCAAACATGTGGTATAAAATAGACATTTTTTGAGGGGATGCTAAATTGAGTAAAAAAAAAATGCTAACTGTTGTCTCATTGTAACATAGCAAGCTTTTTTCACATATAACTTTTGCCAAACTGTATGTGAAGTTTTATATGGCAAGCACTAGAATTTTCCTTTCTTTAATAGTGTCCATAAGATATAAGTTATTACAATGCCCATCATATAGTAAGTACTTAATAAATTTTGACTCATTTCTGCCTTAGAATTATAAGTTTCCAAATTTGTGTGCTTTCTAGTGATTTAGAGAACAGTATCTTTGACAAAGAAATGCTATAATTCAAGCTAAGCTACCTCTTTATTTTAAAAAATGATAGCCCACATCTGTGACATAAAACTGGATCTTTTAATGTATGATCATTATTTTTAAATTCTTTAGCAATAAAGAGGATATTGTAATAGGTTAATTGAAAAAATATAGATACTAAAAAGAACAACAAAATAAACCCAAAGGGAGCACAAGGAAGGAGGTAATAAAGACCAGAGCGGAAATAAACAAAATAGAGACCAGGAAAACAATACAAATGATCAACGAAACCAAGAGCTGGTTTTTTGAGAAGATAAACAAAATTGACAAGCCCCTAGCTAGACTCATCAAAAGAAAAAGAGAGAGGGTTCAAATTAATAAAATCAGAAATGAAAGAGGCGAAGTAACAACAGACTCCACAGAAATACAAAAAATGTTAAGGAATTGCTATGAGCAATTATATGTCAACAAATTTGACAATCTGGAAGAAATGGATAATTTCCTAGATGCATACAACCTTCCAAAGCTATCTCAAGAAGAAACAGAAAATCTGAATAAACTGATTACCACCAAGGAAATTGAATCAGTAATCAACAAGCTCCCAAAAAATAAAACCCCGGGGCCAGATGGTTTCACAAGTGAATCTTACCAAACATTTAAAAAAGAATTATTACCTATTCTTCTCAAACTATTCCAAAAAATCCAGAAGGAGGGTAGGCTCCCAAACTCTTTCTATGAAGCCACGATCACCCTGATTCCAAAAACAGACAAAGACAGTACAAAAAAGGAAATCTACAGGCCGATATCTCTGATGAACATAGATGCAAAAATCCTCAACAAAATCTTAGCAAACAGAATTCAGCAATATATTAAGAAGATCATA
>NW_017731420.1:2689636-2702682 GCF_001890085.2 Hipposideros armiger | reverse complement strand
TAGAAAAAGACAGTCTGAGGAATATAATCAATAATGTTGTAAATATTTCTTAGGGGGCCAGATGGCCTCATGTCTTGTGGGGGAGACCACTTCATGGTTGGTGTGGAGGACTGATCACCGCACTGTATTTCTGAAGCTGATGTTGAATAATATTGTATGTCAACTATAATTATATATACATATAATCACGGGACATGGAGTAGAGAGTGGGAATGAAGTCAATGGAATTGTAATAGATAAGCATGATATCAGGGGGGGCAATAGATGGGGGAAGGGGGATTGTTACTTTGTGAGGGTGAAAAGGATAACTATTGCATTGTTCTGTACACCTGAAACTAACAATAAAAAAAAACTTAATAAAATTATACCTTTAAGAGAAAAAAATATATAGATACTAAGTGATGCATACTGACACACCCATCACCACCTGCATTCCCTTTATATAGCTAGCCGTTTTAAGCCTAAATCCCCTTGGTACTGAAGCAGTTATGGTTGAAAAAGCTTTTGCATCTACCTATGAGTTGAGTTAAGGGCCTGTTTTCAGGGCTTTCCTAGAACCCTGTGTGTACCTTTATCATAACGCTTATTAACAATCTCAAATTGGAGTAACATGTTCTCATGCTTCTCCTCCAGTTGAGATTGCGCCTTTAAATGGCAGGTACTTTATCTTGGGGCTTAGCTCAGTGTCTGGTATATAGCAGGCACTCAGTATATATTTGTTAAATGAGTCAAAGTGGACACTAGATGTGTTTCTTTGCCTAGGAGAAGAAGCAATCAGAATTAAATGAAACCTATATTTACGTAAGGTATATTCATCAACGTTGGGTTCCTCAAACCCAAGAGAAATAGAAGCTATGATTTTTTGATAGACTTGGCAGGTCCCAGTGCCCTCTTGACCTGGAATTAAAATGAATATATTAGCTGAAAGACATATTGACACAATCCTTTGAAGTGTTCTAGTAATACTTTAATCATATATTGTTCTGTCTTTCCTCCTTGTCCAGGACTTGTGCCATTCTCATTGTGATGAGTCCATTATCCACAAGAAGATCATGACTATTATCAACTGCTTTATTAATTCCAGCATTCCACCAGCTCTACAAATTGACATTCCTTTAGAGCAAGCCCAGAAGATTATTGAACACAGGAAGGAGCTAGGACCATATGTATTTAGAGAGGCACAGGTAAGAGATTGAGGCATATGACTGAGCATATTTGAAAACAAATTGACAGTCTAGATATTCTTTTAAAATTTTTGCATTATTCATATTTAGCAAGGTTGCAATCCTCCTAATACTGGAATTTATTCTATTTAATTAGAAAAATCTTTGCATATGTCATAGAACATAAGACACTAGTAATTGACATTTTGTTGATAATATATAACAAATAAAATTATTAAATACTGTACTTTGACTTTTCATGGTTACCAATTTTTTTCTAATTTTTAAAATTCCAGCTAATTCCTGCTCCTGTTCCCACCATTCTTATTTCCTTCTAAAATATCTGCTACCACATAAATGTGTGAAATATGTGTGCCCCAAGATTTGTGTATTTTTAAAGATTGGAATATTCACATAGCTCATAAAATAAGTGAGAGGAGATTTAAGTACCTGACCAACATAAAGTACACAACCCTCATAAAAGGAAAATCATGCCTGTTAACCTGCTCAAGTTACCTCTTTTTAAGATAAATAATAGAAAACAGTGATTTGGTGAACATAATTTATTTGCATTTTGAAAAGCCTTTTAGTGATGTTGTTCCTGAAAAATGATTAAGAAAAATAAATTATAATAGAGGTAATAGAGAAGGCCATGTCATGATTTAAGTGATATGAAACAGAGATTTAGAGTATGATTGCCCATGAGCATGGAGAAAGGCCATTATTCCTTAACATTCATTTGTGAGCCAGCTGTGTTCTAAGTCCCCTAAGGAACTGAAAGTGGACTCACAATCCAAATTATGCATTAAAATAGGCAAAAATATAGAGGAATGATTGAGGATGTGCTAGAGAGAAATAGAGAAAACATGGTGCCAGAATTGTAGCATCTGTTAATGAAAAGATCTTAGAGATCACTTAGCCTAGCCTCAGTCTCCTGATAACCAGGCCAGGGCTTGCCCATCTAAAAATCAAAGACCTTAAGTCTGATGGTGAATGTCTGGAGCTGATTACACTGGTTGGTTCTGCCACGCTGTTCAGGGAATGCAGCAGTGAACTTGATTGGAATATTCTAGTTTCTGCCTTCTACCTGATTTCCTAAAATGGAGTCTTAGGCATATCTTAAATATGAACTTAAGGAACATCAGAAAATAAGATAGTATCTATTTAGGAACCTTACTCCACCAAATCTATTATTCCTCCTGTGTTTCCTAAGCAAGCTCAGAGAATGGCCTCACCTCCTAACCAGGTATAAAGCCAGAGATCTGGTGCCCTCTCTATGTGTTCCCTCTCCTTCATCCTCTTACCCCCATATCTGCAGTCCCTTGGTCTCCTTGTTATCTGTCATTCTGTCTACTTTTCTCCAACTGCATGCCACTACCTCAGTGCTGATCTGTAATGTCTCACATTGATTACCAAAATTCCCTGTCTCTAGGCTCTCTCAAAAGCATTCAACTCTCTGCAGGCAGAGCCATCGTTTTCAAAATGTATATCTGATCATGTCACTTCTCTGCTTTCAAATTCAATTACTCCCCATTGTCCTCAGAATGAAGACCATACTCCTTCCTACATAGCTCTCTAACCACATCTCTTACCAGTCCCTGCCATCTATCTTGCAGTCTTACTGAAATATTTGTAGTTCCATACAGGGGCCTTACTCTTCCTTATTGAGCTTTTTGTAGTGTCATCTTTTCTTCCTTGTGCTTTTATAACAGCATTTATTACACAAAATTGAAAATGACTACTCTCACGCTTGACTTTCCTTTACCTGTAAGGTGTTTGAGGTCAGGGACTGTTTCTTTTTTCCTTTGTGGCCTGAATGCCTGGCACAGAAAAGGCACTCGATAACAGTTTTTGAACACGTGAATGAGTGATGTGAGGAGAGGTCTATCACAACAGAAAGGAGTAAGATCAAATTGGAAATGAGAGCAAAGTTGAGCAAAAAAGCTAAATAGTAAATTAAAAATTGTTGGCTGGTTTAATATTTTATCAGTGTAGCTGATGCCTATCCCACACCTGCACCCCTATTAGCTTGAAAGTTCTCATCACTCAGCCAAAGTTCTCATCACTAACCTTTTTATTCACACTAAAGCCATTGTCCATCTGCTGGCAGTGAGCAAAGTAGATCCATATTTAGTAAAACATTTTCTTACCCACAGTTTGATTATCTTTTAAGGTTCTGGAAGTACAGGATAATTTTCACAAATGACATGTATGTTATTAACCTAAAATTGTAATTGCAGCTTTTAGGAATAGAGCAATTTTATGTTTGCCTTTGAAAAATTGTCTTAATCCAGTGACTTTTACTGAAATGCCTTCTAGATGGTAAGAAATATATTTGAGAGTTGGGAATGGCTCAAGTTTTGGAGAGATAACTGAGAAGTAGTGTCGATAGTTGGTAAGCAGAGGAGGAGGAGTATCTAAGTTTAAGACATTCTTATAAAAACTAGTACCATGATTCCTGAACACTGGAGCAGGGGATCACTTCATTAAATGCATGGGAGATGAATGAAAAAAAAAAATGAAAAGCCGGCATTTGATCAAATAAAGTATCTCTAGCTTTTCTGTTCACAATCCCAAGAGGTTACAGAGTTCAGTGACAAAGTATTTTAAAAGGAGTAAATAATTTTAAAACTACTAATAATATCCATGTACAGAAAAGAGGAGTAATGAAATATACTAATTCAGAGCTCTGTTGATCACTGCAGCATTTACTTTTTTAAAAATTCCTCTTTTCCTCTGAAGAGTTGGCCTGGAGCCTAATGGGATGGTTCATTTTTCTCCAGGGCATTAGGGAAAGGCCATTCCTAGCAACAAGATGTTGGACTGATCTGATGTGGCAAGTCCTACCTTCTTGGAAGTAATGTATGCCTCTGGAACTAATGGAAAAACTTGGCATGGGAATTTGAGCAACAATTCTTATCTCTATAAATATCACAATTAATCATTTACTGTAGAGTGTCCTCATGGAAAGCATTTGTCCAGGATACCACTCTGCTTTTTAAATGTTACTTTTCTTGCTCACACATAAAAGAGAGATTGTATCATTTAAAAGTTACTCAAGATTTATTCTTAGATCTGCAGCTTTGTTTAAGAGCTTTTCCAGAGGCAAAATGGTATTTCCTTTCTCTAAAAGAAAGAAAGGGGAGGGGTGGAGAGGAGTTCCCCCTTGATGAACTGAATATTTGGAATACTTGCATAAAACAGCAGAGTGTGTGGCAGATCAACTAGTATATGTTTTAAAAGAAAACATAAATTTCTTATTTAAAAAGACCTAATGGATTCTTTATTAATACAATCAATTGGTTAGGTAAACATAAAGGATAAAGTGACTTTTAAGTGTATGGGAGTGTATGTTTTTTTTTTTTTCAAAGAAAGATTTCTCATTGGTAGTAAAAAACATTGATGATAAGCATGTGCTGAGCTAAACTATACCAAGATGTCTGGAGACAATAAGTTGGAGGAAACATGCTGTGCATTAAAGATAGAATAGTTAATCCATTATTATGGTGAATTAGAATTTAAATTGGTACATTTGTATAAAATTGTAATCTGAGACATACTTTGTTTTTTTATACAGATGACAATTTTTGGAGTTCTGTTTAAATTTTGGCCTCAGTTTTGTGAGTTTAGGAAGAACTTAACTGATGAAAAAATTATGAGTACTTTAGAGAGAAGACAAGAATATAATAAGCAGAAGAAAAAATTGGCAGTCATAGAAGATGAAAAACGTGCAAAGGTGAGACAAGACTCATTTGGGGTTTAATCAGACTTTTAAAAGGTATGTGATAGGTGTGAATTTATAGAAGAATTTGGACTACAGAAAAATACAGAGAAGTTGTAGAATACAGATTTTAATGGGTTTTAAGCCTTCAGTTGGAGGTTTCAGACTTGGTTTTGAACCTGAAATTTGTCTCAAATGTCATCTCTTCTATGTGAGGGCCTCCTTGACACTCTCCTAGGCAACTCGAGTAACTCATCCTCACTGTAGTCACATTTCTATCTCTTGTAAAATGCTTTATATTGTCTTGTGAATAAGTTTTTGCATCTGTCATCCTTACTGGACTGAGATCCTCAAGGATAGTATCTGTCTTATTCGTCTGTGTCTCATAAGCACTTATATCAATGTCCAGCATATGCTCAAGTATTAATCATTGTTTACTAAATAAATCAGGAATGAATACTGGGGACAACATTTTCAGTATTACAATTACAGAATGATACATTGACTGTGAATTATATAAATAGGAATCATGAATTGTTCAGCCTGCCTATTTGTTAGTCTATCTACTCATTCATCCATTCATCTGTCTCTCACTCTCTTTTCTGTCAATATTTTCTTTGAATTGAAAAACAGTAACTGTTCTCAAGTAATGTATTTTATTTTATTTATAAGCTTATGCATATTCTAATTTTAAAAAGAAATTTAAAAGATGTCAACATAAGAATGTCCAAACCTGTAAAAAAATTTTATGAGTTTATTTGAACCAAATAGAGGATACTCCTGGAAGCAAGATCTTAACAGACTGAGAAAAATGCTTTGGAGAATGACAGTTTGCAGTTTCTTTATGCATTTGGAATTAAGGAGGAAAGATAAGGAAGATTACTTGAAGGTGGGAGAAACAAGGTGGGGATTGGATTACAGGGTAGTTAACAAGATTATGTGCTCTCTTTAGGGTGGTTATGCTTCTGAGGGGTCTGAAAAAGAGGCATTTCAAAGGCATGTTAACCTAGATGCACAAAAACAATGGACAGGGCTTGTTTAAGGCAAAGATAAGCCTTTTACTAAAGTTGTATGACTGCCCATCATGATCTGCCTTCCCAGTTAGGAATTTATGATCAGCTCACGCTGTGAGGGGCCATAGCACACAGTGTGCAACATGTCCTTCTATGTCTTGCTTTTAAACTCAATTTTGTCTTTTAATTCTACCTGCACAGCTATACTCGGATCTAGTTTATTCAATTTAATTGCTGCATATTCTTTCATCATATGACTAAATATACTATTTTTATTTAACTATTTCCCTATTGTTGGATATTTGTTTCTTGTTTTCAATGTTACAAACAGCTCTTTGGACAACATTCCTGTAAATGTCTCCATATTCATATGTATAAAAATTTTTTGGAATTGCTGAGTAATGGAGTATATGTGCTTTTAGTAGAGTAGGTGCTGCCATTTTGTTTTCCCTGTTTATATGTTAGTTTATATTTCTACCAACAGTATATGAGAATTCTGCTTTTGCCCATTTGGTGGTCCTCATTTGGTATGTACAGACTTTGAAATTTTTGTCAATCTGATCATGGCAAGTAGCATTCATCATGATAATGCATTTATTTACATTTTCCTAATCATGAATAAGATGGGGCTACTTTTCATATATTAACTGAATATTTGGATATTTTGATCAGAATTGTAATGAACCTATAGATCAGTTTGGGGAGAATTGATATCATAACAATGTTGTGACTTCCAATCCATGAACACAGTATATCTTTATTGAGTTCTTTACTTTCTCAGCAATGATTTGTAGTTTTTTATGACAGGTCTTGAATGTATTTTGTAAAATTTATTCCAGAGTATTTAATATTCAAAATAATGCTATTGCTCTGAAATTTTTTAACTTTCAAATTCCAAATGGTTTTTTACCAAAAAATTTATTTTGAAATAATTAATATTCACAGGCAATAACAAAGACAGCACAGAAGACCCATGTACCCTTCACACAGTTTTCCCCAATGGCTACATCTTACAATAGTAAATAAAGGAAATTGCCATTGGTACAAGGTATACAAGGTGTGATCAAAAGATATGGTGAATGTTTAAGTAAAAAAAATGTATTACAGTAAAAGACACATTGCCATTATTCCCCCTCAAAATACTCTCCCTCGCATTGAACACATTTATCCCATCATTCTTGCCACTTTCTGAAGCAGTTCTGGAAATCTTTTTTCATGAGTGTCTTTAGTTGCACTGTCATGGCTGCCTTAATGTCCTGCATTGATTTAAAACATTTACCTTTCATGGTCATTTTGACTTTGGGAAAAAGCCAGAAGTCGCACAGTGCCAGATCCAGTGAATAAGGAGAATGAGGACACATCATAATGTTCTTATTTGACAGAAATTGCCGTACTGCAAGCAATGTGTGACATGGAGCATTGTCATGGTGGAAGACGAAGCAAAGACACTCACGAAAGAGGATTTCCAGAACTGCTTCAGAAAGTGGCAAGAATGATGGGATAAGTGTGTTTGAAGCAAGGGGGAGTATTTTGAGGGGGATTAATGGCACTGTGTCTTTTATTGGAATAATTTTTAAAATTTTAAACATTCACCATATCTTTTGATCACACCTCATATAGCTCTATGACATTTTATTGCATGTGTAGATTCAAGTACCAACACTGCATTCAAGATACACCACAAATATCTCCCTTGTGACTGCAAGTCATATTTACCCAATTATCCCTAATGTCTGGCAGCCAGGAATCTGTTCCCCATTTCTATACTTTTGTCATATTGAGAATGTTATATAAATGGAATCATATAGGATGTGACTTTGAGACTGGCTTTTTTCACTCAACATAAATGCCCTTGAGATCCATCCAACATTTTTGTGTATATCCATAGTTCATCCTCTTTATTGCTGAGTAGTGTTCTATGGTGCATCTGTACCACAATTTAACCCTTCACTCATTGAAGGATATTTGAGTTGTTTCCTATTCAGGGTTATTACAATAAAATATTAATATAGTTACTCTTGCTTTCTTTTGTTGTTGTTGTTTGGATACTTTTTATTTAATAACAGCTTTATTGAAATTTAATTCACATACCATAAAATTCACACTTTTAAAGTGTACAATTTTGTGGTTTTCATATATTCACGAAGTCATGCACCATCACTACTACTTAATTTTAGAATATTTTCATCACCCCAAAAAGGAACTCTATACCCATTAGCAGTCACTCCCCATTCCTTCCTCCCTCTAGCCCCTGGAAGCCACTAATCTACTTTCTATATCTGGACATTTCATATAAATGAAATCATACAATAGTGGCCTTTTGTGGCTGGCTTCTTTCAGTTAGTGTAATATTTTCAAGGTCCATCCATGTTGGAGCATTTATCAGTACTTCATTCTTTTTATGGCCAAATAATATTCCACTGTATGGCTATACTACACTTCTTTTATCTATTTATCAGTTGATGTACATTTGGGTTGTTTTCCCTTTGTAGCTACTATGAAAAATGCTGCTGTGCACATTGTTGTACAAGTTTATATATGGACATATGTTTTCATTTTTCTTGGGACCTAGAAGTTGAATTGTTGGCTCATATGGTAACTATATGTTTAACCTTTTGAGGAACTGCCAAACCTCTCCTAAGCTGCAGAACCAGCTTGCTCTCCTTTGATGTTTGCATGCTATATCTTTTCCATTCCTTTACTTTACTACCTACCTATATCATTATTTTTAAATTAAGTTTCCTGTAAACAGCACGTAATTGGCTTATTTTTTAAAATCTACTTTGCCAATCTCTGTCTTTTAATTGCTGTATTTAGTCTATTTATCTTTAATGTAATTATTGGTATGTTAGTTCTTAAGTCTGCCATTATATTTTTTGTTGTGTTTGTTCCCTTTGCTTTTCATTTTTTTCTGTTTCCTTTGTCTTGCATTCCTGTGATTTACTTGAACATTCCTTAGAGTTTCACTTTGGTGTATCTCTGCTCAGATGTTTTAGCTGTTGCTTTAGATATTGCTTTATACATACATAATTTACCACAGTCTATTAATGTTGACATTTTATCAGGTTGAGTAAAACCTAGAAACTACTTCCCTTTAAGGCCCTTTCCCCTCACCTGTTTATAATTATCTTAAATATTTCCTCAACATTTATTGAGAGCCACATCAGACAATTTAATAATTTTTGCTTTAACCATCAAACATAAATTTGGAAACTCAAGAGGAGAAAAGTCTATTCTACTTACCCCTACTTTTGCTCTTTCCATCTTCTTTCTTCGTGATGTTCCAAGATTTATTATTTTAGCCTTTCTTTTCTCTATAGGTAAGGTATTCTTTCACACTTGCTGCTTTCAATATATATATATTTTTGTCTTTAGTTTTCAAAATTTTGATTGTGATGTGTCTTGTATGGATTTCTTTGGGCTTATTCTGTTTGAAGATTGCTCAGTTTCTTGAGGCTATAGGTTTATGTCTTTTGCCAACTTTGGGGAGTGGTTATATAAATATTATATATGTATATATACACTTTCTTTCTGATCCATATGTATGATTTATATAGGTATTATATATTATTTATATACATATATGGGTCAGAAAATAAGTGTATATATGTCTGAAGTTCAGACAATTAAGTTCACGAACTTCCACCATGCTGCTAGACAGTGGAAAGTTCGCGAACTTAATAGTTTGACTTCATGTATATAACAGAGGTGCCAAAATAATGTATATGAGTGGACACTTTGGTCAATATTGCTCAAGCAGCAGTTTCTGTAATCAGAAGTGTCTGGACACTGATGGTAACCACTTTGAGCACCTCTTGTAATTGCAGAAGTCAAAGGTGACTTGTATTCATCTTTTGTTATTGGTATATACTGAGTATTACAATTTTAATACAGTTTTCCTTTCTTAAAATGTGTATACTTTTTTGGCACCCTCTGTATATATGATGTATGTAAATATCTATCTATCTATCTATCTATCTATCTATCTATCTATCATCTATCTTTCAGTCAAATCTCTTCTCCCTTGGACACATTTTAGTTTCATTTCTGAGAGATTTTTGGCTTTTTCTTCTATCTTTTTTTAAGTTCAGTTAACTGTCATTTTACATTTTCTTTTTTATGTTTATTTTTTGTCTGTCCTGAGTTTCTGTATTTATGATTTGGAGTATTCTTTCATATATGCAAATGTTCTTATAGGAGTATTTAATTCATTTTGGGCTTCTATGTTATAATTTTTCTTGGATTTATGATTGGATTTCTTGGCGAATAGTCTCATCAACTAAAATATTTTCTTGTAATGGTTTTATATGGATATCACTTGTCATTTTGAAATGTCTTTCATTTTCCTCAATCACCAATTATAGGGATGTGGAACAGTCAGAATTCATACATTGTAGATGGGTGTGTAAATTGATAGTCACTTTGGAAAACTATTTGACTTTATCTAGTAAATTAAAAGATGCTCAGAGCCTTCAACCTAGCAAATCTACTTGTATATACATACATATATCCTAGAGCAATGCATGGACACATATATCAGGAGACACATACATGGTTTATAGCAACCATGTTTTCAATACCCCAAAATAGGAAGCTATCCAAATGTCTATTAATAGGAGATTGGATAAATAAATTCATATAGTAGAATACTGTGCTCTGATGCAAATCAAATAAACTATGACCAGAATAATAAACATGGATGAATATCAGGAGTATGACGTTGAGTAAGAAAGTTGCAAAAGAATAGAACTAGTCCATTCTATTTATATAAAGCTCACAATCATACAAAACCAAGCAATACAAATGTGGTAAACTATAAGAAAAAGGAATTGTTACAAAATTCAGTAAAGCAATTACCTTTGTGGGTGAGGTGGAGATAGATGATTGGATCAGGGAGTAACACAAAGGGGAATAAAGGTACTGATAACATGCATTTCTTAACCTTTGGTGATATTGTTATTCATGTCTTATGAGTGTGTTGTAAATGTTTTTGTATGTATTTAACATTCAGTAATGTTTTTATGTGAATGATGGTACAAAAAAATAGATCAGACTTTCAGAAGCTTATCTTTGGTGATGTGTTGTATAATCTGGAGGTTGAGAGTATTTACAGTATAGAATGGTAATCAAGGAAGACATAGGAGCCAGAAAATAGGAGGCGGTGCCTACAAAATCTTTCTGAATTTTCCAATGTAGCTTCACATATTATATTTTGTTGACGTATTATAAGTTCCACAACCATGGGGAAAATTCATACTCATATATAAGTGAAATGTTATTAAAGTTAAATGTAATTATTTTGGATTATTTATTTTAAAAATTTCCATAGCTATTTCCCTTACAATGGTTTAGGTGATAAATGATAGATAAAATAACGCCAAATCTGAATTTTCCCTCCAACTATGCATCTGTGCATCTGGCCCATTCTATGTAATCTGACAAGGAACAGAGTTCACTAAATTAAAATCCTCACATCTACCTTATCCAATGCCTTGAGGCAAGTCCATATCCAGCTGATGTGCATGAATGTGATCCTAAGTTGGAAGGCTCAGGAAGTAAAGATACTTGGATTTGATTTAGGGGGAAAAAAAAGATGTTGTCTAACTGATGTATGCTTGTAGCTCTTTTCTGATTGCACCTGTAACATATGAATAATTTCACCAATCCTATGAGTCTCATGAGTCTGCTGTATTTTCTACTAATGTGGCTTAAATAGTCTCTCAACAGAGCTTTCATTCTCATCCTTTTCTTATTTCTTTCACTAGACTTTTATTGATCATCTACTACATAGTGTTTCATTGATCATCCATTACATATTATCCCTACTACATATGCTAGGCTTATGAATATAGTGTAAGAGTAGATAGACACATATATACACTTAGTTGTAAATTACATAAACAAAACTACCTGAGATCACAGAAAATGAACAATTAATTATTTTGGGGGAAAAGGTGAAGGACCTCATAGAAAAAGAAAATTTGAGTTAATCTTAAAAAGCAGGATTTAATCAAAGGACTCTAAATATATATATTTATTGAATAAATGAATATAGAAGTGCAGAGGATATAAAGATTTCTTACTGTACCACAAACTCTGAGGAAGAACTTCACAGCTTTCTAAGTGTAGTCCCAAGTATATTCAGTTTGCTTAGATATATGGTACATATATTGCCTGAAAAAAAAGTTGGAATAGGTGTTGTGAAAAGAATATAGAAAATCTTAAATTACTACTTCTCCAGAAAATCCAGGATGTATGTTTGTATCATCAATATTGTACATTGTTTATGGAAGTAAAAAATGATCTTCTCATCTGTCCATATCTGTCAACTGATGACTGCTAACAGGGTTAGATACAAATATTGACAATTGAAAATCAGCCATGTTATAGGGTGAATAACCCTAAAAGAATTCTACTTTTGAATATTCTTATTGTATGCAATAAACATTGGTATCTTATTAGTAAAAGCAAATTTCACACATGCATTTATTTTAACATGGAAAATATAAGGTAAGGAAGACCAATAAAGCAGAAGATGTTTATTCTAGTATTTTCTTGCCAGTGAACACACAGGAAATGTTGGAAAAAATGAAAATATGAAATCCATGATTTTTTTTTTTACATAAAAATGTATGCTCTGAAAAAAATCAGTTACTGTTAAAACCATTGGATTTCCCTAGGTAACCATGGTCATAACTCTTAACTCTCTTAACCCCAATTCCACCTATCATCTAATGGTAATAATATTCATTTCACTTGATTTGAGAGGGATTAATTGAAATGATATGTATAAAAGACCATGTATTCTGCCATTGGAAAAGATGAAATAGTGCTATTTGCGACAACATGGATGGATCTTGAGATTATTATGCTAAGCAAAGTAAGTCAGACAGAAAAATTTGAGAACCATATAGTTTCACTGATATGTGGGATATAAAACTGAAAACAACAAAGGAACAAGACAAACAAATGAAGAAAGAAAACTCATAGACACAGACAATAGTTTAGTGGTTACCAGAGGGTAAGGGGGAAGGGGAGTGGTGGATGAGGGTAAATGGGATCAAATACATGGTGATGGAAGGAGAACTGACTCTGGGTGGTGAACACACAATGTGATATATAGATGATGTATTACAGAATTGTACACCT
>NW_017731420.1:2551344-2689517 GCF_001890085.2 Hipposideros armiger | reverse complement strand
GAAAGAAAGAAAGAAAGAAAGAAAGAAAGAAAGAAAGAAAGAAAGAAAGAAAGAAAGACAGGAAGGAAGGAAGGAAGGAAGGAAGGAAGGAAGGAAGGAAGGAAGGAAGGAAGGAAGGTTAGCTATCAAAAAACAAAAAAGACCATGTAAGCTGTTCCACTATACAATTGTAAGGTATTATTTGATATGAGAAAGAATAGCATACTGGACAGGAGTGTAGTCTCTAAAGTCAGACTGCATGGTTTTGAATCCTGGCCTTACCATTGATTTGTTCTAGTATCTTAGGCAAACCACTTCATTTCCCCAAATCTCCTTTTTTCCCGTAAAATAGAGATAGTAATAGAATTTACATTGCAGGGTTGGATTAAAGATATATAGGAAAAACAATGTGTATCATCAACTAAATGTTAGTTATTATCTTATTAATATTGTAGAAGTAATTGTCCTTTATAACAAAAATACTAATATCAAATATATCCTCCATCTCATTCTTATAAAGGAATAAATAGAACTAGGCAATCTGAAGAAAGTTATAATGGGAGAAAAAGAATCTCATTAAAACATTCATTTAGTTAAATATCATCTAGTTTAATATTAAGTACTTAAAATGAACAGTGACAAATTCATTAAGAAAGGATCAGTGATTTAACTAAATAAATATTTTAAACTTTTAAATGGCAAACATAAACAAGGTTAAATGACAAATTAGGAAAACATAGAATGTATGATGTAAGTAAGTTGTAAAAATAAATTTAAATAAGGTAAACACTTTTAACAAAATTGGGCAAAGGTATTAACAGGCAATTCACAAAGGAAATACAAATGATTAAAAGTATTAAAAGTTGTTCATCCTCACTGGTAACCAAAAACATGCAGACTGACAAAGAAGAAAATACCCAGTGTTGGTTGAGAGTAGGTGAAAGAGCTGTAAATTCATGTGTTATTTGGAGAACTTGTAAAATGGTATTTTGTTTCTGAAGTGCAGTTTCACAACATATATTGTTTAAAATGTACATTCTTTTCAATGCAACAAATAAATGTCCAGAAATTTATTCTAAAGGAAAGAACTGGAAAAATGCACCAAGATGTATGTATACTGCATCATTTATAATAGTAAAAAATGTTAAATTACCTAAATTTCTAATAGCGAGTATTAATTAAATTATGTGTGGTACATTCCTTTACTAGAATATTATTGACCCATGGAAATAATGATAATAGTTTATTCATTTATTGTTTGACAAATATTTGAGTGCATAAGACCATTCACCCATTGAAAATGATGATGCAATTTATTCATTTCATCATCCAGCAAATATTCGAAGGTATATTCCATGTTCTAGAGTACTCGTACTTCGAGAATGATACAAAGACCCTGCCGTTTATATTCCTGTTCTATATTTATTCACATAGAAACATTTCACATTTTACATGAAACATTTAAAAAAGGCACAAATAATGTGAATCCATTTGTATGAAATTTATGTAATAAATATAAATATTAGAATTATAGATTAAACCTATGCATTTTCCTAGTGAGAAATTTGTATGGATGTTCATGAAAATGTTTGCAATGGTTTTTCTTGAATGCTAGAATTTAGGGGTGATTTTTACCTTCTACTTCATGATTTGTCTCATTTATTTTAATATTTTTATATTAGTATGAAAGAAAACTAAAGATCAAAACCATAGATTATGTCATGTTAGTGATATTGACTTGATAAAACCTCAGATGTGGTGCTCACCACAAAATATTTTTTCATCTGATATTATGACTCCTTAACTAGAAGCTTATATTAATATAGCACTACCACTTTTGGAAATAATTTAATTTACTATAATTACAGGATGGAATCAAACAATATGCAAGTACTTCGGGAGCAGCTTCTTTAGTCAGTAGCTCAGTTTTAGGCCTGCAAGCATATGGCCGACAGGTAAGCAAGAAAGATATCACAGACACCACTTCCTTTATAGAACACTGGATAGTGGAACACAGCAGTTCAGTCATTTTACAGTAGTAGTGCGTTTATTTGAAAATGAGGCTAAAATTATAATACTAGGAAAGATTGGAAGAGAATTTCCTTGAGCCTTCAGAGAACATTAAAATTTCAGCTGATCTAGGACAATATAATCAAGGAAAATAATTTCTTGATACATATAAAGAAAATTTAAGAGATAGAAGTTGAAATCACTATCTTATTGGAAAAGAGAGAATAAGGCAGATAAAAACAAGATAGAATATATATATAGGTTGATATATTCTTGGGTTAAGAGAAAAAAGAAGAATGCCAATGGTTAGTCTCAATTTTTTAATTCTTTGAAGTGGTCATAAAGTTGGCCAGTATGTGACCATCAACTAATACATTTATAGTTTTTATGTTTAGATTTACATTTATAATTTGTACATTACTATCACTTCCCTGAAATTTCATAAGCTTAATTTATGTCCATTTACATGACTTCTATTGAAAATGTTTGCATCTTAAATAATACTAGCTTGAAAAACAATCTTTTTAGTATTTAGGAATATCAAATAAGTTCAGCTACCGAGCTACAAAGCTGACAGACTGAAGCTTTTATTGAGAGAAGAGAAATTTCCAATTTTGTGGAACCATAGATTGAAAAAGATATATCTATAAACAAACAAAAACTCATAAACACAGAAAACATTATAGTGATTACCAGAGGGAAACAGGAAAGGAGGGAGGTAGAAAAGGGTAAAGAAGGTCAAATATATGGTGACGGAAGATTTGACTTTGGGTGGTGAACATACAATGCAATATACAAATGATGTATTATAGGATTGTACACTTGAAATTTATATAATTTTATTAACCAATGTCATCCCGATAAATTTAATACAAAAAGTAAAAGAAATTATAAAAATTAAAATTAAAATAAAACCAAGACTGTTTTATATATATTAAAAAAGATGTATCTAAAAGTGCATGATACCTAATAATGACATTTGGAAGTACATTCATTAGCATTAAATTTCAGAAACATGGTGTAAAAGTAAAGGGAGAAATGTGGAAATAGAGATACAAGGTTTATAATTTTTACTTTGACACTTACAAGCCAGTATTACCTTGAAGCCTGAAAAAAATAACTCAATCTTCTTTGAGCCTGTTTACCTATATGTTAGAAAGAGAAAGGGATAGAGAGAGAGAGATGAAGATGATGATGATGATGATGATGATGATGATGATGATGATGATGTCATATATCTCAAGGTTAAGAAACTAAAAAGCTTTTGGAAACCAAAGACATTTTATAAATATAAACGACTATTATTATTGCTACTTAATGTATACATGTTGAAATACTCTAGCAATTGGTAAAATAATAATACTGCCATTTAGTAAGTGTGGAATGCTCTGTATATGCATTAGTTTCAGATAGATTATGCACATTCAAGAATTGTGATTAATTCAAATGCAAAACTAGCCCCCACAAAAACTTGGATCTTTCTTTAGCACCTAAATTCATAATCAAATTGAATATATAAAGGTGACTGAATAGCTGTAAGAAATCTATAAAGATTTTGTTCTATAAATGTTTTTATAAAGACATTGTTTCACTGAGAAATAGTTCATCACCATCCTCATTTTCCATCACCCCTCCTAACATAGGGCAAGGAAATTTAAAATTTTAGGTCAAGGCTATAGAAAAAGTTACCTTTACTTTATCACAAATATTATTATTATTAAAATAGTATAAGGTAGATTGATAACAATTTGTGATACCCAGTTAAAAGGTTAAATGGGTAAGTTCTACTTGTGAAAATTCATATAATTATAAATTTGTATGTGCATGTTTTATGATATTTAAAAGCTTAATGAAGGCCCTGATACAAAGCATCATACCATCAGTTCATTTTCTGGGGCAAATATTTCCAAAACTCACTTTGAAAATTGTTTTTCTAGCCAACCTGGTGTTATTCGAAGTATATAGAAGCCTTAGAACAGGAAAGGATTCTTCTTAAAATTCAAGAAGAACTAGAAAAGAAGTTGTTTGCAGGTAATTTTTGCCTTTTTCTTACAGGGTTGCCTTGTTATCTTCTATCACAGATTAATTTTAGAGGCCTTTGCTGAGGATTACTTCACTGTTTTCCTATTTCTCTTATTTTTGTGCAGGCACACCATCTTTTATAAATGTTAGGCCTACTACTTCAGGTATGTCTTTCAAAAAGACAGTATCTTCCCACAACACCCAGGGTGAGTTTCTAGTGATAGTCTATCTTCAGTTCTTTCTTCCTTATTGTTAGAGTTCTGCCTCTCACCTGGCCATCCAGAATGTGGAGGGCAGGAAGGCATGAGGACTGACTTCCTCCCAACTGATCTGACCCCACAAGTTAGGAGAAATTCAGTGTGTGTGTGTGAGTGTCCTGTCTCTTTCTTCCTATCTCTCTTTTTTCTCTGCTGAGGAGGAAAGACTGAGACATATACCTAACACTTTATCCCATTTCCAGAGTGAAAGCACTCATGTGAGTCTATACCCTGTTGCTGATAGGTGCAAGGTAAGCCATAAACTGAAATTTATTCAGTCCTACCCATGCCCTTCTAACATACACACTCATGCACTTTCACAACTACCCAGATGTACACACACAAAATACATGCACGCACATGCACACCGAACATACACACACCAAATAAACACATGCACACCAAATACACACACACCACTGACAAATTGATAGGTAGGAGCACTTTGCCTCCCTTCTGAATGGCAAAATCTCTTGAAAAGGAAGGCCTCTGGGGAATGATTATTATTATTTCTGTTTACTCCTCATCTATTCTTCTCTTCCACAAACAAAACGTATGGAAGCCTGGGCTCTAGTTCAGTTTCCCGTTTCCAAGCTTCTTTTTCCCAAGTTAGGAATATAAGAAGGAACTGAAGATCAAGCCGGGGCCCTTCTCTCATACATATATTGATGTGATTTTACAGTTTTGATTGGATACTAATGTTAGAGTGTAACAATGCCCTTACAAAGTAAAATGCTAGTATAATGTAGTATATGTCTAACCCATTGACCCGATATTTGAAGAGTCTAGGAAAAGTCCCCTTTCTCTTATCGTCTGTCTTACAACTTACCTTTCTATTTCTCAAAATCTTTAGTTTTCTGATTTGGGGGAGGGTTTGATGAGCAGACCTTTATGTTCCAAGCCTGCTCATCTTTTTTCTCTTCTGGTTTATCCTAGCCACTCACCTTTCACTCAGTTTCCCCACCTCTTAGTCCAACCTTACATGCCCCCAACATTTAGAGTATGCTGACACATATGTTAATTTTTTATCCATAAAACTCTATGTGAGGGTTTTTTTTGTTTTGGATTTATGTTTTCTATAGCTACTTATGTTTTCAACCATTTGTTTTTCTTTTGCAGGAATTCTTTAAACCAAATTTAACTGACATGGAAGCTCAAGTGATTTTTTTTTTTGATGATCTGCATTAGAGCAAGCCTACCATCTAAATAAATTTTGGCTTGTTTTACTCCCATGGTTTTAAAATTGCAGCTATTCTGTACACATGACATACAGACTATAAAATTTTTAAAAACTTATTTAGAATAAAACTACTTCTATCCAGATTAGCAAGATCAAAATATTTTTCTTATTACAGACCTTAAGGAGATATAATGTTATGCTCCTTAAGAAATGTTTCAATGAGTTTTTTGAGCATTTACTGTATTTGGTTAGCAGATAGATTCAGCAGGTACTTAGGGAACTAATATTCCAAGCAATAAATTGGCCCAACACATAAAGGGAAGGGCCTTCCGTACCCCATCCCTATTCCCAACTCTAAAGGAACCACATATTAAGGCAGTGGTTCTCAAACTTTAATGCGCGTAAGACTCACTTGTAGATTCCTAGACTCACTCTTTGAGAATCTGATTCAATAGTTCTTGGGCAGGACACAGACATCTCTCTCTAACAGACATCCCAGGTGGTTCTGGTGCAGCTGTTCCACAGACCACTTTTTGTGATGAACTATTAAGATAGCAAGAGACGAGGCCTTAAAAGGTAAAAGCCCTCTTATTAAGTGGAGTTACACTTACAGCAGAGAGACCAGACATATACCCTTCTCTTTCCTGGAGGGAAAGGAGAATGTGGAAGAAATGACCTGGAGGATGAAGCTTCACCGTCTCTAGGCTTTAGGATTCAGAAGCTCCAAGCACTATGACCTGATTATGGGATCTGAAGCATTGGACTTTCACTCTAATACAGTCCCAGAAAGTATTTTCAAAGTAGAAACTGCCATTCCTAGTTTTCCAAAGAGTTGGACATTTTAAAGAGGGAAAGCATCAGGAGGCACATTTCAGAGATCTTTTTCTTTTTCCTATAGCAGTGTTTGTTTGGACACTTTAAAAAAGCATTGGAACCCTGTAGTTTCCTCTGCTCTCACACTGTCCCATACCCCATAGTGGCTGTGAAGTTTTTATCTTTTTTCCATTCATTGCCTTTGTTCCTCGTGTCTGTTTTTGTATTCCATTCTTTTTCTGCTTTTTTCTTGGTTTGAATTGAACATTTTATGTAACTCTATTTTCTCTCCTGTCTTAGCACATCAATTAGACTTCTTTTAAACATTTTCTTATTTGTTGCTCCACAGTATGCAATATACATTTACAACTAATAAAAATCCACTTTCAAAATCCACTTTCAAGTAACACTCTACCACTACATGGGTAGTGCAAGTACTTTATAACCAAGTTACCTAATTCCTTCCTCCTGTTCCTTATCACACTGCTGTCAATTCGTTTCACTTATCCATAAGCTAGAATCACTAAATGCATTATTGCTATTATTATTCTGAACAAACTGTTTTCTGTTAGGTCAATTAAGAAGAAGAAAATAAAACATATGATTTTACTTTCATTTATTCCTTCTCTAATGCTCTTCCCTTCATGTAGATCTGAGTTCCTGTCCTATATCCTTTTCTTTCTCTCCAAAGAACTTTTAACGTTTCTTGCAAGGCATGTCTAATGGAGACAAATTCCCTCATTCTTTGTTTGTCTTCAAAAGTCTGTATTTCTCCTTCACTTTTGAAGGATAATTTCACTGACTACAGAATTCTACATTAGTGGATTTTCTTTCTTTCAACACTTCAAATATTTCACTCCACTCTCTTCTTGCTTGCATGGTTTCTGAAGAGAAGTTGAATGCAATTCTTATCTTGTCTCTCTGGCTTCTTTCAAGATTTTCTCTTGGTCTTTCGTTTTCAGCAATTTAAATATAGATGTACCGTATTTGCCGGCGTATAAGACAACTTTTTGGCCCTGAAAAATATGCCTCCAAGTGGGGGGTCGTCTTATACGCCAGGTACACTTCAGATAGACTGCCCATAGTGCTTGCCCCATGCCATAGTGGCCTCCCGATGCCCGCCCACTTCATTCCACATACCGTTCAGGCATCAGCAGCGCTGCTGGGTGTATGCTCGGCTGTTATGCGATTTTGCTGTTATGCGATTTTACCACACTCGCAAAATCGCACACAGCCGAACATATAACAAACTCTGTATTTTGAGTGGAAATGTCTTATACGCCCAGTCGTCTTATACGCCGGCAAATACGGTAGTTTTTTTTGGTATATATCCTGCTTGTATTGTTCTCTGAGCTTCCTGGATCAGTGGTTTGGTGTCTGTTATTAACTTTGGGAAATTCTCAATCATTATTACTTCAAATATTTCTTCTATTCCTTTCTCTTTCTTATCCCTCTGGTATTTTCATTATACATATATTACAGCTTTTGTAATTGTTCCACAGTTCTTGGGTATTATGTTCTGTCCTTTTCATTGTTTTATTTTTCTTTCTGCATGTCCATTTTGGAATTTTCTATTGACCTCTCTTCACACCGATTCTTTCCTCAATTGTGTCTAGTCTATGGATGAGCCCATTGAAGGCATTCTTCATTTCTGTTAGTGCTTTCCTCTTTTAGCATTTCTTTTTTATTTTTTTCTTAGAATTTCCATCTCTCTACTGACATTACCCATCTATTCTTATGTGTTGTCCACTTTTTAATTAGATCTCTTATCATATTAATCAGTCATTTAAAATTTCTAGTCTAAGAATTCCAAAACTTCGGCCATATCTGAGTCTGATTTTGATGCTTGCTTCGTCTCTTCAGTCTGTGGGTATTTCGTTGTTTGTTTGTTTGTTTTGTTTTTTGACTTTTAGCATGCCTTGTAATATTTTGTAGAAGGCAGAACATGATGTGTCAGGAACAAGGAACTGAGGTATATGAGTGTAATGCATGGGGTCAGCTCCCGGCAGGTGAACACAGGATATGGTGAGGCCAAAAAGGAACAACAGTGGAGCCATGGGGCCAGCCGAGTGGCTCAGCTGGTTAAGAGCTCGCTTGGGAGTGCCAGGTCTGAGCAGCAGGACTGCGGTTTGGATCCCATATTGAGAGCCAGTGATGCTCGCCCTCTACAGCTAAGATGATGAACAACAGCTCGACCTGGAGCTGGGTGTGAGTCGCCCGCGGCAGCGTAGACAGCAACAGGTCTGCAGTGGGCTGCCCTGAACTACCGTGAGTGGCTGGCAGCTGGCGAGAGCTGCCAGGAGCCGGGAAGAGCACAATGATCATACCTACATGGGCCAGTGAAGCAACGTCCTCCACAACTACACTGAAGAACAAAAACAGCAATTTGTCTACCTGTCTGTTCCCCTTCCCCGATTCCCCAACGCTGTTCCCCTCCCCCCAATTCCCCAATAAAATCTTTAAAAAAAAACCAGTAGAGCCATGGATAAGGGGTTCGTTCCACTATATTCTCGAGGGCGGCCGGTGGAGTATGGGAAGCAAACATCCGCCAATACCCCAAAAAGGGGTCTTCTTGCACCACAGTCTTGATGGCGGCCAGGTGAGACACAGGAAGTAGGGTCTGCAAGAACCACAAGATCCTCATTTGCAACTGGTTACAGCTGATGGCCAACTAGTTACATAAGTGCCTGCATGTGCAGGTTACATAACCGAGCCAGCACCTTTCCACGTGAGGCTGAGAGCCTGGAAACTGCTCTCTGGGACTCCGTTCCAACAATGAGCCTTTAGGGTGAGGTTTTTTTGTTTATTTGGCTAGGAGTTAGGCTGTACTTACTGTTTGCTGAAGATGTGGTGTTAGAAGCTGGAATTTCCCTCTATGTCCTTGTTTTTGTCTTCTCTGTTGTTCTGAGTTTTCCTAGAGACTCCTTAATAGGCTCTGAGCCTTGCAGTTCTTTTAGCTATAATCCGTTTTATTATTAATGTGGTGGTGGAGTGTGGGAGGAGGGGAAGCGTTTTAAAGTCTTATGATTAAATTTCAATCTTTCAGTGAGCCTGAGTTGGGTATTTCCTTTCCCCCAGGTTGTTTAGGCTTTGGTAAAACCCCAGTCTATTAGACTCTGGTAAAATAGCTTCCCTTGAGGACAGGCCTTGTTGGGAAGAACAGAGAACTCTGGGTGTATTCCAAAATGGTTACTTTACCCCTTCTCCACCATACGCAAGAGAGTATTTTTCTCTGATCTTTACAGTGAGAGGCTGATGGAGCTCCTAGAAGTAAAACTCAAGAATGTGCGCCTCCCCCAACACACACCCCAAGACAGGCCCCTCTTGAAGTTTTTAACTCTTAAGCTAGTCTTAACTGAGCCTCTAGAAATTTGTCAATGACAATTTTTTAATTTAATTTACATATTTTATTGACTTTTAAGTGCAAATATAAAATATTTTTAAACTATAGAGATTTGCTACTTTTTTCTGCTATTGTTTTTTTATTGTGAAATAAACTTTAAATTAGTTTCAGCTGTACAACACAGTGCAATAGTTATACTTTTTACCCCTCAAAGTCACAACCCCCCTCTCCCAATCCGCCGTCCCACTCCCCCCCATATCATACATATCTATTACAATTCCCTTGACTCCACTCCCACACTATACACCACGTCTCATGACTATATATATATATTCAATTATAGTTGACATACAATATTATACAACATCAGCTTCAGGTGTACAGTGCAGTGATCAAGCCTCTACACCATCCATAGAGTGGTCTCCCTAACAAGACATGTGACCATTTGACACCCTACAAAATATTTACAACATTATTAATAATATTCCCCAAAGTGTTTTTCATATCCCTGGGGCAATATTGTAGTTACCTACTTATGCTGTCTAATCCTTTCCCCTTTTCCCTCATCCCCACCTCCTCCCAACTAGCAACAATTAGTTGTTCCTCTATATCTCTGAGACTATTTCTGTTTACTTTGCTCGCTCATTCAGTTTTTTAGATTCCACATATAAGTGAAATCATATGGTATTTGTCTTTCTCTGACTGACTTATTTCCTTAACATAATATTCTCTAGGTCCATCCATATCGTTGCAAATGGTACGATTTCATTCTTCTTTATAGTGGAGTAATACTCCATTGTATAAATGTACCACAGTTTCTTAATCCAGTCATCTACTGATGGGCATTTCAGTTGTTTCCAAGTCTTGGCTATTGTAAATAGCGCTGCAATAAACATAGGGGTACATATATTTTTTCAAATTAGCATCTTGGGTTTCTCTGGATAAATACCCAAGAGTGGAATTTCTGGGTCATACGGTAGTTTCATTTCCAGTTTTTTTTAGATACCTTCATATTGATATCCATAACGGCTGCACCAATCTGCAGTCCCACCAACAGTGCACCAGGGTTCCCTTTTCTCCACAGCCTCGCCAGCACTTCTTTGTTGATTTATTGATGATAGCCATTCTGACTGGAATGAGGTGGTATCTATTGTGGTTTTTATTTGCATTTCTCTAATGATTAGTGAGGTTGAACATTGTTTCATATGTGTGTTGGCCATCTGTATGTCCTCTTTAGAGAAATGCCTCTTCATACCCCCTGCCCATTTTTTAATTGGGCTGTTTGTTTTTTTGGTATTGAGTTGAATGAGTGTTTTATAAATTTTGGATATTAACTCCTTATCAGATATATCGTTGGCAAATATCTTCTCATTCAGTAGACTTCCTTTTTATTTTATTGATGAATTCCTTTGCTGTGAAAAACTTTTAAGTTTGATGTAATCCCACATATTTATTTTTTTCTTTTATTTTCCTTGCCCAAGGGGATATATCAGTAAAAATATTACTCAAGGTAATGTCTGCAAATTTACTCCCTATGTTTTTTTCTAGGAGTTTTATTTAAGGTCTTACATTTAAGTCTTTAATTCATTTGGAGTTTGTTCTCGTATATGGTTTAAGTAGGTGTTCCATTTCCATTTTTTTGCACGTCAGTCCAATTTTGCCAGCACCATTTATTAAATAGACTAACTTTACTCCAATGTAAATTCTTGCTTCCATTGTCATTAATTAAATGACCATATATGGATGGGTTGACTTCTGGGCTCTCTATTCTGTTCCATTGGTCTATGTGTCTGTTTTTATGCCAGTACTGTACTGTTTTGATTACTGTAGCCTTGTAGTATGATTTGATATCAGGTAGTGTGATACCTCCCATTTTGTTCTTATTTCTCAAGATTGGCATGGCTATTCGGGGTCTTTTATGGTTCCATATAAATTTTAGGATTATATGTTCTATTTCTGAGAAAAATGTCCTTGGTAGTTTGATAGGAATTGCATTGAATCTATATATATATATTGCCTTAGGTAGTATTGACATTTTAACTATATTAATTCATCCTATCCATGTACATGGTATGTATTTCCATTTATTTGTATCTTCTTTGATTTCTCTCTTCAACGTCTTATAATTTTCTGAGTACAGGTCTTTTACTTCTTTGGTTAAATTTATTCCTAGATATTTTATTGTTTTTGAAGCAATTGTTAAAGGGATTGACTTCCTGATTTCTTTTTCTGATAGTTTATTATTGGTGTATACAATGCAACTGATTTCTGAATATTAATTTTGTATCCTGCTACCTTACTAAATTCATTTATCAGTTCTAACAGTTTTTTGGTGGAGTCTTTGCAATTCTCTCTATATAGTATCATGTCACCTGCATATAATGACAATTTTACTTCCTCCTTTCCAATTTGGATGCCTTTTATTTCATTTTCTTATCTGATTGCTGTGGCTAAACTTCCAAAACTATGTTGAATAGAAGTGGTGAAAGTGGGCAGCCTTGTCTTGTTCCTGATCTTAAGGGGAAACTTTTAGCTTTTTCCCATTGAGTATGATGTTTGCTGTGGGCTTATCATATATGGCCTTTATTATGTTGAGATATGATCCCCACTATTTCCACTTTGCTAAGAGTTTTTATCATAAATGGCTGCTGGATTTTTGTCAAACATTTTTTCTGCATCTATTGATATGATCATATGATTTTTATTTTTCATTTTGTTAATGTGATGTATTATGTTAATTGATTTGTATATTGAACCAACTTTGTATACCAGGAATGAATCCCACTTGATTGTGTTGTATGAGCTTTTTAATGTGATGCTGAATTTGGTTTGCTAGTGTTTTGTTGAGGATTTTTGCATCTATGTTCATTAGGGATATCGGCCTGTGGTTTCCTTTTTTTATAATATCTGTATTTTGTCTGAAATAAGTATTGCAACCCAGCTTTTTTCTCATTTTCATTTGCATGAAATATCTTATTCCATCCCTTTACTTTCTGTCTGTGTGTGTCTTTTGATCTGAGATGAGTCTCTTGGAAACAGCGTATGCATGAGTCCTGTTTTCTTATCCACTCAGCCACTCTATGTCTTTTGATTGGAGCATTTAGCCCATTCACATTTAAAGTGGTTATTGATAGGTGCAAATTTATTGCCATTTTGTTATTTGTATTTCTGGTTGTCCTGGGTTAGCTTGTTTTCCTCTTTCTTCTGTTTAAAAAAGCCCTTTTAACATTTCCTGCAATGCTGGCTTGGTGGTAATGAATTCCTTTAGCTTATTCTTTTCTGAGAAGCTCTTTATCTCTCCAATTTTAAGTGATAGCGGTGCTGGGTTGTAGGCCTTTATTTTGTGTCACTTTGAATATTTCCTGCCACTCCCTTCTGGCCTGCAGAGTTTCTGTAGCAAACTCAGCTTTTAGTCTTATAAGAATTCCTTTGTGTGAAACCTGCTGTCTTTCACTTGCTACTTTTAGGATTCTGTCTTTGTCTTTAACCTTTCCCATTTTAACTATGATGTGTCTTGGTGTGGACCTTTTTGGGTTCAGCTTGTTTGGAACTCTCTGCACTTCCTGGACTTTTATGTCGATTTCCTTCACCAGGGTAGGGAAGTTTTCAGTCATTATTTCTTCAAATACATTCTGGATACTTTGCTTCTTCTTTTCTCCTTCTGGTATTCCTATGATGCAAATGTTGTTGCGCTTGATATTGTCCCACAGGTCTCTTAAACTATTTTCATTGTTTTTTATTCTTTTTTCTTTTTGTTTTTCCAACTGGGTGATTTCTGTTATTTTGTCTTCTAAATCGCTGATCCCATTCTCCGCTTCATCTAATCTACTGGTGATTCCTTCAAGTGTGTTCTTCATTTCAGTTATTGTGTTCTTTAGTTCTAACTAGCTGTTTTTTTTTATGATTTCTCTATCCTTCTTTATGTCCTCACTAAGTTCCTTAAACATTCTTATCATCAGTGTTCTATTTTTTTTTTTTAAGCTGAGCCATCTTGCCACCTGTTGGCAGCTCAGTGGCTGCTCAGCTTGGGCTGGCAATCGAACTACTGTTGCTCAGATCTCAAACTCTTGAGCGAGCTCTTAACTAACTGAGCCACTTGGCTGGCCCCTATCATCAGTGTTCTAAGCTTTATCTCTGAAAGGTTGGATACCTCTGTTTCATTTAGTTCCATTTCTAGAGGTTTCTTCTGATATTTTACTTTGTTTCTTCAGTCTGGCTTTCATTCTGTGATTGCTTCAATGTATTAGATAGATCACCTAGAAAAAAAAAAGAAAAAGAAAAAGGAGGAAAAAAAAATAAAGAGGGGGGCTCTCCTCCCACTTTAATCTGCAGACCACTTGCTCAGCAGTAGAGAGACTCTGGGTAACTCAGCAACAGCTGTTGGGGGGAAGGGCTCATCATGTCATGTGCCAGCCTCCCTCTCAGTCTTGCAGTTAGCTTCCCGCAATTAGCTGCTGTATGCTCTGGAACCGTGCTCACCACCAAAAATCCTCACAGGTTGTTACGGGCTATCTGCTGCTGCAAAAAGCCCTGTGTGGTCTGTGGAGGTGGGGGCCAGGCACCAGGGGCTCAGGGTGCCCCCCCCACCCTGGCAACAGAGCTCTAGGTGGGTGGGGCAGGCCCCCAAGGCACCACAGGATGTGGTCAGTGGCCCCCACCAAGTCAGAGCAGCATACACTCCTGCACTGGCAACCAGCCTGCATAAACTCTCCAGGAAAGCCCTGGCCGGATCACGCAGGTGCACACCTCATGGTCCAACACTCCCAGGAAAACTCCCAAGATCAGCCTGTCCCAATCAGCCGCTGGCAGATCAGGCCAAGCAGCCCGACAGCCAGTGGACAGCCTAGCAACTCTGCACATGCAGTGCAGAGAGTGGGTACCCAAGGCGACTTGCACTCCCGCGTCTCAATGAACAGCTTGTTGGAGCTGGAGCACACCCGCCAGGCATTTCTCAGGCTACGCAGCACAAGCAGTGCTGAGGGTGGGGATCCAAGGCCACATGCGTGCACACACATGCACGCCTGCGCCAATTCCAGCAGACCAATGTGGTCCCGGACCTGACCCTCTGTGGGAGGGCCCAACACTGAAAAAATGGCACCCCCTTGTATACTACTCGTGTGCAAGCTCCACACCAGGAGGACAATGGTCCCAAAACCTCCAGCTCCTGCGCCAAAGACGGTCAGCTCAGTTCTTCCCCAAAGGCTCCTGTGTCCCACTCACACAGCTACTCCCTACACCAGGGACCGGGTGAGTGCTCACTAGCAAGCAAGTCCGTGTGCCAGCTTCACTGGTTCTCTAGCCGCCCTGAGCCTCACTGAGTTGAGCAAGGAGAGTCCTCACTAATTTCTGCTGCCAGCTATCGTAGAACTCTTCTTCCCGGCAAAGTAACTCTGGGCTGGTGAGCTCAGCGTGAGGTCGGAGGGTCTCGCCCCCAACCAGAAAAACCTCCCACTGCTGAGGTGTTCCTCACGGGGTTCACCCTCTCTCATCTCCACCCCTCCTACCAGACACGACATGGCCTCCTCTTTAAGTCCTTTGTTTAGAGGTTCTGTTCATCTAGTGTTCAGGGGACTTCCGAGGTTGAACACTGTATAAATTATTTGTAATTTTGGTGTGATCCTGTGAGGCAGTTGGCACAGCATCTGTCTATTCCGCCATCTTACCAGAAGTCTTCATCAATTACAATTTAAAGTATTCCTACCAATACTGGCTCCTGCTTCTGGCTTCTGCTCCTGGGCTTCTGCTCCTGCTAAGCTGTGATCCTCTGTATCTGCTTGTCTGTCTCTCCAACGTTAGGGGCAGCAGTTTGCCCTGCTACCACAGTTCTTTGAAGGATCCAAGAAGAGTTGTTGATTTTTCATTTGTTCAGCTTTTTTCTGTTTTGAAGAGAATAGTGATGACTTCTGAGCTCTGTACATGTTGGAAGAGGGCCCTGAAGTTTGACACCAGTATTTTAGTGTTCTGTGGTCAATTTTATTCCTAAGATAAAATTAATTTATTAATTTAAAGTTTATAGATAGATATAGATATAGATGGCAATATATCTCATATATGGCAATTTGTGTATTATGAATATTTACATGTTCAGTTTTGGCCTATCCTCAAAGCATCCCACAGCATGGGCTAGTCTCAATTTTTGCCACTAGAGACCATTTCCTTATGTTAGTATGCTCAGGAACTATCTTCTGGTTGGTTCTACTGATTCTTCTTAATATCTCTTCAGTACATCTCCTCCTCCCACTCCACATTGCATGATTGCCTTATTTCAGATTCTTATCACCCTGAATCTGAGTCCTAATTAGTATCTTTTTCTCTTTCCTGGGCACCCTCCAACTGTCCTCAAAGTGATCTGTCTAAAATGCATACCTTTTTATTATATTATCGTGCCTAAATCCTTCATTGAGATGACTGGCAAACCTGTTATTGATAAAATAGAAGTTCCTTACTTAGCATAACGTACATAGAAGGCCCTCCTCTCTCCTGATATAGACATTCAGATCAGGCATTTATTCCTCTGGGAAGCTGTTGTTGACATTCTTCTCTTACCCTCGATCTCCAAAACAGCTACAGAAGTTATCACTCCCTCTTCTGTCCTACCACTACAGCTTGTTCATTGCCCTATAGTAGCACTAGTCACATTGATTGTAATTTTTTGTTCACATGCTTCTTTTTCTAGTAAAGCTCTTATTTGAATTTTCATTCTAGCACCTTATATAGAACGTCTAGATAATAGATGTTCATTAAATGTTGAAAAAAAACTGAAGGAAATATCTCCATTGTAAAATCACAGGAAGGTAAAAATCACTGCTCATCTAAGAAAGTTCAATGTAATGCTATGCACAAAAATTGCCATTAGCAGTTTTATAATCATATAGTAATGTGGCAATTTATGTAAAGTATAAAATCTTTGTTTTATCTACATCATTTTTTACATTTATGAAAATACACTTGTGTCATTATATCTTTCAGAGAAGAAATTAATGCTTATTAAATCACATTAAATCTCTTTAGGCCTGGATTTCTCAATGTTGGTATTACTGACGTTTTGGGCGAGCTAATTCTTTGTTGTGGAGGGCTGTCCTGTACAATACAGGTTGTTTAACAGTATGCCTGGCCTCTACCCACTCTATGCTGGTAGATGTCCCCAGTTGTGACAACTCAAAATATCTCCAGACATTGCCAAATCATCTCTAGTTGAAAACCACTGCTTTAGACTTTGGAACATTTTTATGTTTTTTTATTTTGAAAGCTCTAATTACAATGGAACCTTTAAAGTCTAGTTTCCTAGTATATCATTTTTAAAAAATGTATCACACCTGCTAGCTTCATAACACTACCAATAGTGCCTTCTAACTGATGATGACTTACTTGTTTTAGTGATTATCTATATTACATCCACTTGAATAATTTCTCTTCCTTTACATCATCTTTGGAAATATAATGCCTAAAAGGGATGCTCAGCCAATGTTTTAATTAATAAAATTTAAAATAAATTCCTTACTTGCATTTAAAATAATATATACTATATTTTAGGTAATCTTAAAAGTGCTCTTAAATCTGACTTGGGTTTGTACAAATAAATAAATAAATTTAAATTGTGCTATACGTTTGCATCTGATGTACTTCTTGATTTTATGAGTTCTCATAAAGAAAAGACAACTTACTTTTGGAAGAGTCCTAGGTTTTAAAAACATACAAATTACCATGTATACTATGTCAGCTTATACCCTTCAAAACATGAAAATTGAGCTCATATTTTGTTTACATGATTGCTTGGGGTGAATAAGTGTATTTTGAAATAAGTACAATAGTGAAGTAATCCAAAAGTAATTTGGCCAGTTGGGTCAGATTCAGCTTGTGTATATTATTTTTTAATAAGCAAATTTAGTATTAAAGGTATAGCCTAATTCATGTTAATTTCTTAAACTGTATCTTTATCATTTGTCATATAAATGAAAATTAATTTATAGTAATAGTCTGTGAATTATTGTTTTTTTCTTAATTGGCATCCTCTTTTTAAAATTACAGTGACCTTTCTGCTTCAAAAAATATCTCAATTGGTATATATCCAATGATTTAGTAAAATTTGGTTCTAATCTTGAATGTGTTACTTCCTTTTTTATTTGGGGCCATTTATTTTACCTCTGAATCTCAGTTTACTTATGTGTAAAGAACAGAGGGCCCTTTTTTCTTAGCTCTAATATTATGTGATTCCATGAGTTTATAATATTGGAGCTTTTTAATGTATAACTATCTGTAACATTTTGGTGCATCCCTCAGTGTACAATTATTTGTATATTTTGAATTAGAGCCTTAGATCAAAAGATGACAAGAAAAATTCTACCTCTATATGGTTTCCTTTTCTAGAGTCAAATACTTATGGTGTAGGCCTGACCTGAAATAGTGAATATTTTAGAAACCTCTTCTTTATGGTAATTATTATAAAACTAATGAATGTACTTATTAAAAAATATTCAATAATACATGATGATATTGGGTGGTAATCTTCCTCCTTACCTTCATTGTGATAGAGACTGCTGTTTTCCAACATACAGAGGGTGCCAATAAATGTATACACATTTTAAGAGAGGAAAACTGTATTAAAATTGTAATATTCAATATATATTGATAACAAAAAATGAATACAAGTCACATTTGATTTCTGCAATTACAAGAGGTGCTCAAAGTAGTTGCCATCAGTGTTCAAACACTTCTGATTACAGTGAACTACTGCTTGAGCAACGTTGACCAAAATGTTCACTTGAATAAGTTTTTTTGTCATCCCTGATGTAGACGACTCTTATTCCTTTTAGTAATGGAATCCCCAAGTTTTAGTTGTGCCCATGACTACCTCACTGTAGTTAATTGTCATTTCCCAATCTATCTCCCAGATAGATATGCCATGTGACCAATGTCTGGCCAAGGGAATGTGAACAAAAGTGTGAAATTTTCATTAAAGTCTTTTAAAAATGAAAATGCTTGCTAACCATTTTATCTTTCATCTTCCTGTAAGCTGAATCACAGCTGTGGTGCTGGCTGACCAGGTTCCACAATATAGATGGGGCACCACACTAAGGAATTATGCATCTGGGTCTCTGGATGACCTCATGAAGGAGAGATGCCTCACTTTGAACTGTTTTTTTGAGAGAAAAACAAATTCCTATCCTGTTTGGGTTACTTTATTTTTGTGCCTTTTTGTTATAGCAGCTTATATGCTATACCTTAACTAATACAAAAATTGCTATCAGGAATAGGGCACTGTGATAACAAAAACCCAAAGTATGTGACATGTTAATATGATTAAGCAGTCAGTCAGTGAGCAACAAGGAAACTGGTAATTGAAGGCTTGAAAGCTGCTGACCTTTGTAATGTCACAGCAAAACATTTTGTGAAATTGTTACTTCTGTTAACTGGGAAGGTAGAGCATGTGCCATTTGTGCTTGCTTGCTTGCTTATTTATTTGTTTACTTATTGACAATTCAATATTATTTATTAGTTTGAGATGTACAGCATAGTGATTAGACATTTATATAATTTGTGCAGTGTTTCCCCTAATTAGTCTGGTACCCACCTGGCATTATACATAGTTGCTGCAACATTATTGACTATATTCTCTAAGCTGTACTCTTAATCCCCATGACTTCTTTGTAACTACCAATTCCTACTTCTTTTTTTTTTTTTCTAAGATTTTTATTGGGGATTTGGGGGGATGGAAACAGTGCTGGGGAATTGGGGAAAGGGGAACAGACAAGTTGCTGTCATTTTGTTCTTCAGTCTAGCTGTGGAGGACATTGCTTCACTGGCCCAAGTTGGCACCATCATTGTGCTCTTCCCGGGCGAGGCAGATCAGTCGCCGGCTTCTGGACAGCCGCTCACGCTGGCTGCTGGCTACACACGGTAGCCCATGGCAACCCACTGCCACAGGGGCTGCAGCCTACGCCGTCGCCGGCGACTCACGGCAGCCCAGCTCCAGGTTGAGCTGTTGTTCAGCATCTTAGCTGTGGAGGGCAGTGTCACTGGCCCTCATATGTGGGATCCGAACAGGGGCCCTCTGGCATCCCAAGCCAGTTCTTAACCATCATGCCACTCGACCGGCCCAATTCCTACTTCTTAATCTCTTCCTTTTTTCCACCCAGCTCCCAGACCTTCTCCCCTCTGACAATCATTAGTTTGTTCTATCTATGTGTCTGTTTCTGTTTGGTTTATTCATTTATTTTGTTCTTTAGATTCCACATATAAGTGAAATCATATAATATTTGTCTTCCTCAGTCTGATTTATTTCACTTGTATAATACCCTCTAGGTCCATCCATGTTGTCGCAAATGGTAAGATTTCATTCTTTTTTATGGCATTTTATATATGTACCACAATTTCTTTATCTAATTGTCTATTGATGGGCACTTAGGTTGCTGCCATATCTTGGCTATTGTAAATAATGCTGCCATGAACATACGGGTGCATGTATATTTTTAAATTAGTGTTTTGGATTTCTTCAGGTAAATACCCAAAAGTGGAATTGCTGGGCCTTAAGGTAGTTTTATTTTTAATTTTTTGAGGACCCTCTATACCATTTTCCACAGTAGCTGCACCAATTTGCAATCCCAGAAACAGCGTATGAGGGTTCCATTTTCTGTGCATCCTTGCCATACTAGTTGTTTGTTGGTTTATTTTTGATAGTCATTCTGACACGAGTGAGGTGGTATCCCATTGTGGTTTTTATTTGCATTTCTCTGATGATTACTGATGTTGAGCATCTTTTCATATGTCTATTAGCCATGTGTATGTCCTCTTTTAAAGAAATGTCTATTCAGGTAACCTGACCATTTGTTAATTGGATTGTTTGTCTTTTTGCTGGTGAGTTGTATAATTATTTTATAAATTTTGGATATTAACCCCTCATTAGATGTATCATGGGTGAATATCTTCTTCTATTCAGTAGGCTCTCTTTTCCTTTTGTTGATGATTTCCTTTGTGGTGCAAAAATTTTTTAGTTTGATGTAGTTCCACTTGTTTATTTTTTCTTTTGTTTCCCTTAACTGAGAAGAGGTATCAGAAAAAATGTTATTAAGAGCAATGGCAGAGAGTTTGCTACCTGTTTTTTCTTCTAGGAGTTTTATGGTGTTGGGTCTTACATTTAAGTCTTTAATCCATTTTGAGTTTATTCTCATATATGGCATAAGAAGATGGTCCAGTTTCTTTTACTTATTTACTTTTTTGCATGTATCTGTCCAGTTTTTCCATTGCCACTTACTAATAGATGGTCTTTACCCCAATATAAATTTTTGCTTCCTTTGTCATAGATTAAATGATCATATAGGCATGGGTTTATTTCTGGGCTCTCTATTTTGTTCCACTGATCTATGTGTCTCTTTTTATGCCAGTACATGCTGTTTTGATTACAATAGCCTTGTAGTACATGTAGTTTGATATCAGGTAGCATGAAAGCTCCAATTTTGTTCTTCTTTCACAAGATTGCTGTGGCTATTTGGCATCTTTTGTGATTCAATATAAATTTTACGATTATTTGCCCTACTTCTGTGAAAAATGTCATTGGTATTTTAATAGGGATTGCATTGATTTTATATATTGCTTTGGGTATGGATATTTTAACTATATTAATTCTTCCTATCCATCAGCATGGAATATATTTCCATTTATTTGTATCTTCTTTAATTTCTCTCTTCAATGTCCTATAATTTTCTGAGTATTTCCTTGATTAAATGTATTCTCTAGGTATTTAATTTAATATTATTTGATGCAATTGTAAATGGGATTGCTTTCTTAATTTCTATTTCTGAGAGTTCATTATTGGTGTATAGAATGCAACTGATTTCTGTATATTAATTTTGTATCCTGCTACTTTACTGAATTCATTTATCAGTTCTAATAGTTTTTTTGGTGGAATCTCTAGGGTTCTCTATATATAGTATGTCATCCACAAATAATGACAATTTTACTTCTTCCTTTCCCATTTGGGTGCCTTTTATTTATTTATTTTCTTTTGTCTGACTGCTGTGGCTAGAACTTCCAGTACTATGTTGAATAAACGTGGTGAAAGTGGACATCCTTGTCTTGTTTGTGATCTTAAGGGATTGCTTCTAGCTTTTTCCCATTGAGTATGTTAGTTGTAGGTTTGTCATATGTGGCCTTTATTATGTTGAGATATGTTTCCTGTATTCCCACTTTGCTGAGAGTTTTTATCATAAATGGATGCTGGATTTTGTCAAATGCTTTTTCTGCATCTATTGATATAACCATATGGTTTTTTATTTTTCATTTTGTTCATGTAGTGTATCATGTTAATTGATTTGCGGATATTGAACTAACCTTGTATAGCAGGAATGAATCCCACTTGATTGTGGTGTGTGATCCTTTAAATATATTGTTGAATTTGATTGGCTAATATTTTGTGGAGGATTTTAGCATCTACATTCATTAGCGATATTGGCCTATAGTTTTCTTTTTTTGTAATGTTTGGTCTGGTTTTGGAATCAGGATAATGGTGGCCTTGTAAAATTAGCTTGGGAGCCTCCCCTTCTCTTGGATTTTTTTGGAATCGTTTGAGGAGAATGGATGTTAATACTTTTTAAAAAAAATATTTTATTGGGGAACATTGTGTTTTTCCAGGACCATCAGCTGCAAGTCAAGTAGCTGTCTTCAATCTAGTTGTGGAGAGCACAGCTCCGTGGCCCATGAGGGGATCAAACTGGCAACCATGGTGCCAGAGCACTGCGTTCCAACCACCTGAGCCAACTGGCCACCCCAATACTTTTTTGAATGTTTTGTAAAATTCACCTGTGAAGCCATCTGGTCCAGGACTTTTGTTTGTTGGGAGCTTATTGCTTACTGATTTAGTTTCATTGGTAGTCAGTCTGTTCAGATTTTCTGTTTCTTCTTGCTTCAGCCTTGGATAATTGTATGCTTCTAGGAATTTACCCATTTCTTCCAGAGTGTCTAATTTGTTGGCATATAGTTGCTCATAGTATTTTCTTAAAATTCTTTGTATTTCTGCAGTGTCAGTTGTGTCACTTCTCTTTCATTTCTGATTTTATTTATTTGCGTCTCTATATATCTTTTATTTAAATGAGTCTGGTTAAAGGCTTGTCAATTTTGTTCATCTTTTACAAAAACCTGGTCTTGGTTTTATTGATCTTTTCTATTGTTTTTCAGTTTCTATTTTGTTTATTTCCATTTGATCTTTATTATTTCCTTCCTTGTACTCACTTTGGGCTTTGTTTGCTGTTGATTTTCCAGTTCCCTTAAATGTAAAGACAGATTGTTGATTTGAGATTTTTTTTATTTCTTTAGGTAGGCCTGCACTGCTATGAATTTCCCTGTTAGGACTGCTTGCGCTGTGTCCCATAGGTTTTTGATCATTAAGTTTTCATTTTCATTTATCTCAAGGTATCTTTGATTTTTTTCTTGATCTTATTGTTGACCCATTCATTATTTAGTAGTGTGTTATTTAGCCTCCATGTGTTTGTTTTTCAGGGGGGTTTTTTGTAATTGATTTCTAGTTTCTAACCACTGTGTTTAGAGAAGACACTTTTATGATTTCAATCTTCTTAAATTTATTGAGACTTGTTTTGTGGCCTAACATGTGCTCTAGCTTGGAAAATGTTCCATCTGCACTTCAAAAGAATGTATTTTCTGCTGCTTTGGGGTGAAATGCTCTAAAAATATCAATTAAATCCATCTGGCCTAGTGTGTCATTTAAGGCAGCTGTTTCCTTTTTGATTTTCTCTCTGAAGATCTGTCCATTGGTGTCACTAAGGGGTTAAAGTCCCCTACTATGATTATGTTACTGTTGTCTCTATCTTGATGACAGTTAATATTTGTTTTGCATTTTTTAGTTGCTTCTATGTTGTGTGCATAAATGTTTACTAGGGTTATATCCTCTTGTTGGATTGATCCCTTTATCATTATGTAATATCCTTCTTTGTTTCTTATTATAGTCTTCATTTTAAAGTTTATTTTGTACAATATAAGTATTGCTACTCCAGCTTTTTTCTCATTTCCATTTGTGTGAAATATCTTTTTCTATTCTTCTACTTTCAATCTGTGTGTATCTTTCAACCTGAGGTGGGTCTGTTGTAGACAACATATGCATGGGTCTTGTTTTCTATTCCACGCAGCTACCTTACATCTTTTGATTGCAGCATTTAATCCATTTTACATTTAAAGTGATTACTGATAGGTTTATAGTTATTGCTATTTTATTATTCATATTTTTTATCTTCATTAGCTAGTTTGTTTTCACCTTTCTTCTACTTAAAGAAGTCCAAAATATGTTTCCTGTAATACTGGCTTGGTGGTAATGAATTCCTTTAGCTTTTTCTTATCTGGGAAGCTCTTTATCTCGCCTTCAATTTAAAATGATAACCTTGCTGGAGAGAGTAGTCTTGGTTGTAGGCCATTGTTTTTCATCACTTTGATTATTTCCTGCTACTCCTTTCTGGCCTGCAAAATTTCTGTCAAGAAATCAGCAGATAGTCATGGGAGTTTCCATGTGAATAACTATTTGTCTTCCTCTTGCTGCTTTTAGGATTCTCTTTTTGTCTTTAACCTATGCCATTTTAACTATTGGGTCGTCGGGAAAGTCATGACGCATTTTTGCATTGAAAAACTTAGAAAAATACGTCATGACTTTCCCAATGACCCAATATGATGTGTCTTGGTCATGGGCCTGTTTGGGTTCATCTTGTTTGGGACTCTGTGCGGTTCCTGGTGTTGTATGTCTACTTTCTTCACAAGGTTGGGGAAGTTTTTAGTCATTATTTTCTCAAATAAGTTCTGAATCCCATGCTTTGTCCCTTATCCTTCTGGTCTTCCTATGATGTGAGTGTTGTTGTGTTTGATGTTGTCCCACAGGTCCCTTCAACTATTTTCATTGTTTTTTATTCTTTTTTTCTTTTTGTTGTTCTGATTGGGTGTATTCTGCTACTTTGTCTTCCATATTGCTGATTCTGTCCTCTACTTCATCTAATCTGCTGTTGATTCCTTCTAGTGTATCCTTCGTTTCAGTTATTGTATTCTTGATTTCTGACTGGTTTTTTTAAATGGTTCCTATGTCATTTTTTTATGCTTCTCTATCTATCTATTTTTATGCTATCTCTGTTGAAATTCTCACTAAGTTCCTTAAGCATTCTTTTTTTTAATTTTTTTTTTTAAGATTTTATTGGGGAATTGGGGGAGGGGAACAGCATTGGGGAATCGGGAAAGGGGAACAGACAAGTTGCTGTCCTTTTATTCTTCAGTCTAGTTGTGGAGGACGTCGCTTCACTGGCCCATGTTGGTATTATCATTGCGCTCTTCCCAGGTGAGGCAGTCGCTCGCCAGCCATTTGGACAGCCACTCACGGTGGCTCAAAGCAGCTCACGAAAGCTCACGCCAACTGCTGGCCAGCCCCACTGCAGCCTATACCATCGCCGGCGATTCACGGCAGCCCGGCTCCAGGTTGAGCTATTGTTCTCCATCTTAGCTGTAGAGGACACAGTGTCACTGGCCCTCATGTGGGATCCGAACCAGGGTCCTGCTGCTCAGAGCTGGCATCCCAAGCCAACTCCTAACCAACACGCCACTCGGCTGGCCCCTCCTTAAGCATTCTTATAATCAGTGTTTTAAACTCTGTCTCTGGTAGGTTTGTTGCCCCCATTTTATTCAGTTCCATTTCTGGAGGTTTCTTCTGTTCTTTTATATGGGACATGTTTTTTTGTTTCCTCATTCTGGCTGCTGCACTGTGTTTGCTTCTATGTATTACGTAGATCTTTTATGTCTCTCAGTCTTTACTGGGTGGCCTTATAAAGTATGTGTTCTGTGTAGTTCAATCGCGCAGTCTAACACTAGAAAGAAGGCACCCACCTGTCAGCTGCCCAGGAGGATTCTACACAGGGAAAATGATGACTGTCCCTCCAGTCCTTGTTTTGAAGCCACACAATTCAGCCTCTCCCTGTATGTCTCTGATACCTCCCCAGTCACTGTCCCCCACCAGAGCCCAGGGTAAGTGCCTGTGAGCAAGTGAGTCTGTGTGCATGTGCCCATAGCTTTTTAAAGGAAGTGGTCTAAGAAAATACATACATGTACATACAGAGGGTACCCCAAAAAATGTATACACACTTTAAGAAAGGAAAATTGTATTAAAATTATAATACTCAATATACAAGTATACGGATAACAAAAGATGAATACAAGTCATGTTTGATTTCTGCAATTACAAGAGGTGCTAAAAGTGGTTACAATCAGCATCCAGTAATGACCTCACTGTGGCCCAAAACCAGATGCTGAATTTAGTTAAGGCTTGTCCAAGACCTGAAGGATTGAACTTTCATAAACTCAAGAACCAGCTCCAATACATGACGGTAGCCTCGGTCAAGCAAGCTATGGATTTTCTAAGCAACAAGAGACACATCTATTCCACTATGGATGATGATCATTTTAAATCCACAGACATATTTTTTGGCTGGACCTATTTTCACAGTCTGTTGTCTCCAGCTGTGCACATGTTTGGCCAATTGACTTATAGAAAGTAGGTTTCATCCATAAAAAGTCTCAATTGACATCCTTTTGAAACTTACTGCTCTTCTATTTCTTGGATGCTCAAAGGAATCTAGGCAACTGACAGGAATGTAAACCAAGCAGATGTCTTAAAGAAGTTACAAATTAGCTAGTTATAATATCAGGATAGATAGAAATAGAAAAGGGATGCTACCAAGAGAGTTGTGTGGTGTTATTTAAATAATACTTGGAGTTTCTATTTCTAAAATGTTTCCTGTTGAGAAAAGAAGAATAGGACTAGGGCCTGTGAGCAGACAGCTAGCCAAGAAACCCAATAATGTCTGCCTGTTTTTGTTCCCCATTTTGATTATGTGGTATTAGTTTCAGAATTGCACTTTCCTTCACCGGGTTATGACTGCTGCCCAAAGTGTTTTTATAAACATGAGGTTCTATAGTGGTGGCCTCAGGCAGAGGAGAGGAAGAAAAGTTACCATATTTTGTACAAAATAAATACATGCATATGTTTAATAAAATAGTTCTATTATTGCAAAAATAAATAAAGTCCAAAAATAATTTAGTGTAATACACTGTATAATAAAGGACAAAACCATATGACCATTTCAATAGACAAAGAAGCATTTGATGAAATCCAGTACATATTCTAATAAAAATTCTCAACAAGTTAGGAGTAAAAGGAAACTTCCTCAAGCTAATAAAGAGCATCTACAAAAAACCTACAGCTAACATTGTACTTAATGGTGAATGATTAAAAGCTTTCCCTCTAAGATTGGAACCAAGACAAGAATGTCCACTCTTGCCACTTCTCTTTATTTTGTACTAGAGATTCTAGACAGTACAATCAGGCAAGAAAAAATAAATGAAGAAGTAAAACTGGCATGTTTCTGTGTGTAGAAAACTCTAAGGAATCCACAAAAACTAGACCTAATACATGAGTTCAGTAGGTTTCAGAATTCATTCTCAGTCTACAAAATCAATTGTATTTCCCTGTGGGAAAGATGTTAAGAAAATTTGCCTTAATTGGCTAATGTTAATTTTTGTCTGTTGGCTTTTTGTTCCCATCACATGAGAGACTGCATGTGATGTTGTCTGTTGGCTCTTTGTCCCCTCACATGAGAGATTGCAAGTGGGATCATAGTTAGCTTAGGGTTAAGCGAATTCTTGGTTAGGGGTTGAGAGAATTCCCCTCTTTGTCTCATTCCCAGCAGGGGAGGTATGACATGATGTTCCTTTCTGTCTGTTTCGCCCACATCAGCAGATGAAGTGAAGAAATAGCTGTTATATCAGGATGACATGACGGGTACGTTGCCAAGCTTTGGAAGGCCTTGGACCAATGGTCCCAGGTGAGAACAGTAGGTATTATTTTTATCAACCCGAGAGGCAACATTCTTATCATTAACTGCTGAACCATCCCAGAACTGGCTATTCCTTGAGAGGGGAAGCAGGAACAAAAAAACTTGGCTCTGGGGTGCATCTAAAGGATATATAAAACTGACCTCAGGTGGCATATATTGATTGCTGTTGTATTGCTGTTGGAATACTGTTGGATTGCTGTTGGATTGTTGTTTCAAGAGATTGCTCTTTCATAAGATTGCTGTTTCAAGAGATTGCTGTTTCAGAAGATTTGCTGTTTAAGGACTGCTTTTCAAGATTGGATCGTTTCAGAGTAAGAGATTTAAACTCGCCTCAATGGACAGTAAAGATTTCTTTTGTTGGTGAGTTGTCATCATTCTAGCATCTTTGGGAACTTGTGTACAGCTTACAGCTTACAGCATCAAGAGACACCTTGGCTGCTGAACTGGACCTGGTGAAGTCTGGCTGGTTCCCAACCTACCCTGCATTATTTCCCTGGGAACTTGTATACACCTTGCAGCTTGCAGCATCAGAAGATGCTCTGACTTTCAGCCGTGGACCTGGTGAGGTCTGTCTGATTCCCAACCTCTCCAGTGTTATTTCCTCACAGTTTTGGTGAGCTTTTGGGGTATACTGTTATTAGTTAACATCTAATAGAATTCACTACTGTATTTGGATACTCCTTATTGATTTCATTTGCATATTTAGGCAAATTGATTTTATAGCCGTTTTAACTGTCTTCACCTTTTGTAATTGCCTTTCTTTTGATTGTCTTCATTGCCTTTGTCTCTTGCTATTGTATACTGCTAACTCAACTGATTGGATATTGCTACCCAAATTGATTGAATATTACATAATAAGTTGATTAAATATTGTTAAATAAATCAAGTAGTTCTCCCTAGCTTCTTTTCCCACCGCTCATCATTATATTCCCTATGCTAGCAATAAAGAAACAAAAAATGGGCACAATGAACACATTCTATTCTCAATGACACCAAATGAATTAAATACTTAGGAATAATTTTAACAAAGGAAGTACAAGATTTGTACATTGACAACTACAAAACTTTGAGAGATTAAAGATCTAAATAAATGTAGATGCATTACATGCTCATGGAATAAAAGACTTAATATTGTGTCGTGAAGGCTTGAATGATGGATGTTCAATGTTTCTGCAATCTCTTGTGTCATGTAATGTGGGTTTGACTCTATCAGTGCCTTTATTTTGTCTTCATCAACCTTGGTGGGCCTCCCTGACCAAGGAGCATAGTTGAGATCAAAGTCACCAGCACAGAATTTTGTGAGCCATCGTTGGCACTGACATTCTTGTAGAGCATTGTCACCATAAACTTTATGCAACTTTTCACAAGCTTGACACGTATTCTTCCCTTTATGGAAGTAAAACAGTAAAATATGGCAAGAAATGCACAGTTTGGTCTTCCATCTTCAACTTGTTGTGAAATCTCCAAAACTCAACTAAACTGCTCAATTTTGTTTAGAATGTAGCTAGAACTGTCAGCTGTCAAGTGACACAGCAGTAACATAGAAGCGAATGATTCTAGTACTTCCAAAAATGAACTAGCACCATCTGTTGCAAACATGCATCGTGACTTTTCCGACGACCCAATACTTTGACTTGAAAACATGAGAAAGATGTGTATATTGAACTTTTTTTTTTTTTTTTTTTTTTTTTTTTTTTTTTTTTTTTTTTTTAGCTGAGCCATCCCGCCACCTGTTGGCAGCTCACGGCTGCTCAGCTCAGGCTGACTCGAACCACTGTTGCTCAGAGCTCAAACTCTTGAGCGAGCTCTTAACCAACTTGAACTATTTTTGATAACTTAGCTTCTTTATTATGGAAAAGGTAAAAGTTAATAAATTCGGCTTCGGGTGTAAAAATATTGAAACTAAAATAATGCTCTGAAAAAAGTTATATATACTACACTACTTAGCATATTATACTGTACTGTTTAGCATTTCAACTTTTAAGAATCTAGCCAAGAGAAATGAAAACATTTCCACACAAAAATTTGTATGCCAATATTCTGTGTTATTTATAATAGCCAAAATTAAATACTACACAAAAATCAATCAACTGGTAAATGGATAAAGAAAATATTGCACATGCATGCAATGGAATAACTGTCCATCAATGAAAAAGAACAAACTACTGATACAGGCTACAACCTACATGAACCTTTAAAACATTATTCTAAGTGAAAGAAGACAGAAAAATAGCACCTACTATATGATTCCATTTGTATAAAATGTCCAGAAAAGTCAAATCTATAGAGATAGAAACTAGATAGCAGTTGCCTAGGGCTGAGGATGGAAACAGGAATTAATTGTAAATGGGCATATGGGTTCTCTTTGGGGGGTTGGAAATGTCCTAAAACGACTGCGGTGATGGTTGCAATGCTCTATAGATTTACTAAAACAATCATTGAATCTTACATTGAGTGAATTTTGTGGTATGTACATTACACCTCCATAAAGCCATTTTCAAAAAATTACTGAAATTAACTGCACACACCAAAGAAGTGTGCGAGCATGTGTGTGTCTTTATTTTTCATTTGTATTTGAAGTGTTTGCTGGTGTTAACAAAGGACTATTACAATGATTCCTTTTCTGACAGGAAAAAGACCATAAGCCTTGGCATCAAGCACATGCCCCTGTATTAACTCACACTTCCTACCATGTCTATCATCTCTCTTTGCATTCAATAAAAACAGAGTCTCAACTTTTTTGCTTTCAAGTCCCTTTTATACTCCTAAAAATGTTAAGGACCCCAAAGATCTTTTGTTTATGTGATTTGTCTATTGATATTTACTGAGTTAGAAATTAAAACGGAAAATATCAGTAATAAGTATAATAAATATGTTAGCATAAATTACACATTTTTATTTTTAAAAACTATACTTTTGAAACAATGTAATTTAGGGGAAAGAGTAGCATTGTTTTACATTTTCACGTCTTCAATGTCTGCCTTAATAAAAAGTGGCTGAATTCTTATATCTGCTTCTCCTTTCAGTTTGCTGTGATATGTTGTTTTGGTTAAACTATATGAAGAAAGCCTGGTCTCACACAGATGTGGAAAAAGGAGTATTTGTATAGCTTTCTCAAATAAACATGGGTATTCTTCTTTATACCATACCAACACTTGAAAAACTGGTAGATTCTTAAAGGTTAGTTGCAATATGGAATCTGAAACCATATCAATAATTTCTGTGGTCTGCTATATGAAAATCCATTGGTCTATGATGCTCTTTGAATGGATTTTTTTACCCAGGTGTGGTTTTATAACCTCATGCATTGGTCTTTAGGGAAAAAAAGAAAAGTAGTTCACAGAGTTATGCAGATATTCCAAATGTTGACATTTTATTGAATAATATAAAAAATCACCAATCTCATCAGAAAAATCTGTAAGTATTGGGAACTCACAGTGGTAGAAATACGTTTTTCAGAATTCTGATTTTCATTTGTAAGCTTGTATTTTATCATTGGAAAAAAATCGTCTTGTTTTCCTTAAAGTAACAGTCTTATTTTGTACATATTGGAGAAAACATCTGCCAAATACCCAAGTCTGAATAACTATAATTTGTATGTCAGTCCTTTCAAGTGAAAATAGTGTTCCATGAAGAAAGCGCCTCAGTCAGCTGGCAACCCAAACAATTGCACAAGTGCTTTTTCTGGAAATAACCATTATACTTTGGTATGCAATGGGCATGCTTAGTGTTTACTTCCCATTTCATCAATTAGAATATTTTTTAAATGTGTACTCAAGGGGCAACATTTAAGACAGTAAATACTTTTGGACATTCTTAAGTGAAACTGGCTTCTTTTTTTCTCTAAAAGTGAAGAATCCAATTGTTTTGGTGTCACTGCCTTGATACACATAAAGGGGCCAGCAGTTTTACCACCATTGCATTAGCATCATCAGTACAAATATCAACACAGTGAAAAAGGCACATAACATCTTAGTATTTTATGAAAATAATTTTGACCTATGGATCTCCTGAAAGAGGAGTGTACAGAGCACACTCTGAGAACCACTGAACAAATTCCTAACAGCTGACAAGTAGGTCATGCACTTTCATACCTGTTCTATCTTCCTTGGGCATCCCTTCTATCTTCCACCCTCAGAGTTCCTACCGATTTTTCAAAGGCCCAATGCAAATATTCTCTCTTCCTTAAAGTTTTCCCTGATCCTTTCTTCCCTGCCACCACTGAGCTGATCTTTTTCTCTTTTGTTTTGCCATGATACCTTGCACATTATGTGCTATAGTACTTATCATTTGTGTTGCACTTTTTGTGTACATCTCTTATTCATATCCTCAGTACTTATTAGACACTCAATAATTTAATGAGGCTGAGATTTTGTACTTGCCTACCAGAAAATCATGGCAATGGCTTTTTCTTCTTACTCGTGTGGGTTATTGTCTAGTATCTAAATACAATAGCACTGCTATCACGTCACTTTGCCCGATGTGTGTGTGGTACGCCCTATTCCTATATAATTGTGGTTCTTAGTTGGGTTCCCTTATTTGTTTATTATTCACATATACATTCTATAAATAAACATAAACCCACCTATTCAATTCTGGTCATAAGAGAGTACTGACATTATGTATAGTATTTTAATCAAATCTGTTTTATGCTTTTTAAAAATAGAGTTGTTTTAAAAGTTTATTTGAGCCAAATGAATGACATGTCAGGAAGCAAGATCTCAAATGCTCCTGTTTTATCTGTCATGTACTCTTCTTTTTTAATTAAAGTAACATTTAGGTACTAAACGTTTCCATTTATCATCAAAGAAAAAAAGCTTAAATTTCTTTCAAAGAATAATTAATTTGGCTCATATGAAAAACACTTTATAACATAGTGATAACACTTGTTCCATCTGAGGATTTTAAATGGATTGTTACAAAAAAATCAATGTGCATTTTTTTCATGTGTGTACTATTCATTTTTTATGCTTGTCAGCAGACAGAAAAATGTACTTAATAGACTGTGATTCTAATGAAGATTCTTTTGTCCATTAGCACTATTATGGGCATGGTCCTTTTTAGCTATTTGTGTTTGAAGTGCCCATCCTGCAAGAAATATATATTTTTTTCAAATCCAGAGAATTATCTCTTCTCAGAAAAATATTCCTGCACACAGAAAAGCAATCATCTCACTAAACAGAATGTGAAATGAGACAAATGACAGGACAAACAAGGAACAAACACATTGTCATACAGGAAGAATGTGCTAGCGTGCTAGAACTTATGCCTTGCTGTGAAGACAAATAATGTGATATATCAACAAGATGTAACATAATGTGTAAAAATTTTATAAGTGTGTGTGTAGGGGTAGATGTGCTTGGAGGATGGCTATTCTTGTTGATAAGTATTCATTATTATATTTCTGCCTAAGGAGAATGAAGGTTTTAATTCAGATGTAATTCAGCAAAGACCACTGTGTAATCACAACAGCCATCAACAAACTGATTCATGTGCAGTTGGTCCAAAAGTTACAAAAGCTGTTTCTGAGTTCTTGTTTGTACCCACCATTTTAAGATTACATCAGAATTAAAGCATGCAATACTTGAACTGACTTCAAAGCCTAAACTTAGACTTCTAGTTAGTTTAGCTTTTTTCTTTTATTGGTTCATGTTTTCCATTTGGCTTCCATATCCTGTTCTAGCTTGATGCCCCTTCTAGAATTTCATTTACAAATCTTACAGCCTTCGTTGGTGAAACACACTAATTAATGTTGTGGTGGTGGCTGAGGGTTTTAGCAATCTCATGCCTCCTGCTTGGAAAAATATCTGCTGTTTTTCCACCCATATCTAGCACCATGTTGAACATGGCAAAATACATTTTGTGGAACTCTAAATACATTTAATCAAAATGCACTTAAGGAGGACTGTTTACACTACCTGCTGCCAATACTACTAATCATGAAGCTCAAACCTTTCAATGCAACAAAAATATGAGATCTATGTTTTCCTTATATTTTCAAGGGAAAAAAAACAATAAAGTAAAAACAAGTCATCTTATGATTTTTTTTTAAGTCCCAAGTAATGGTTTAGTCCAACAGCATTCCAGCTTTATAAAATGGACAATTCCATGGGCATTGTCAATCCCTTATGTATTAAGCAAGACCAATTTTAGGGGCAAATTCTAGTTCCATAGGTCTTTGTCCTGCCTGAGAATCCTGTACAGAAAACCAAGCTCAGTTTTGCAGTTTTTGCTTGAAGAAGCTTTGCCTATGACCAAGTTCTCAAAAGATTTTGGTTAGTGCTTTGATACATCGACTATATTCTAGTTGGAATTACATAAATTTAAAATTACTTGTGTTCATTTGCCTACTAAGCTTTGAGCAGACCCAGAAGGTGCCATACATTTTTGGTTGAATCTAAGGTCACCTTATCTGCATGCTGTCTTGTGATGGTGATGGTACATGTCAATTTAGTGTTTATGAGCACTGTGTATGGGCCAGCTTTTTAGTAGATTTAAAACCTTTGATGAAATAATTGTGTGGTTTTATAAGCACTGTACTTTGTAGCTCCTGACGTTATAGTTAAGTTTTCAACTCTTGGATTTCTCAACTCTAGCTAACTGATGAAGAGGAAAAACAAGCTACTCTTGAAACTCCAAATTCAGTGAGCCTGAAACATAACACCCTTGTTTAGTGGGCTGACTTGGCCACAGTAGTTGGCTGTCTGTAAACCAAAGGAGATGGAAAGGATACTTTTTGAATCTGTGCTGGAGATGTAGCAAGCTACACTGCCAAGTTCAAAGCTCCATTTGGCAGATTACCTTATTATCCAAATCCTCATGCATTTGAAAGCTTTATGTGTCCCTTGAGACCTCCTGATGACTGTGATTCCAAAAACCTGGGGATCCAGGATTAACTAACAACAACAAAATACATTTACCTTGAGCTCTGATTGACAGAATTTGTGTTAACATCGCCCCTTTGTTCTGTCTAATGTGTGTGTACGCAAACACAAAGGAATGACAAGTTGGTTCCAAAACAACAGTTTAAAAAAGTATGAGGAAAAAACCTGGATGTGGCTTGCTTAAGGCTGTTTTCCTCACAATTTAAAAATATCTTTTCCAAGATGGCATGCTCTGGTTTTTCTAACATTTAATTGAAAATTTCTTTTGAAATACAGAGAAATCTAGATCAGAAATATATCCCTTGACTTCTACTTTTAAAACACCTGTCACAACTCAGTTGCTTCAACATGTATGCCATTTATAGTAATACTCATATTTTACTAAAGGAGGTGGAAAAACAAACCCAAAATGATAATACGTATCGCTTACTTTTTTTTTCACAGTCTTATACAAAGTGAATGACAAAGTTGTGGTCAGTACTAAAAACATCTGAATTTCCTTACTGTAATGATGATGATTGCTAACATTTATTAAATGGTTATTATGTACCAGGTTGCTCTACATTCCTCACAAGAACAAGAACTATCAGGAAATTACAGATGCAACAGCTGGGGTACAGAGGTTAACTTGTCCATGGCTACACTGCTAATAGCTTCTATCATTAAACCATGAAGCCTTCCAGTATCAATTCCCATTTGAGCCCACCCAACACAATTCAAATTTACATCATTATGACACCTAACCTCAGTGTCAGGAGAATTGAAGCTCAAGCCTCATATTAAGCAAATTTGTCTGCTCATGTGACATTAGAATAACATTGCTTATTTCCTAGAAATGCAGTAGATTAGTAAGTAATAAGTGCAGTTCTCATACCTCTGTGACAAATAGATTAAATAATCTCTTTAGAAGTATTTTATTTTTCTAAAATACGATGCTTGGCTTTGGTTTTAGATTCTAATACTTGGCCTAAAGATGCTGACTTTGAAGACATAGTGTTTTTCTCTGTTACAATATGTTTTGATAATGCAGTGCTTGTGAGAATAATTTTGTATTGTTGGTCATGTAAGAATTGATTAGTACTTCAACTCTCAAATTATGAGTGAGAAAGTCATTCTTTTTAAAATATGGAAGTTATTTTTTGAATGATCTCTGAGATCTATTTCAATGGCATGGCAACATAAATATGTGTGTATATGTGCATGCTTGTGTATAAGTTAGTCTTCATCTAACTAGTAATGCATATGCTCATGGTATTGTTGTCCATGGGTGATAACAATATGGATGTGATGTAGTTTTCTTTTTACTTGTTAAAAATAGTCTCAGGCCAGCCGAGTGGCGCGTTGGTTAAGAGCTGGCTTGGGACGCCAGCTCTGAGCAGTAGGGCCCCGGTTCGGATTCCACATGAGGGCCAGTGACGCTGTGCCCTCTACAGCTAAGATGGTGAACAACAGCTCAACCTGAAGCTGGGCTGCCATGAATCGCCAGCAATGGCGTAGGCTGCAGCCCCTGCTGCAGTGGGCTGCCATAAACTACCGTGTGTGGCCAGCAGTCAGTATGAGTGGCCGGCAGCTGGTGTGAGCTGCCAAGAGCCACTGTGAGTGGCCATCCAGAGGCCGACGACCGATCTGCCTCATCCGAGAAGAGCACAATGATAATACCAACATGGGCCAGTGAAGCGACGTCCTCACAACTAGACTGAAGAACAAAAAGGACAGCAACTCGTCTGTTCCCCTTCCCCCATTTCCCCAACGCTGTTCCCCTGCCCCAATTCCCCAATAAAATCTTAAAAAAAAAATAGTCTCACTGCATGCTTTGATTGATACATTGGTCAAGATAGGCCAGACTATACTATTGAAATAAACCCTAAAATCTAAATGGTTTTAAAATCACAAGTTTGTTTTGTTTTGTTTTGTTTTAAATCAGTCACAGTCATATTGGGTCAGTCAACTTTCCTTCAATGGTCTCCTTTAAGCAGTGACTTGATTTCCAGGCTCCTTTTATGTTTTGATGTGACCATCTTAAAAGCATGTCCTCCAGGGTCACTGTGGAAGGGGAAGGGAGACTGAGGCAATATTATAGGGGTGGGAAGGGGGAAGTAACATTTTATGGCTAGGCCTGGAAATAGTATATGTTACTTTCACCCACATCTTTTCACCAGAATTCAGTCACATGGCCCTAACATAAATGCACAAGAAGTTGAGAAATGTAGAAATAGAAATCCAGTGTGCCTACATAAAGGAAAACAAAATGGGATTTGGTGAACACATAACATTGTCTCTGCCACAACTGGGAAAGAATCAACTTCTTGAAAGGCAGAGTGAAAAGGTAGAAAGTACAACTGGGTGGTGAGTATCTACAGTTTCATCCTAAATGTAAAATGCCCCTAATTCAGTGCATACATTCTCTCTTCTACTGAAGAGATTATTAAGGTTGAGCATCTGCCAGGTTGCACTAGATTTAGTCTTAGAGACAGTGGTTAAAGGAGAATGGAGTTATTAAATTGTCCACGCATTCCAAAAACTGAATGGTACTTGGGTACTATCCAATTAGAGTCTTGATTCTATTTTTATGAATTTACAGATCATCCTCAGTGCAAGCTGAGATTACAAAGTTATAGGAAGCAAAAGGAAGCAAACAGATAAGGGTCACATGTGTTTCCTATCATGTAGAAAACTAAACTGGAAATCACTTGATCTGTTTGCCTATCTTTAGATTCTTGCAATATAAAAATAGGGTTGATCTATAAGAACGAAAAAAATATTTGTGGATTTCTGGTACTGGACATGGAGTAATTAGTATCAGACATCCTCTCCTGCAATAAACAACTATTAAACTGAACAAAATATACACAGCAACTGTTTTTAGGCATTGGATAATATGCAGTGCATGCCTACAATTGTAAAAGAAAAGCTCTATATTCAACCGGGGCGCATTTTCCAAACAATTGTGGAGAATTGGAGCAGATAAATAGATAGGCGACTGGGATTGCTAAGGTGGTTGTATATGCAATACAAGGTACATAGAAAAGAGAGAGCGCCAAAGAAGTAGCACCAGGAATCTGCATAGAGGTTCCCTTTGGGCCCTTGGCTAAATTCTAAGCTGCATATGTGCTTGGCAAGACTCTGCAAGGTATATCACGAGTAACAGCTGGAGAAGCTAAAAGCAAACCTAGATTTCAGAGTTGCACAGTGCTGTGAAGACATTGGACAGACCTTATTGAAACTCCAAAAAGGCCATGGTCTAGGAGTAAGGACTATACCATATAAATAAGGACTAAACCCTAGAACTAAGGAAAAATCTGAAATAGAGCTGCAGTAAAAGCCTAAAATAAGCTCAACAGGATCAAAGTGATCCACCAGTATTTTAACTTTCAGCCAGAACAAAACTCAGCACTACTTAGAACAAGATAAAAAAAATCCAGAGTCTTTCTATGTCTAGCATAAGATTGAAAAATTACTGGACATGTGAGGAAGCAGGGAAAAACTGACCCATAATGAAAAGAAAAAATGGTTAGTTGAAGAAATTCACAATGATTAAGATATTGGAATTAGTAAAGAAAGACTTTAAAATTATAAATATGTTTCAAAAATTTAAATATCTTTCTCCCTTTTGAGGCTTCATATGAAACCACCACCCCAGATGGCAGCTTGACTACAACCTCGTGCGAGAGCTTGACCCAGAGACATCAGCTAACCCAGACTCACAGATACTGACACACAGATACTGTGACATAGTAATGTTGCTTTAAGCCACTAAAATACTTAAAGCAAAAGATTGAACAAAAGATGGCTGAAGAGATGGGTTAATTACATCAGAAAGGGAAACTTAAAAAGAACCAAATGAAAATTCTAAAACTGAAAAATACGGTATCTGAAACGAATCCACTGAATGGGTTCAACCACAGATGGATACAGCAGAAGAAAGGATCAGTAAACTTAAAGACAGGCTAATGGAAATTAATCAAATTAAAGCATAGATAGGAAGTGAAAGGTGAAAAAATAGGACAGGATGCTAGTGGGACAGTAGCAAAAGATCTGAAGTGTACAATGGAGTAGAAAAAATATTTGATGATATAATAGCTTGAATTTTTTCAAATGCAATAAAAGAATCAACCTACAGATCAAATCAACCAACCTAGGAAAAAATTTGACGATATAATAGCCTGAATTTTTCCAAGTTTTATAAAAGAATCAAACCCTCAGATTGAAGAAATTCAGAGAACCTTAGACAATAAGGTTTTTGGAGACTACACATAGGCATATTATAGTCAAACTGCTAAAAACCAAAGATAAAGAGAAAAAATTTTAAAGCATCCAGAGGAAAAAGACATAATACATTTAGAGGTATTATTACAAAAATAAGAAAGATGGCTAACTTTTTATCAGAAAAAATGGAAGCCAGAATGGAATGACATATTTTAAAGTTATGAAAGAAAAAAAAGATCTGTCAACCTGAAATTCTATGTGCTGTAAAAATATCCTTCAAATTGAAGGTCTTCATTTCACCTTTATCAGAGCCAAGAATTCAACTGACACAATCAGTGGAGTCAAGGTTACAGATTTGGCTGGCATGACAGTAGTGACAGGGTTGAAGTGATGGCTTATATATTTAAAAGACTGATTACATACAGGAGGATTGACAGATAATATACTGAGGATAACAGGAGACAGATTTTCAATTGCAGAGAAGGAAGTTACAAATGTGGAAAGTACAAGATACTTGTTAAATTTACAATGGAGAAACATGACATGTGCCATCTTCTTTATTGTGGTAAAATCCGCATAACATAAAATTTACCATTTTAACATTTTTAAATGTAAAGTTCAGTGTCATTAAGTACATTCACATTGTTGTGCAACTATCATCACTATCTATTTCCAGCACCTTTTCATTTTCCCAAAGTAAACTGCACCCATTAAAGAATAACACCTCATTGCCCACTCCCACATCCTTTGGCAACCACCATCTACTTTTTCTCTATGAATTTGGTGATTCTAGATACCTCATATAAATGGAATCATACAGTATTTGTCTTTTTGTGATTAGTTTATTTTACTTAGCATAATGTCTTTAAGGTTTATCAGTGTAATAGCATGTGTCAGAGTTTCCTTTATTTTTAAGGCTGAAGAATAATTGTACATATGTACCACGTTTTGTTTATTCATCCAACGATGGACTTGAGAAGCAACTTGAGTTATTTCCATGTTTTAACTGTTGTGAATAATACTGTTATGAACATGAGTATACAAATATTTCTTTGAGACCCTGCTTTCAACTCTTTCTGGTATACACACCCAGAAGTGGAGTTGCTGTATCATATGGTAATTCTAAGTTTAATTTTTTGAGGAAGCACCATATTTTCCATAGTGGCTGCAATTCCCACTAGCAGGACACAAGTGTTCCAATTTTTCCACATCCAGTTGTTATTTTGTGTTTTTTTTTTATTTTAATAGGCATCCTAATGAGTGTGAAATGTTTTCTCATTGCGTTTTTGATTTGCATTTCCTTAATGATTAGTTATGTTGAACATCTTTACATGTGCTTATTGGGCATTTGGATATCCCCTTGGAGAAATGTCTATTTATAAGTCCTGAAGCCAATATTTGAATTAGGGTTGTTTGTTTTCCTTTTGTTGAGTTATAGGAGTTCTTTATCAATTTTAGATATTAACTCCTTATCAGATGTCGGATTTGAAAATATTTTCTTCTATTCTGTAGGTTGGCTTATCACTCTGTTGATTGTGTTCTGTGATGCACAAAAGTTTTAAATTTTGATGTAATCTAATTTATCTAATTTTTCTTTTGTTGCCTGTACTTTGATGTCACTGCCAAATCCAACGTCATGAAGCTTCTCTTATGTTTTCTTGTAAGAGTTTATAGTTTTAGCTCTTACCTCTAGGTCTTTGATTCAATTTGAGTTAATTTTTGCATATGATATAAGGGAAGGGTCCAACTTCATTCTTTTGCACGTGAATATCCAGTTTCCCCAACACCATTTATTAAAAAGAATGTCTGTTCTCCATTAAGTGGTCTTGTGGAAAGTCATTTGACTGTATATGTGAGCATTGTTTTGGGCCTTCTATTCTATCGTGTTGTTCTATATGTCTGTCTTTATGGCAGTTCACACTGTTTTGATTACGGTCACTTTGTAATTGGGAAGTGTGAATCCTCTAACTTTGTCCTTCATTTTCAAGATTGTTTTGGCCTTTTAGGGACATATACCATCTTAACCAAGTAGTAAAAGTTAATATGAGCAGTAATGAGAACAGCTGACACTGTGTGCCGCTTGATAGGATGCACTGAGGGCACAACACTTCTGTGTTATTCCTGACAAACAAAAACACCTTTCTTGAAAAGTGAGGATATATCAGACAAACCCAAATGAGCAATATTCTGCAAAATAACTGGCATGTACTCTGCAAAATGGTGGTTATGAAAGATAAAAGCAGAGGTAATCTTCCAGGTTGAAGGAAATTAAAGAGACATGATAACTAAATGCAACATGTGATCTTGAATTGGCTTATAGATTTATAAAGAACTTTATGAGGACAACCAATGAAATTTAAGTGGGATCTGTGGATTAGATGATACTACTTTGTCAATGTTAATTCTCAGAATATGAGTCATTATATCTATAACTTACTTTCAAGTGATTGAAAATTATATTGTGTATAATATTATGTATACTATACAAGATTATATGATGTGAGATATAAAAATTATAATATGTATAATGTATATATGAGACATAGGGACAGAGAGAGAAACAGAGAGAGAGAGAAGAAAACAGAGAATGATTAAGCAAATGTGGCATAATGTTGACAATTAAATTTTACCAGTTAAAAAGGGTACTTGGGAGTTCTTTGTAATAGTTTTGCAATTTTCTGTAAGCTTAAAATTAATTCAAAGTAAAAATTTTTAAATAGAAAAATTATGGCCAAATATAGGCATTTTCAGAAAAACAAAAGCTGAGAGAATTTGTTGGCAGTAGGCCTGCGCTGCAGGAAATACTTAGGAAGTTCTCAGGACAGAATGGAAATGATCCCAGATGGGAGCCTGCATCTGCAAGAAGGAAGAAGAGCCCTGGAAATTGTATGTTTTCTAAGCAACACTTTCAGACTTGTAATTCAATATGATAGATTAAGCACATGTGTTCAGCTCCTCTCCTTCCACCCCCCTAAAAATTACTTTAAAAGATAAAGTTATAAACCTTCAAAAATAAATAAAAGGCATCAGTTCATCAGAAGTTTTAACAAATTTCTGGAGACTGAAAGTGGGTGATGGAGGAAGCACTGAGTAAGGCAGGAAGGCAGAAACCTCATTTAATATAATGCATGGTGGGTGTTGTAGTTGAGGAGACTATACAACTACCCTTAAGAAGCCTGGAGAAGACTCAGAAGTGCCAGCTCTGCAGAGACAGCAAAATATGGGGCTGGAAATAGGAGTTACTGGAAAGTCTGTAGGCAGAACATTCAACATGTACACATCTCTTCAGAGAATGTCTCACTCTCCCCAAGCAGAAAAAGAAACAGATATCATACTGAGAGAGATGGAATGATTAATTTCATTACAAAAGAAAGGGAAAGATACCATTCTTTTTCTTTCTTTGTGGTGAGAACACTTAAGATGTACTCTCTTAGTAAATTTCAACAATATGAGACAGTATTATTAACTATAGTCACCATGTTTTACATTAGATACCAGAACTTATTTATCTTATAACTAAAATTTGTACCTTTTGACCAACATCTCCCCATTTCCCCCTCTCTTCCACCCCCAGCAACCATCATTCTTCTATCTGATTCTATGAGTTAAACTTTTTTTTAGATCCCACATAGTAATGATATCGTACAGTATTTGTCTTTCTGTGTCTGACTTACCATATTTTGCCGTGTGTAATTCATACTTTTTGGCCCAAATTTGTAAGGGAAAAATAAGGATGCACATTATACATGAGTAGTACTAATTCTGTATCTATATAAATGTTTTAATTATTTTACTTATGCTTATGAGTTAAAAGTATAACTTTAAAAATCAGTAATGATATCTGTCTGCAAAATAATACCCTGGAATATAATAATCGGTTTTGTTGAACTTACTATGAACTTGAAATGAGGAAGAGTTCTTGGCCTCCTATGATGCGTAAATATTGTAAATTTGTTATCATTACATAAAATTTCTTGTACCCTGTATCTTGTCTTGTGTTTTGTAATTCTTTGTTACATAAAAGTTCTTGTACCATAATATGTTAAAAAATAAATGCTAAAATTTCTTACAATACAAAAAATCAAGTACCTAAATGTAAACAAATAAAAATTTGAATTAAACATTAAAATGAGGGCCGGCCGAGTAGCACGTTGGTTAAGAGTTGACTTGGGATGCCAGCTCTGAGCAGCAGGACCCTGGTTGGATCCCGCATTAGAGCCATTGATGCTGTGCCCTCTACAGCTAAGATGGTGAACAACAGCTCGACCTGGAGCTGGGCTGCCGTGAGTCCCTGGCAACGGCGTAGGCTGCAGTGAAGCTGCAGTGGGCTGCCATAAGCTACCGTGAGTGACTGGCAGCTGGTGTGAGCTGCCAAGAGCCGCCGGGAGCGGCCATCCAGTGGCCGGCGACCGATCTGCCTCACCCGGGAAGAGCACAACGATAATACTAACATGGGCCCGTGAAGCGATGCCCTCCACAACTAGACTGAAGAACAAAAGGACAGCAACTTTTCTGATTCCCTTCCCTGAGTCCCCAATGTTGTTGCCCTCCCCCAATTCCCCAATAAAATCTTCAAAAAAAATTTTTTTTTAAATGAAAGATTTTTTTCCCTGAAAGTTTGGGTCAAAAACATGGGTGCACATTATACATGGCAAAATACGCTACTTCACTTAGAATAATGTTTTCCAGGTTTATCAATGTTGGTGCAAATAACAGAATTTCTTTTGTATGGCTGAATAATATTCTATTGTATATAATTTCACAATGTGTATATATATATTAAATTATTACATTGTACACGTTAAAAAATACATTGTACAATCCAAGTATATGCAACTTTTGTCAATCATACCTCAGTAAACTTGTTGGGGGGGTGGTAAGAGTTTAAACAATAGATAAAATGGAAAAAAAAGACACAAAGAAAGAAAAGAAATGGAAATTTTTTTCTTGTGAGAGATTGGGCAATGAGTATGTGAGTTAGTGTCTCAGTAAACACATAGTCCTCCTCATTCCATTTTATAAGGTCAGTTAAAGAGAAAACCACAGCCCTAACATGGTGTCATTTGTGCTAAAGCCCATGATACCAAACCTAGACTACTGACCGAATTTCGGTTTCAGTCTTTATCAGAAATGTAATCTTAGTCCACTGGTCTGGAATTTTCTGGTCAATGCCAATGAGGTAATCTGTCACATGAGCCCCATCATCCATAGAAAGAAGAAGCAATCTGCATGATAAAACCCTTGCTGTTCCCTTCTCCTGCACAAAATGTCTTGGTCTAAAAATAATCCTTTTTTATATTTTGCTAATAACTTCCTTTCCACAGCCTTCCTCCTATAAAAACCTTCCATTTTGTACAACCACTTGGAACACCCTTTTACGATGAGACAAAGAGTTGACAGGAGTGGGCTTGTGAGCTGGCAGGATGGGACAGGCAAAGAGTTAACAGGAGTGAGCTTGTGGGTTTACAGGAACAAGCTTAAACATTAACCGCTTGGCTCTAACTTCCCTGGCTAGCACTGCACCTGCAAGCTGACAAGCACCTTACACCATCATAGGTGAGAACAGAACAGTTCCCAATAGCAACAGCAACCCCCTACAAACTAACACCCATCATGGATGGGAACAGAACAGTTCCCAATCAAAACAGCAGAACAGCAGCCCCCTGCAAGCTGATATGCATCATAGATGGGAACAGGACAGTTCCCAGGAGAAGAGAATTGTAATGGCTGCCCCCCCACACACGCACACACACAAGCTGACAAGCACCCTACCTCCTGCATGGAAAAATATAAAATTTCAGCACTCCTTCTAATCAGTGCAACGGCCTCCATCAGACTGCCCTGGCAAACTTCTGTCAGTATCTCTCTTAACCCTCTGTCTCCACAGCTCTCCCTTTCAGACTGCCCTGGCAAATTTCTACCAGTTCCCAACAGAACTCTCTCTTTCTGACTGTCAATAAATGTTTTCTTACTCTTGTAGTCTCGTAAATTCTTTTACATTCTGCAAACGACCAGGTGTTAATCCTGTCAAGACATTCTAGTTGCTTGATGGGATGCTGCCTGATTTGTGAATTGCTTAATAAAGCCAATTATATCTTTAAATTTACTTGATTGAGTTTGTTCCTTAACAGGTCCAAAGCCTAATGACTGTTCCCAGCCTGTTCACCTAAAGTGACACCTGCCCATTGACAAGCACTGCCATGGACACAGAGCTGATGGTGAGCTTTTATATGGTCTCATTCTTAAATATGGATGGGCAACCAAAAATCTTTAGAGACAGAAATGTGCAATATTAAAGAAAAACAAAGCATAGCAAAATTTACTCTGCTATATATCTGAGAGGGATTTCCCAGAAAACAAAAGAATTAAAATTAGTGTTTCAAACTGATACCTATACACCCATATTTTTAACAGCGTTGTGAACGATAGCCATAAGGTGGGAGCGAGCTCAGTGTCCATTGAAAATGAACATTAACCAAGTGGAGACTATACTATTAAAAAACAAAATTCAGCCAAGTTTATTTGAAGACCTAATTGGCTTTATTAAGAGGTTCATGAATCAGGCAGCATCCCATCTAGCAAGTAGAAGGGCGCTTCAAGGGGGTATACAAAATGGAAGTTTTTTATAAGAAGGGTATGGAAGGGGAGTTATTAGCAAAAGAAAACAAATGATTATTTTCAGACCAGGACATCTTCTTTTGGGAGAAAAGAATGGCAAGGGTTTTTATCACTCAGATTGCCTCTTCTTTCTATGGCAAGGGGTCGGCAAACTTTTGAGATAGAAGAGCCACCAGGGGTCAGCAAACTGTAGCTTGCATACCGCAGGCTCTGAAGTAAAACTGAAAATGAAAATAAAACTATCATAGTTTCATTTATAAAATGTTTAAGGGATATTATTCACATAATGGTGATTATGTAAAAATATATTTATGGCTCTTGAATAATTTTTAAATTTTTGTGAGGGACAGGATTGGCTCTTCCAGGGGTCAGCAAACTTTTGAGATGGAATGTACTCAGAGAGCCAGCCGCCTGTGCCTTGCGAGCCACAGTTTGCTGACCCCTATAGGAGGTGTGCTAGAGAGGGTCCACGTGACAGATTCTTTCATTGGTGTTGATCAGAAAATTCCAGACCAGTTGATTAACATTATGTTTCTGGAGAGGTTCAAACAGCAATTAGGTCAGGTATTAAATCAAATCTAGGTTTGATATCATGGACGTTAGCAAAATTGACTCCATTTGGGGCCTGTGGTTTTCACTTTAACAATATATACAATGGCTTTTAAAAATAGTTTCAATGTAAGCAGCGTTGAAACCTGTAGAGAATTTTTTTTTTAATTTTATTGGGGAATTGGGGGAGGGCAACAACGTTGGGGAATCGGGGAAGGGGAACAGACAAGTTGCTGTCCTTTTGTTCTTCCGTCTAGTTGCGGAGGATGTTGCTTCACTGGCTCATGTTGGTATTATCATAGCGCTTTTCCCGGGTGAGGCAGATCGGTCGCCGGCCTCTGGACGGCCGTTCATGGCGGCTCTTGGTAGCTCACACTGGCTGCCAGCCACTCATGCTGGCTGCCAGCCACACACGGTAGCTTATGGCAGCCCACTGCAGCAGGAGCTGCAGCCTACGCCATTGCCAGCAACTCACGGCAGCCCAGCTCCAGGTCGAGCTGTTGTTCAACATCTTAGTTGTAAAGGGCAGTGTCACTGGCCCCCATGTGGTATCCGAACCGGGGCCCTGCTGCTCAGATCTGGCGTCCCAAGCCAGCTCTTAACCAACGCACCACTCAGTCAGCTCTGTAGAGAATTTTTATAAGACTTTATTTGAGCCAAAACTGATGACAATTGCCTGGAAGCAAGATCTCAAATACTTCCCAGGAAGACAGTTTTGCAGTTTCTTTTATGCATTTGAAATTAAGGAGGAAACATAAGGAAGATTATATGAAGATGGGAGAAAGCAAGGTGAGAATTGGATTACAGGTCAGTTAATAAGATTATGTGCTCTCTTGAGGGCTAATAACCCCTTGGAGGAGTATTACTTCTATATAGTATTTCAAAGGTGTGTTAACCTAGATGCACAAGAACAATGGACAGGGCTGCCTTAAAACCTTTCACTAAAGAAGCTACAGGCTTAGGGTGTGAGTAACTACCATGACCTGCTCAGTTAGAAATTTATGATTTACTATAGCACCCTTTTTTTTTTGTCCACAAAAGTAAAGAAAGAAAGGAAATGCTACAACATGGATGAACCTTGGGGACATTATATTAAGTGAAATAAGACAAAAAGACAAATACTGTATGATTCTACTTGTATGAGGTACTTAGTAGTCAAATTCATAGAGATAAAATGTAGAATGGTGGTTATCAGGGGCTGTGGATGGGTGATGAGTATAAGGAGATGAAAAGAATTGATATTTAGTAAACAAATGTTTGTTCGGTTATCTTGAAACAGTGGAACACAGACAGGACTTTGATCTGATAAAATGAACCTAGCTTGGTTCCTCCTTGTCTATCACACACCGATTAAACTATACTTATCCATGATAGTAGCTCCCTTCTTTGAGAAAGGCCTCTTTTTGAATTCTTTTAGTCGTTCAGGGAAAAGGTCAAAGGTTCTTTCTGAGTCTGTTGTTTCTTAAAAATAATAAGCTTAAAATAATCAAAATCCTAAAGAGGCATATTTTGGGGTGGCAAACTCTGTTTCTCCTCAACACTATTATTCTAGGTAAGGGGAGGTGAAAGAATCAAGTCCAAATTTAATAGGAATATTTTTAAGAGGAGGCACTTGGGAGAGTCAGTGACCAACTTACTGAAGTGCAGATTTCCAGCTGCCAGCTCACAAAGGTAGAAGTTCCCTGTAGCTAGAGAACAAAGATCCAGTGTTAGCAGGCAGGATGGTCTCTTTCATGGGGCTGCTGCACGGCTTTTAGACATTGTGGGACCTGGAAGATTTGTCTTGGTCACAGCAGAATCATTTTAGTTTTTTTGTTTGTTTGTTTGTTTTTAGCTGAACCATCCTGCCACCTGTTAGCAGCTCAGTGGCAACTCAGCTCGGGCCGGGAATTGAACCGCTGTTGCTCAGAGCTCGCACTCTTGAGTGATCTCTTAACCAACAGAGCCACTTGGCCAGCTCATTTTAGGTTTTTTTGTGTTTCCTTTTTATAGTTTGTTTGAATTGGGATCTAAATAAGTTTCACACATTGTGATTGGTTATGTTCCTGAATTCTCTTTTAATCTATAGGCTTTCCATGCATTGCTCACCCTGTTCTGGGTTTTTTTTGTTTTTTGTTTTTTGTTTGTTCTTCCTTGCAATTAATTTTTTGGGAAAAAACAAGTTGTCCTGTGGAATTTCCCACAGTGTGGATTCTGCTGACTACATCCATGTTTAACTTGTTCCTCTGTCCCTTGTATATCCTCTAAATTGTATTTAAGTTTAGAGGATTGTAAAGGGAGTTTAAAGCACTCCAAAGAAGTGAGACCACTGTTACTGCTTACAGAAGTTCCTGTGAAGGCAGGATTATTCACTCCCATTTTGCTCCCTTTATCATCATTAATCTAAGAAGGGTTTTTCTTGTTGTTTTGTTTTGCTTTCTTTTTAAGTAAAAGTAATTAAAACCCAACATAGTTGATAAGAGAGTAAATGATAGATTTTGTTACAGGAAATGTTGAGTCCTCAAATGTAAGCCCTATAGATATGTAGAAAATATAACTCTTTAATTCTCTGATCAACCTAATTATACGCTCTCATGCTCTCCTCATCTGCTTAGCCTGATAAGCTAATTCCACTTCAAATCTCACCTCCTGAGTGAAGTGTCTCAGCCAGGTTGGACCTCTACCCCGTGCTTGCTCATATCTAGTCCTTTTTGCTGTTCCAGAGCACAGCAACCTTGTGCCACCTTCTAAGCTTTTCTCTTTGCAGAGAACACTCTTCTCCCAGGTTTTCATGGGGCTTCCTCACATCAGCAAGGACACTGCTCAGAGGCCACTTCCTCAGAGAGGTGTTCCTGGCCCCCATGTAAAAGGGCACCCCACCAACACTGTTTTATTTCTTCACAACACTTACCATTGTCAGAAGTTATAGCATGTATTTATTTGCTTATTTATATGTTCTGTGTCCCACATGAAAACATAAACTCCATGGAAGCCAAAAATTTGTGTTTTGTATCTCCAATGAGTAGAACTGTGCTTGGCATGCATTTGATGTTGGCAAATATTTGTTGAATGAATGAATGATCTCACATCTTTCAAACTTTATTCTGCATCAACTATTTCCGTCTCATTTTGGTCTTGAGCTCTATTCTGTTGTACTGGGTTTCATGACTTTTCTCCTTAATGAAATTACCAGCTACTGGAGCACAGGGTCTGGGTTTTACAATTCCTTATCATTTCCCATAACGGCTGGCAAAGACTGGGAATCATAGTAAGTGCTCAGTAAATGCTTTTTTAATATAGTGGGAGGATTTGGTTTAGCTTATTTTTTATAATGAAGCTTAAAACATCACACACAGATTTGTTCATCTTTCATATGCAAAATTTGAATATCAAGTGCATTTTAAATTCAGACTTTTTGTAATCCAGAGAGGGCTAAAGGTAAATGGAGGTGGGGGATATACAAAAAGGGCCAGGTCTACCTACTTTTCAGGTAGTAATGGATGTGGTGGTCCTTTCTAAAAAGTTTGTTTGGGACCCCAATTTTAAATATGGCCCAGCATCAGGGTGACCATGCAGCTGTCTGAGAGCTGCAAGCTCACATTGACTGTCTACCCAGAGGAATATCTGGATGCTAAAGACATCCATGTTTATGGGATTCAATTAGTTCACCACATCTATAAATTAAAATCAACACAATTTCAAAGTGGGATCCCAAAGTAACGACTAAGAGGTCCTCTTTAACAAATCAGTTAAAAAGTCATTATCAAGTATCCTATCTTAGAACAATAATCTATATCTTGTGACTTTGTTGTGCCCTCTCAGAAGTTAAAATATAGTATTTTCAGTTACTGCGTTCTTCACTCTGACTGGTTTATTTTTATAGTTTCTATGTCTGTTTTTATGCTTGCTATCTCTTTGTTGAAGTTCTCACTAAGCTCTTTGAGCATCCTTTTAACCATTATTTTGAACTCTACACCTGGTAGGTTGTTTGCCTCCATTTTATTTAGTTCTTTTTCTAAGAGTTTTCTCCTGTTCTTTCATTTGGGATTTATTTTTTTGTTTCCTCATTTTGGCTACCTCTCTGTGTTTCTTCCTATGTATCAGGTAGATCTGCTATGTTTCCCAGTCTTGGCCAGGTGGCCTTACGTCACCAGCAGACTGGTGACATATGAAGCAGAAAATTGAATTAGTGACTTAGAAGACAAGGTAGCAGAAAACACCCAATCAGAACAGCAAAAAGAAAAAAGAATTTAAAAAATGAGCATAGTTTAAGAGATCCCTGGGACAACATCAACCATAACAACATTTGTATTGTAGGGTTACCAAGGAGAAGAGAGAAAGCAAGGAATTCAGAACTTATTTGAAGAAATAATGATGGAAAACTTGACCAACCTGGCAAAGTAAATAGACATACATGCCCAGGAAGTGCAGAGAGTCCCAAACACGATGAACCCAAAAAAGCCCACACCAAGACACATTATAATTAGAATGGCAAAGGTTAAAGACAAAGAGAATCCTAAAAGAAGCAAGAGAAAGGCAATTAGTAACTTATAAGGGAGCTCCCATAAGATTGTCAGCTGATTTCTCAACAAAAACTTTGCAGGCCAGAAGGGATTGGTACAAAATATTCAAAGAGATGAAAAGATGGACTTACAGCCAAGAATATTCTACCCAGCACGGCTATCATTTAAAATCGAAGGCCAGATAAAGAGCTTCCCAGACAAGAAAAAGCTGAAGGAGTTCATCACAACCAAACTAGTATTGCAAGGAATGTTAGAGGAACTTCTTCAAGACAACAGCAACAACAAACATAAAAAAGATGAATAATAAAATGGGAATAACTACCGTATTTCCCCATGTATAAGACGCACCCATTTTCAAAAAAATTGGGGTCTAAAAACTGGATGCATCTTATACAGTGGTTGTAGATTTTTTTTACTTGCATTTCCCGCTTTTTCGCACTTGTTGTCTTTGCGCTCATTGTTTCGCACTTGTTACCAGTATATTACGGTAGGTTACGTTTTGCCATGTTCTGCCCAGAAATGGCCCAGAAAAGATTTTCATACAGAGCTGAATTCAAATTAAAAGTGATCCAGTTTGCAAAAGTGAATGGAAATCGTGCTGCTGAACGTAAGTTTGTCTTCCTGCAACTGAGAAAACAATCTGAGATTGGCTACGGGAAGAAGAAACCCTACTGAAAATGCCACGGCAGAAGAAGGCCATGAGAGGCAATATATGAAGACAGTGATTCGTCATCAGACACAGATGAGAACAAGCTAATTGTTGCGAGTTTTGACAGTGACGAGGAGTTGTATGAATTTTATGATGAATAAAACTTGAGTTCAATAACTTTATGTAAACATTTTTTTCAAATTTTGGGCCCCCAAATTAAGGTGTGTCTTATACATGGGAGCATCTTATACATGGGGAAATATGGTACATATCTTTCAACAATTACTTTCAATGTAAATGGATTGAATGCTCCAATCAAAAGACATTGGGTGGCTGAATGAATAAGAAAACAAAACCCATACATATGCTTCCTACAAAAGACTCACTTCAGATTAAAAGACACACAAACTGAAAGTAAAGGGATGGAAAAAATATATTTCACGAAAATGGGAAAAAAAAGCTTGGGCAGCAATTCTTATACAAGACAAAATAGACTGTAAAACAAAAGCTACAAGAGACAAAGAAGAACCCAGTAATCTCACTTCTGGGTATTTACCTGGTGAAAGCCAAAACACTACTTCAAGAGGACGTGTGCATCCATATGTTCACTGCAGCATTGTTTACAACTGCCAAGATGTGGAGGCAACCTGGGTGTCCATCAATGGATGAATGGATAAAAAGGAGGTGGTATATATATACAATGGAATATTGCTCAGCCATGGAAGGGAATGGGTTCTTGCCATCTGCAATGGCATGAAAGGACTTGGAGAGTATTTTGCTGAGTGGAGTATGTCAGACAGAAAAAGACAGATGCAATGTGATTTCACTTATATATAGAGTCTAAAGAACAAAATAAAACAGAAACAAATTTGTAGATACAGATAACATTTTGATGGTTGTCAGGTGCGAGGGGGCTTGGGGGTGAGTGAAAAAGAGGAAGGTATTAAGAAGTACAAATTGGTAGTTACAAAATAGTCATGGGGATGTAAAGTAAAGCATAGAGAATATAGTCAATAATATGGTAATAACTACGTATAGTGCAAGGTGGGTACTTAGACTAGTCAGGGGAGTTACTTCTTAAATTACATAAATGTCTAACCACAATGCTATACACCTGAAATTAATATAAAATAATATTGAATATCAACTGTAATTGAAGAATTAGAAAAAGGGGGGAAAGTGGAAGGGGAATAAGAGGTCCAAATTTCAAGGTATAAAACAAATAAGTTACAGGGATGTAATATATAGCGTAGGGGATATAGTCAACAATATTGTGATAGCATGGTTTGGTGTCAGATGGTTGCTGGACTTATGGTGATCACCTCTTTAGGTATACAAATATTGAATATAATATTGTATGTTAGCTATGTTTTAATAAAAATCTTTAAAAAATTAAATCCTCTTGTTTTGATTTTTTTCTATTAAACTTTGATCTTTTTGCTCTGTCTGTATTCTTAACGCAGCTGGTTTAACATGACTCATTTAACAGCTTCTTTTCATAAAGGCCTTTATTAGAACAGGACATCTCTGTATACGGCTTCTGTGATTAATGTCAGCTTAATTCTGGGAAAATTGTTTTTAATTATTGCTGGCTCCAAAATGGTCAGATGAACACCAATATCTGGTATTTAGTTATTGTACAGACCTTATCATTATTAGTCTAAATAAATAACTTCTTAGATTTTCTAGGTGGGACCTAGGAGGATATATTTATTCAACTAAAGAGAAATTGAAGGTTATGAAATAATCTACTGATTTGGAGAGCTTCCTCAGTGGCTTCCTGGGATTATCATCTCAGTCATTAGGGGTAGCAACACAGAGCACACAGTAGGTACTCAACAAATTATTGCAAAATAATGAGTGGTATCCACTGAGGTAAATTTGTTTATCTAGAGGGGCTCTCCATAGCCCTGGTGTGGGAGGAATCTCACTCTAGATTCTATTCCCAATTCTATTTTTCTATCACCATTACCCTCAGTTTCTTTGTCTAAAAAAAACCAAGAACCCCCACTCATTTCATGGGGCTATTGAGAACAAATGAAAACACATATGTGAACATGTTTTGCAAACTAGTAGGTGCTACATAGGGCTTATAAATATAGTGAAGCAGCAACTCTGCCTCAGAGTGGCCAGAAAACGTTGTCCCTGATCCACATACAAATTTTGTGGGAGTTCAGAGTCCCCTAGAATACAGTACTCTATCAACCTAAGAAGTCTTAGGAAGCTGATGCGTCAGGCACTCTACTCCTGAGCTGTACAAACATCCAGAGTTCCCTTTGGCCAGCAGCTAGAGGACTCTTGAGTAGCAGACAGGTTCTATTATAAAACTTGGGGCTTCCTTGAGAACTTCACAGCTTCCTTGGAGGTCAGGGCTGGGCCCAGGGATGCCCCTAACCTGGAAAGGTTGGTCTCCACACTTCCATTTTGTTTTCAACTTAGGAAATATTGTGATGATGAACACAGTTTGTTTCCAGGGCCACCTTAATGTCCCCATTTTCTTTTCACACTCTCACTGTCTGTAGCACTTGTTTTATCTGTTTCAGCATTTACACACATGAACCCCTAAGAAAAAAAATTCCTTTTTTTTCTTTTTTTACCTCCTATACCAGTCAGGGTGAGCTAAGTTTGTCTATAGGACAAAACAATCCTTGAATGTCAGTGGAATAATCACTTATTAACTACCATACTGGTTATTTCTCACTCACTGAACCTGGATAGTGCAGGTTAATAGAGGGCTCGGCTTATCTTAGTCTCTCACAGACCCAGGTGACAAAAGTGCTGTCTCAATCAACACTTCCATTATAAGAAAGACAGGGCAAAGAGAACAAGGGAAACCACAGATTGTAAACCTTCTACCCAGAAATGACACATGTTACTTTCTCTCATGTTGCATTGGCCAAAGCAAGTTCTAACTTTAATGGAATCAGGGAAGTATAACCCCACCATGTGCCTAAGAGGAAAATAGAAATATTTCTTAGACAGTACTAATCACAAGCACACCTCTTGTGGTAGGCAGAATAATGACCCTTTAAAGATGTCTGTATTCCATTCTTCGGATTATGTCATGTTATATAGCAAAAGGGAAGGAAGCAGCAGATGGAATTAAGGGTGCTAATCAGCTGATGATAAAATAGGGAGATTACTCTTGATTATCCAGATGGGCTCAAGGTAATCACACAGGAAAATGTAGAAGAGGGAGGCAGAAAAGAAGTCAGAGAAAGAGCTGTGACATCAGAAGCATGAAAAGAGAGACAATGCAGTTGGCTTTCAAAATGGAGGAAGGGGACCATAAACAAAGGAATGCAGGCGGCCTCCAGAAGCTAGAAAAAGTATGGAATTTCCTCTAGAGCCCCCAGGGGAAATGCAGCCCTGCTGACACATTGATTTTAATCCAGTAGACTCATCTCAGGCTTCTGATCTAAAGAACTGTAAGGTAATAAATTTGTGTTGTATTAAACTACTAAATTTGTATTTTTTTTATAGCAACAATAGGACAGTAACACACTCTCCTTTAAAAAAAAATCACATTCATTATTTGTTTTTTTCTAACTTTAAAAGAGACATGATTAAACTTGGAACACATAAAAGAAAAATAAAATATAAAAGTGATTCACAATTTAAGTTTTTGGTGTGTGCCCTGTCAATATTGTTTTCTGCATATACCGTATTTGCCGGGGTATAAGACGATTTTTTGGCCCTGAAAAATATGCCTCCAAGTGGGGGGTCGTCTTATACGCCAGGTACACTTCAGATAGAGGACTGCCATAGTGCTTGCCCCGTGCCATAGTGGCCTCCCGATGCCCGCCCACTTCATTCCACATACCGTTCAGGCATCAGCAGCGCTGCTGGTGTATGCTCGGCTGTTATGCGATTTTGCTGTTATGCGATTTTACCACACTGGCAAAATCGCACACAGCTGACCATACACCCAGTATGATAGCGCAAAATCGCGAATCGCGATTTATGTATATGTTTGATTACATACAGCCTTGTGACAGTTTTCCTGCATGTCATAAGCATTTGAATATAAATATAAATGTTGAAATCAAATCTGATATTGTTTTACCTTTTATTTGGTGTGTGGAAGGTGTGCGGAAGAGGGGGTAGTCTTATACGGCGAGTATATAACAAACTCTGTATTTTGAGTGGAAATGTTAGGGGGTCGTCTTATACACCCAGTCGTCTTATACGCCGGCAAATACGGTACATACATATGTATATTTTCATGCATACATTATAAAATTAGATCACACAACATAGTTTTGCAGCCTGCCTTTTCACTTGGCAATAGATATTGAACATGTTTCTATGACTGAAATGTTCTAAGTGTGCTATTCAATACAGTCCCATTGGCTCTTGAGAACTTGAAATGTGGCTCGTCTTAATTGAGATGTGCTTTATATGAAAAATACACACCAGATTTCAAAGACTTGGTATGAAAAAACGTAAAATATCTAACTAATAAATTTTATATTGATTACATGTCAAAATAATGGTATTTTGGCTATAATGGGTTACATACATTATTACAATTAACTTCATTTGCTTTTTTTGATTATTTTAATGTGGCTACTAGAAAATTTTAAATTACCTGTATAGGTAGTTTTCTATTCATATTGGACAGCACTGTTTTAACATTTAAGATTTTAAATGCAGATGCTTGTTCATAGGACAACTGATTTAAGGGCTTATTTGAAACTTTTACCCTGTCTCTTTTACTTAGGGTGAGGTGTGGGTCCACCTTTGAGAAAGGAGCTAGGTTGCCTCAGAGCTGTCCCTGTTGTTTGGCATAAGCCGCAGTGAACTCCATTTAGATACAGGACAGTGCAGCAGCTGATGAGCTTAGGACACTCACTGGTTCCCTCCTTAAACTACACTGCATCCTGGGGTGCCTTCCAAGCTCTGGATCTCTCCAGCAGAAGCTGCCTTTCTGGGTGCGTGCAGAACCAATTCATCTGGAACTGTGTTGAACATTGCTAATCTCTCAGAACAGGAAGTCATTTTCACATGATCACTCACAGCATTTGCTTGGTCATTGACAATGTCACTGAGAAGAAACCACAGCATCATTTTACCAGTCCCTAAGTTTCCTTGGATTCTTATCTATAAATACATCTTGAATATGGTCAGGTTAAAAAAGTGTACCCCAGGCCCAAAATTTGTGATGATCTATATCCATCTCTGACTTACTAATCTTTTATTATTTGTTAAATTTGGAAGTAGAATTAAGTTATATGAAAGAGTCACTAGATCTACCCCCAAGGTTTGTGAAATACTGTAATTGCTGCTATTTTACCTCACAGAGAGGTTGTTTTTTGTTGTTGCTGCTTTTTAACTTCTCAGTCCCTCACATTTTCTTAATCCACAAAATTATTCATAGCCCTTTCCATTGATACTGTATCAATGATACATCATATGGTTGAAAGGATTGAAATAATTTTCTACTGTTTAGAAAAAAGTGTCTACTTTATTTTAGGGTTCATTCATTCCTTTTAGCTCCTGGTGTTGTAATTTACCTTTCTAGGTATTGTACGAACTTTCCACCCTGTGAGAGGCTGAGCACAAGTGACAGCGCCAGGTCCTCTCAGAAGCACTTGAGAGCAGAGTAGGAGGAGGCATGACAGAAGTTCTCTTAAGTCTATATCCCAAAAGTGGCATCTTTTCAACAAATTTTAAGGTAAAACACTGACCTGGTGATTTTCAAGGTCAGGGTAAAAAGACAGAAGTAAGACTGTTGCTTTGCTTCCCTACCACGCTGGGATCCTTGCCTTCCTCAAATGGATACTTCTTTGGTTGAGGATCACCTTGAAGGGGACTGATTTTTAGCTATTGTGAATACTTATCTAAATCTAATTCTCAGTGTCTTCCACCCAGCCATCCTAGTTTATTCCTTGGGGTCATGCAGAACAATCCCAGTCTTTTCATTGAGCCATCTTTTACTCTAGTGTAGACGATGGGCTTGAGTAAGATTTCCCGAGTCTTACTCAAACTTCTAATATAAAATGGATACCTCTTCACACAACTTTCTTTACCCCTACTCTACTCTATTTTTCCCATTGCACTTATCACCGCCTGATATATTTTTATTCATTGTCTGTACTTTCCTCTATGGGGGAAGGTTCTTTCTATCATTTGAATAGTACCTGGCACATTATAGGCACACAATACTCTCTGTTTTCATATTCTTACAGTTCACAGCAAGACTTCCTACTCCACCCCATTATACTCCCTGAAAGAAAGAAAGCCTTTTCCCCAGTAGTTTAAAAGAAGTTGTAGGATTGAATTTCATTGGTCTGGTCAGGGCCCTGCGCCTATCCTCAACAAATCACTGTGGCCAAGAAAATGGGCTACATTGTTTGGTCCCTCCTGGGTCATATGCCCAACTAGAATTGGGTTTGACTCTTCTAGAACCACATGGCTGGAAGTAGGAAAAGGTTGGTTCTTGGAAAGACAATCAACCACTGCTACTAGAAGAAGAAAGGAAGGAATGCAGGGCAGACAAAGAGGACAGGGGGAGGAATGAATATTTATAATGCCTATCTGTTAAGTTCTTTACATGTGTTATCTCATTTAATTTGCACCACATCCCAATGAAATAAAATGTGGGTACCATTTCAGAGAGGTGGAAGCAGGTTTAGAAAGATTTAGAAATTTTCCAGCTAGAAGGTGGTGAGCTGGGACTCAAAACCAGGTCTGTTAGGCTCTAGAACAGAACTCTCATATTCCATTCTCTTTATTCAGGTTCTATTCATTCAGGTTCCTTTCATTCAGGTTCTATTCATGTATCACCTTCAGTCATTCCCTACAAATTTTGTGATTGGCCCTGTGCTTCCCTACCCGCCCAGTGATCCTAAACAACCACTCAGTACTCCATCTAGGCTAGGCTCTGTTCCCTCGGTGTGTCTTCTTTGCTACATCCTTCTGACCAATTTTATCTCTTAGATTCTCCACTTCTCCAAGCCTCTCAGTTAGACTGAGACTCAGCTCTGCTTCTATGTCTTCCATGACCTTCCTGAAGCTTTCCCTGATGATTTAACACATAGCAATCCCTATGAACTCTAAAATTTACTGCTTGTTCTCTGGGCCAATACTGGGAGGGGGGATAGAAAACTAAAAGGAACAAATTACCACCTGGGCAAATCCCATGTAAAAATTTTAGCTGTGTAAACCCTTGATAGGAAGCATTAGGAATGTTGCTGAGGTACAAATCTACTTTTGTCTCAATGAGCACTTTTTTTGCGAGGCTGAAAGGTTTCACTTCCTAGAGTTGAGGACAAAGATTCCCTGACAAGAATGCACCTTCTTGCAGATCTATTCTACTACATTAGCAGAGCCGGTATACAGCAAATGCCTATTAAATGTATGTTGAATCAATACTCTGTATCTTTTGTGTCCTAGTGTATATCTTCCAGTGCTTGTGGAGTTGATTTAAATAACGCCTTACAAATCTAGGTTATTCCAATAACAACTAAGCCCTACACCCCTAAAGCAAAAGAGCACAAGAGCCTTGCCCTTACACACCGCTTTCAATTAACTCCCAGTTGCCTTCTTTTGAAACACTTGTCTTTTACTAAACACCCCACACAAATACTTCCATCACAATTTGCTCAGCTCTGCCAGGCCGGTAACTGCTTCTGCGGTAGCTGGGTCATGTCTCTCTGGTAGCGCCCACTGCTTGGGACTGGTATTAACATATTTATGTCTGTCTCATCTGTTGGGCTCTGAGCTCCTGTAACTCGGCTGTCTTATTCGCCCTTTACCCAAACCAAGTGGTTATTCACATAATGTCTTTAGAATGAAAATGTCGGTTTGTGCACATGGTTCTGGCAATCCATGGGTCCAGGATGATTTTTACTGCATTTGTACAGTACATTAAAAAAATTACATATTAAATATCTTTGAATTATCTAATAAATTAATATAAACTCTGTACATAAATAAGATTAATATTTCCAGTTTATTAAGGAAGCCGACTCAGAAGATCAAGCCCTAAATCGAAGGTCACACCAATTACATAACCACACAGGTGAACTTCTGCGGTAAACGGCGGGAGGCGCGCCAGAGGACTTTTGAACTCTTTCGGCCACCGTCACCAGATCGTCTCCTCTATCTGTGCGCCTGCGCGCTGCTGGAGCGTCGTCCATTTCTCCATCCGGAAGGACGTTGGTGTTAAGGTGAGTCGTGTCTCTTTTGAGTTCCTCGTTCAGGTTCCCATAACTACCGCTTCCAGCTGCCCGCTCTCGGCCTGTCTTGGATTTGAGCCGTGGTTCAGCATCTCTGCGGTCGGAGAGTCTCGGACCCCTAGCCCGCGTCGACCCCTGAGCGACCCCGCCGCGGCCTTAGGAGGGTGGCTGGGGTCCCCCGGGGGCGGGGTGTGCTGCGGGACCTCGAGGAACCAACCAGGCTTCGGAGGCAGCCGGTTCTGTCTCAGTACCCGCTGTGTTTTTCTCCTAGTCACTGTGACCTTGGCTAGGTCATTTGACCTGTCTTGGCCCTCGTGTTTCCACCTGTAAGAAAGTGGGCTTACTCAGTCGTCATGAGGCGTAAGGGTCAGCGTAGGGGAGGCAGCCGGCAACGTTGGCGCTCGGTCGGTGTTCTCTGTGGTGGCGTTTGTGAAGGGCCTCGGTGCCTGTGGCCGGAGAGATGGGCCGGGCTTCCTGCAGCCTGTCTCCTGCGCCCACGGCCTTTTCGGTAACCCCCGCCCGCGTTGGCTGGAGGTCTGCGGAGAAGGCCCACGCGCTGCGGCCTTGGGGCCCTCGGCTCAGGCCTGGCCGCGTAGTGGTCACCAGGTGGGCCCTCGAGGGAACTGCTGGGTTCCCATCCAAGTTTTAGTCGCTTCGTGTGTCCCAGTTTTCTCATCAATAAAGGGGAAATGTCACAGGGTCGTCTCGAAGATTAAATGAGTTGCTAGTAAGTTTGTAGAAGAGTAAATGCTGTAAGTGTGTTTGCACTTGTCTAGATTCCAGAGCCATTACTTACCTTCCCAGTAGTTGGGAGAGGTTTTTGTTTGTAGTTTTCACTTCACATATACTATTATACCGCAGTTATCTTACTTATTTAGGGTTGTTCAGCACGTGAGAGGGGAAAAAAGATGAAACAGGTGTGGGAGTTCACAACAAGTCACCCCCAAGATGTGCTGCTGTGGTTTGGATTGTTTTGAGCTAAGGGCAAGTTTAGCTTCAGGCTCGAGAAACTTTTGCCTCTCCCTCTAACTACCTAGAAGAACTTGAATTAGGTGCCTTGCTCATGAGAGATTATAAGTGATAATCTTTTTGACCCATCTGTATGGCAGGGCAAACTTTTATCTGCTCTTAATCATCCTGCCATGACCCTTTGAAGCGCCCAAGGTGCATTACTTCATTCTTAGCTCAGAATATCTTATATACCTAGAACCCCTTTCTATCTCTGAACCTCCTGTGCATGTGGGATCTTTGACTCTCATGTATGCGGGGTTCCCCTACATATGTATGTATTAAATTTGGTTAGTTTTTCTTGCTAATCTGTTTCATGTTTATTCGATTATTAGAACAGCTGGAGGAACCGTGAGGGTTAAGTTTGTTCCTCCCGCACAAGGCTAAGGCTTTAAACATCTTAGAGTTTGTAGGAGGAGTCAATCCACTATCCATCCTTCGTGAGTCGCCCTAGGTACTAAAGTGCGTTAGGCATAAGAACTCTTTAGAGATTTTATTATTAAAGTTCTAATAATCTTGTTTATTATTTTGTCTACCAGGGAGAATATAGCTACCATGTCTTCCAGTGCTTTGGCAAAACCTCAGATGCGTGGCCTTCTGGCCAAGCGTCTGCGAGTTCATATTGTTGGAGCAGTCATTGTTTCCCTGGGGGTTGCAGCTTTCTATAAGGTATGTTTGATTTTTACTTTGTCCTTATGGTCCAAAAATGTGTGTTTTAAATTTAAAATTGTATTCTATTTTCATTAGTAATTTAGAGTCCTAAAGAAACTCTTCGATTTTTATTGGGGAATTGGGGATGGGGAACAGCCAAGTTGCTGTCGTTTTGTTCTTCAGTCTAGTTGTGGAGGACGTTGCTTCACTGGCCCGTGTTGGTATTGTGATCATTGTGCTCTTCCTGGCTGAGGCAGTCGGTCCCTGGCCATTGGACGGCGGCTCACAGCAGCTCTCGCCAGCTGCCGGCCACTCATGGTAGCTTATGGGAGCCCACTGCAGCCCCACTGCAACCTATGCCATCGTTGGCCACTCACGGTAGCGCAGCTCCAGGTCAAGCTGTTGATCACACAATCTTGGCTGTAGAGAGCGCAGCTTACTGGCGCATGTGGGAATCGAACCGGCAGCCCTGTTGTTCATAGCTTGCGCTCTTACCATCTGAGCCAATCGGCTGGCCCTGAGAAACTCTTTAATGTGCTTCCTTCCTCTGACCCTTTCTCCACTCACTTCATGTGACAGCAGAGTCCCTTGTTCCCCAGATGGTTTGTCCACCATCTTTAAATGAAGTTATATTAGTTTGTTAGGGCTGTCATAACAAAGTAACACAAACTGGGTGGCTTAAAGAACAGAACTTGATCTTATTTTCTGTTCTGGAGGCTAGAAATCCAAGATCAAGGTGGCTGTAGGATGATTTCTTCTGAGGCCTCTCTCCTTGGCTTGTAGATGGCTGTCTTTGTCCTCACGTGGTCCTCTGACTGAATTTTCTCTTCTTATAAGGATACTGGTCATATTGGATTTGCCTCTACCCCCCAAAGACCTCAATTTAATTACCTCTTTAAAGACCATATCTTCAAACACATCAATTTTGGGAGACACGATTCAGCTCATAACACACAGGCTGTAATTGTTTTATTTAAGCGGAGTGATATGGGGAAGGCAGTAGTTCTGTTTGGCACTGTTAAAAGCAACTGATTAAATTTGAACATCTAATTGGCTTTATTAAGCAGTTCATGAATTCACAGCTTCCCATTTAGCTTTAGCCACTAGAAAGGAGCTCCCAGCTTTGTCCAAAATAGAAGGCTTTTATAGAAAAGAAGGGTGGGGCAAGGAAGCTATTAAAAAAAGAAAGGATTGGGGCCGACTGAGTGGCTTAGTTAGCAAGCTCTGAACAACAGGGCTGCTGGTTCAATTCCCACATGCACCAGTAAGCTGCGCCCTCTACAGCTAAGATTGTGAACAGCAGCTCCACCTGGAGCTGGGCTGCCGTGAGTCGCCGCAACAGCGTAGGCTGCAGTGTGGCTGCAGTGGACTGCCGTGAGCTACTGTGAGCGGCCGGCAGCTGGCGTGAGCGGCCGTCCGATGGCCGGCAAGCGACTGCCTCACCTGGGAAGAGCGCATTGATCACAATACCAACATGGGCCAGTGAAGCCACGTCCTCCACAACTAGACTAAAGAACAAAAGGACAGCAACTTGGCTATTCTCCTTCCCCAATTCCCCAACACTGTCCCAATTCCCCAATAAAAACTTAAAAAAAAAAAAAAAGAGAAAGCATTATTTTTAGACCAGGACTTGGTAAGAGTTTTTATCATTCAGATTGCCTCCCTTTCTGGAAAGGGATGGAGAGGGACCATGTGACAGATTACCTTACTGGTGCTTGGCCAGAAAACTTGAGTTGATTAAGATGATTTCTGGAAGAGGTTGCAACAGTACTTAGACAGGTATTAAATCTAGGTTTGGTATCCTGGGCTTTAGTACAAGTGATGCCATTTTGGGTCTCTGGCTTTTTTAACAGCACCTTGAAGAATTGTTGCTATAGAATACATTTTAACCTTTTGCCTTCTGTAGATTTTAACATTATGCCTTAAAATATTTTTTTTATTTTTTTGTGACAAAATACACATAACAAAATTTGTTACTAGTCTGCAAACCTCCCATCCCTTACCCCAGTGCACAGACACCAAACAAAAGGAATAATATCTCCCTAGGCAAGGAGGGTCCCTCTTGCCGAGTAGTTTTCCTGAGGCTTCTTTCTCTTTCCTTGCATCTGTGTCAATACCTCTACCCTTTGTCTTAGGAAATAGAAAATTCAAGTTAAAGATGAACACATATTGTGATTTATGTTGTCTTTACATATTAAGTTTCTAATAATCTAGAAAATAAGCCCTAATGGGATATGCTACTTTTTAGTTTGCTGTGGCTGAACCAAGGAAGAAGGCATATGCAGATTTCTACAGAACTTACGATTCCATGAAAGATTTTGAGGCGATGAGGAAGGCTGGTATTTTTCAGAGTGCAAAGTGATTTCAGAGTGTAAAGGTAATATGATTATTTGAAGTTACTGTTTAAAAAAGTTTTTGTGGTAAAACACAAAATTTACCAACTTACATTTTTAAATGTATAGTTCAGTATTAAGTATAATCACATTGTTGTACAACCAATCTCCAGAACTCTTCATCTTGCAGAACTGAAACTGCACCCATTAAACAACTCCCTATTTCTGTCAACCTCCATTCTGTATCATACAGTATTTGTTTTTTTGTGACTGGCTTATTTCACTTAATGTAATGTCCTCAAGATTCATCTTTTTATAGCATGTGTCAGAATCCTTTTTAAGGCTAAATGTTGCATTTTATGTGTATACCACATTTTGTTTATTGATTGCTTCCATCTTTTGACTATTGTGAATAATGCTGCTATGATGTGTCTAAATATCTCTTTGAGACTGCGCTTTCATTATTTTTGAGTAACTATTCAAGTGGAGTTGCTAGGTCATTTGCTCATTCTATTTTTAATTTTTAAAGTATCCACTGTACTATTTTTACATAGTGGCTGCACCATGTTGTACTCTACCAGCAGTACAAAAGAGTTCCAGTTTCTCCACATCCTCCCCAACACTTGTTTTCTGGGTTTTTTTTGTTGTTGTTTTTTTAAAGATTTTATTGGGGGGTTGGGGGAGAGGAACAGTGTTGGGGAATCGGGGAAGGGGAACAGACAAATCACTGTCCTTTTGTTCTTCAGTGTGGAGGACGTCTCTTCACTGGCCCATGTTGGTGTTAACGTTGCGCTCTTCCCAGGTGAGGCAGATCAGTTGCCAGCCTCTGGACGATCGCTCACGGCGGCTCTTGGTAGCTCACACCGGTTGTTAGCCACTCACGCTGGCTGCCGGCCACACATGGTAGCTCATGGCAACCCACTGCCACAGGGGCTGCAGCCTACGCCATCCCTGACGACCCACAGCAGCCCAGCTTCTGGTTGAGCTGTTGTTCAGCATCTTAGCTGTAGAGGGCAGTGTCACTGGCCCTCATGTGGGATCCGAATTGGGGCCCTGCTGCTCAGAGCTGGTGTCCCAAGCCCCAGCTCTTAACCAGCGTGCCACTCGGCCGGCCCTCTGGCTTTTTTTTTTTTGATAGTCTCCATCCTAATGGGTGTAAGAAGGTATTTCATTGTGGCTTTCATTTCCAATCCCATAATGGTTAATGATGTTGAGCATCATCTCTCGTGCTTATTGATTATTTGTATATGTTCTTGGGAGAAATGTCTATTCTAGTACTTGGCCTGTTTTTTTTTTTGTTTTTTTTTGTTTTGCTTTTTTTTTAGCTGAGCCATCCTGCCACCTGTTGGCAGCTCAGCTTGGGCCTTAACTCGAACCGCTGTTGCTCAGAGTTCGCAGTCTTGAGCGAGCTCTTAACCAACTAAGCCGCTCGGCCGGCCCACTTTGCTCATTTTTAATGTGATTGATTTTTGTTGAGTTGTAGAAGTTCTTTAAATCATATATGATTTGCGAATATTTTCTCCCATTCTGTAGATTGCCTTTTCACTCTGTTGATTGTATCCTTTGATGAATAGAGAATTAAATTTTGATGGAGTCTAATTTATGTAATTTTTCTTTTGTCACCTGTGCAGGAAATCATTGCTGAATCCAGTATCATAAAGCTTCTCTTACGTTTTCTTCTAAGAGTTTTATAGTTTAAGTTCTTATCTTTAGGTCTTTGATCCATTGAGTTAATGTTTGGTATGATGTCAGGGAAGAGTGCAGCTTCATTCTTTGGCATGTGTATATCCAGTTTTCTCAACAGCATTCATTGAAAATTTCAGTCCTTTTCCTCCTGGGTGGTCTTGGCATCTTTGTGGGTAATTTTTGACTATATTTGTGAGGGTATATTTTGGGGCTCTTTTGTGTTGCATTGGTTTATATTTCTTTATGCCAGTACTACACTATTAAGCTTTATAGTAAGTTTTGAAATCAGGATGTGGTAGTCTCTAACTTTGTCATTTTTTATGATTGCTTTGGCTGTTTAGGGTCCCTTGATAGTCCTTATGAATTTTAGGATGGATTTTTCTATTTATGCAAAATTCTGTTGGGATTTTGATAGGGACTGCATTATATATGTGGGTCACATTGGGTAGTATGGACATCTTAACAATTATAAGTATTCCAGTTTATCATCACAAGATATCTTTCTATTTATTTGTGTCTTTAATTTCTTTCAGCAATGTTTTGTAGTTTTGTAGTAAACAAGTCTTTCGCCTCCGTGGTTAAGCTTATTCCTATGTATTCTTTTTGATGGCTATTGTAATTGGAATTATTTTAATTTTCTTTTCTGATTATTCATTGTTAGCATATAGAAATGTATCTGAGTTTTGTCTGTTGATTTTGAATCCTGAAACTTTCCTGAGTTAGTTTATTCTCTTTTTTTGTGTGGAATTTTTTGGGTTTTCTATATATAAGATTAGGTCATCTGAAAACATGTAGTTTTACTTCTTCCTTTCTAATTTGGATGTCTTTTATTTCGTTTTCTTCCCTTATTGCTCTGGATGGCATTTCCAGTACTATGTTGAATAAAAGTCGTAAGAGTGGGCATCCTTGTGTTGAATCCTTGTATTCCAGCAGTAAAGCCCACTTGGTCATGATGAATTCTGTTTGCTAGTATTTGGTAAGGATTTTTCCATCTATATTCATCAGGTATATTGTTCTCTCTGTCTGACTTTGATAGCAGGATGATGCTGGCCTTATAGAATGTTTTGTATTCTTTAATGAGATGATCAGTCAAATGTGGCCACAAAAAGAGACAGTTTCTGGAAAACATGGTAGGGACATTCTCTACCTGCACAGAAATGTTTTTTAAGATGTCAAAATATCTTAATATATAGAAAATAAAAACATGCAATACCTAGAGTAGATTTGGAAGTGTTCCCTACTCTTCAGTTTTTTGGAAGAGCTTGAGGAGGATTGGTGTTACTTCTTCAAATATTTGGTAAAATTCACCTGTGAAGCAGTCTGATCCTGAGCTTTTCTTTGTTGGGAGGTTTTTAATTACTGATTCAATTTCCTTACCAGTTAATGGTCTGTTTATATTATCAGCCTGGTGCATTTCTTGGTAGGTTGTGTGTTTCTAGGAATTCATTTCATGTAGGTTGTCTAACTTGTTGACAGTACAATTGTTTATAGTACCGTATTTGCCGGCGTATAAGACGACTGGGCGTATAAGACGACCCCCTAACATTTCCACTCAAAATACAGAGTTTGTTATATACTCGCCGTATAAGACTACTCCCTCTTTCGCACACCTTCCACACACCAAATAAAAGGTAAAACAATATCAGATTTGATTTGGCCCACTGAAGTGCAAACAAGCGTATTGTATTTCGTGTCACCACATAACCGTTTTGGCGATGTTGAGCCACCATGTCTGCTACATGTTTTTCGAGTTCTGGCCAGTGTGGGGTGCCTCTTCTTAATGCACACTTACCCCTTGGCATACTCTTTAATGCTTTCTCATTTGATTTCCAGTCCCGAACCATCTTTTCTGTTACTCCATATTGTCTTGCAGCAGCACAATTATTATTTTCCTTAGCAAAGTTTATAACTTTCAGTTTAAAATTTGCATCATACTTCTTTCTTTTGGCTGGTGCCATGATAGGGATGATAGGGGTTTGACTGGTCGACATTTTCTATGCTGTACTGTACAATGGTGCAGTATTGTGGTTGGCTGTTGGCTGTATACAAAGCCTGATTTGATTGGTCCCTGCTCCCTGTTTGCCCGCCCTGTCACTATAGCAGTCTGGTCCACCCTTGCATCAGCATCTCCCTGGGACCTCACTAGTGCGCAAGTGCGAGCTCTTCAACATTCTAACAGGCACCATGATAGCGCAAAATCGCGAATCTTCAATGCATATGTAAAGAAATATACGGTAACCCGAATTTACCACACTCGCAAAATCGCACACAGCCGACCATACACCCAGTATGGTATCGCGATTCGCGATTTTGCGCTATCATACTGGGTGTATGGTCGGCTGTGTGCGATTTTGCGAGTGTGGTAAAATCGCATAACAGCAAAATCGCATAACAGCCGAGCATACACCCAGCAGCGCTGCTGATGCCTGAACGGTATGTGGAATGAAGTGGGCGGGCATCTGGAGGCCACTATGGCACGGGGCAAGCACTATGGGCAGTCTATCTGAAGTGTACCTGGTGTATAAGACGACCCCCCACTTGGAGGCATATTTTTCAGGGCCAAAAAATCGTCTTATACGCCGGCAAATACGGTATTTTATAATCCTTTTTACTTCTGTCAAATAAGTTGTAGTGTCGTTTTTCATTTCTATTTTTTAGAGTCTTCCACTGTGACAGGAAAGACACTTTGTAGGATTTCAATCTTTTAAAATCTATTAAGTCTTTTTTTATGGCCTAATTTCGTCTTTCCTGGAGAATGTTCCATATGCAGTTGAGTATTGTATTTTCTGTTTTTGTTGGGTGGAATGATCTGTATCTTTAGGTCTAAGTAGTAGGTTCAAGTCCTCTATTTTCTTTTTCTCTCTCATGTTTTAAGGTGTATTTTTGTTTACAAAGCAAGGTGATGCATATATCTGATTACTAATTTTCATGAAAAAGTATATAAATATATTATAGGAAATTCTATATAGTAAGCAGTAGAAATTGATACAGTAAACATTTGCTACTTTTTCCTATGGTAATAATACTGTCATTTAAAGCTTAAATACTGGTTTTAAGTATCCCCTATAAAATAACTACTAAAATAATTTTTCTATAAATAAGATTGGTACATTAAGAATAGATTTAGCACGTTCTTGTAATAATGACCACTATAATCAAATGCAGCCTTAATTGTCCCTAAGATCTGTGTTCTTTAGTTACTGTTAAAATCTTAAAAATAATTACTACAGATTAAAATAGCTGTAAAAATACACCATTTACATGTTATTTGTGTTGTAAAGAATGCCCCTCTAAGGTAGAGGAGATTAAGCATAATTGTATTGTATGGACTTGCTGCCCTTGATCCTTATTGTAAATGGAGAGAGCCAGGAGCATTGGAGGTTAATTGGAGACCTGGAACGGCATCCAGAAGGCTGTTGTTTTCAGGCCATTTTAGAGGCTGCGGCTGCTCTTTTTGCTCTTCTTCGGCTTGAAGATGTGTCCGGACACAAAGAATGACTTGGTAACAGAAAATATATTGATCATCCGTCTGAACCATTCCATGTTTTTCTAATCTCATGCAGCACACTAAATCAGAGATGTCAAATTCAAGATTTTGATCGTTTAGTCCTAGAACCACATCTGTGCCTGTCAGGGTCCCTGAACATCAATGCCAGCACTGCAGTGTGTGATGATTGGGCCCATCTGTAAAGATGTCTCATTTAAGAGAGAAAAGTGAGCAAGTCCTCTGGCTGAGGTGGTGGTGCTTCGTGGTCTGGCCAGGCAGTGAAATTCAGATGAGAAATGTCGCACCTCTCCTGCCTGAATATCTTCGAGGGTCATTGCCCTTACTGAAGCCCTCAGCTGCTGCATTGTCACAAGAGCCAGCCGAAGCCTGTCGCTGACCATTGTTGGGGTTTTTTTTTTGTTTTTTTGCCTCGGATGTTAGGCCAGTACTGCTGGCATTTGACGTTTTCTCTTTCTGCTTGGGTCATCATGGCCGTCACTGTGGAATTTTGTTCTCAAATAACTTTGTAGAAATCTCCCAACACTTGTAGGGAGAGGTCCTTGGCAGGCAGTATAAACAAACTCGTTTTCCCACTGGTATCTTAATGAAGCTGGTGTTGCTATATCCACTTTCATCTCCAAGAGGCATTCTTGTAGCAGTGTAGGGAAGTATTTTTTTATATTTTTCTGTTTTCCTTGGTTTGTCCAATTAGACACTGATCTGAAGGTTTTAATTCTTGAAGATTCTCCAGCTTCTTAGAAGAAATTCCTCGATCTAGTAAACTCCACAACATTCAAATGACTGATTTCAACTTGGTACCAGTATGTTTACCAGAGGGTAGCATTTTGACGATAAGGAGTGCAGCGAGCTCTCCTTTGTCAGAAAGGGATGATCTTTATTGGAATCTTCATGGTTTTTTTCTGTCGGCAGCTCATCACTTCCCCTTGTTATTTCATCATCATCAGTCTTCCTTTCTTGTGACTTGAATTAAGCTTTCACTTTTTACTTTTCCTTCACAGTATTCTTCACAGCCATTCATTTTGGTAAAGGTGGTCCATCACAGTCTGTATCTTCCGCTTTTTCTTCAGATAACTTCCCAGTGGTTTTCAGCATACCTAGAATACAGATATCTCCTGCTGCATTATTTTGGTTTAAAAGATTCTGGGCTTCCTCATCCACAACATCCAACAGAGAATAGATAGCTTCAGCTTCTTGAGGCTAATCATAAATATCATCATGTACATCAGATTCTTTTCTTAGTGATCTTCTGTGTGGTTCTTATAGCCATTACTGAAAGTGGGGGGTATTGAAATCACTTACTATTATGGTAGAGCTGTATATTTCTCCCTTCAGTTCAGTTAGTGTTTGTGTCATATATTTGGAAGTTCTGGTGTTTGGTGTATATGTATTTTTAATTGTTCTCTTCGTGAATTGGCCCTTTTCATCTTTATACCATTCTTTGTCTTAATATTTTTGTGTTAGTCTATTTTGTCTGATAATATAGCCAGCCACTCTTGCTTTATTTTACTATTTGTATGGAATATCTCTTTCTATCCTTTCACTTTCAAATTATGTGTCCATAGAGCTAAAGTGAATCTCTTGTAGATAGTGTATATTTGGATCCTTAATATCTTTCTTTAGTTGCTTTTTTTAGTGACATTTTGATTCCCTTTTTCCGTTTTGTTTATATTCTATGGATATTTTATTTGTGATTACTATCAAGATTATATACAATATTCTAAAATTATACCAATCTATTTCAAACTGATAACTTCAGCTATGTGCAAAAATTCATTTTCTATTTATTTTTTTAATTAAAGTTTATTGGGGTGACAATTAGTTAAGTTACATAGGTTTCAGTTGTATAATTCTGTAATACATCATCTATATATCACATTTTGTGTTCACCACCCAGAGTCAGTTCTCCTTCCATCACCATATGTTTACCCTCATTTACCATCTCCTCCCCTTTCCCTTTTGGTAACCACTAAACTATTGTCTATGTCTATGAGTTTTTGTTTTTTTCATTTGTTTGCCTTGTTCCTTTGTTTTCAGTTTTATATCCCACATATCAGTGAAATCATATGGTTCTCGACTTTTTCTGTCTGACTTATTTTGCTTAGCATAATAATCTCAAGATCCATCCATGTTGTCACAAATGGCATTATTTCATCTTTTTTATGGCAGAGTAGTATTCCATTGTATATCTGTACCACATCTTTATCAATCATCTATCGAAGGACACTTTGGTTGTTTCCATGTCTTGGCCACCGTAAATAAAGCTGCAGTAAACATAGGAGCACATATATCTTTACGGATAAAAGTTTTCAGATTTATTGGATAGATACCCAGGAGAAGGATTGCTGGGTCATATGGCCAATAAACACTTGAAAAAATGCTCAACATCACTAATCATCAGAGAAATGCAAATAAAAACCACAATGAGATATCACCTCACACCTGTTAGAATGGCTATCATCAACAAGACAAATGACGTGTTGGAGAGGCTGTGGAGAAAAAGAAACCTTCATACACTGTTGGTGGGAATACAGGTTGGTGCAGCTGCTATGGAAGGCAGTGTGGAAGTTCCTCAAAAAATTAAGACTAGAACAAAAATTCTTTTAACAACTCTGCTCTCCAGTTTTATTATTGTCACAAATGTATTTATTATGCTCCCATTAACAGATGTTTTTTATTTTTATGCTTGTCTTTTAAATTTTACAAAATTGAAAGTGGAGTTATGAAACAATTATAACATTGTCTTTTATATTTGTCCATATATTTACTTTCATCAGGGAACTATATTTTCACATGGCTTGTGTACTTTTATTTCAACTTGACAAACTCCATTGTAGGCAGTGTAATATCTTTTAGCTTTTATCTGGGAATGTCTTTAATTTCTTTCTCATTTTTGAAGGACAGCTTGGCTGAATATAGATTCTCTGTTGACAGGGTTATTTTTTGTGAGCACTTTAAATATGATATCCGACAGCCTTCTGACCTGCAAGGTTTGTGCTGAGAAATCCACTGATAATCTGACAGAGGCTCCCTTGTAGGTTGTCTTGCTGCTTTCAAGATTCATTGTGTTTGGTTTTTGACAGTTTGATTACAATGTGTCTTGGTGTGGGTCTCTTTGGGTTCATCCTGCTTCCAAGTAACTTACATTTGTATATACAATTCTTTCTTCAAATTTGGGAAGTTTTTGGTCATTGTTTCTTTAAATTCTCTGCTCCTTCTCTTCTGGGACTTCCATAATGGATATATTGGTCTTTGGGAGGTGTCCCTTAAGTCCTTTAAGGTCTCATTTATTTTATTCATTTTGTTTTGCTTCTCAGACTCAATAATTCAAAAGATCTGTTTTCAGGTTTGCTGAATATTCTGTGTTTGAGTCTGTTGTTGAACCCCTCTAGTGAATTTTGCAGTTCAGTTACTGTATTCTGTCGAATTTCAATTTTTAAAGTAATTTCTATTTTTTTTGTTGATATTCTCATTTCGTATGTTGTTTTCATGATTTCGTTTAGTTGTCAGCTCTTTTCTCATTGAGCATATTTAAGACATTTATTTTAAAGTTTTCGTCAAGTAAATCAGGCATGTGCTTCTTCAGTGTTGGTTTCTGGAGATGTATTTTGTTCCTTTCAATGGGCTATGTTTTTTCTTGGTATGGCTTGTGACTTATGTTGAAAATTTGGCGTTTGATTAAACAGCCGCCTCTTCTGTTGTTTGCAGACTGGTTTCATGCAAGGGAAGATCTTTACTAAACAGCTTGGCATAAAGTTAATTTTTATGTTCAAAATTATGTCACATGTTATGCTATTAATTGCTAGATTGGCATTAGGAATATCACACTTTTAATAGTGCTTAAAAAAAAAGGTGCTTTAAAAGGTGCATTTGACTCCTTTGGTTAGTTGGGTGACTTGGTGGCTTCCCATAGGTTCTGGTCTGGCCTGTCATGTCCACAAAGTCCTTATGCCTCATGGACAGTGTGAATTAAGGTTTTATGTCTAGAAAAGAACTAAAGGGATTGTGTGCTGATGAAAGGTCATCCACTAAATTGATGTGAAAGCATATGCCAAGTATCTGATGAAACACTAGTCATAATCTTATCATTTATGTATTGAGCTTTATTCAGGCTCAACAAAAAACCAAGAAAGAACAATATAAATAGAGTTAGAGTCTCTCTAACACACTAGTGTGAGTTCGCTGTGACAAGGGGAATGTGAATCAGGCCGACTGTACCTGAATGAGCATTCCAACTGTTAGATGTGTGTATCTTTCCCAAGATCTAGCGGGGAGGGGAGTGGGGGAGACTTACTGCATTGGACTTAGGTCATTTTTCTGGTAGACTCAAGGATAATTTTGATGAAGTAGCTTTTGCCTAATATAAGATTCAATTCTATAGTCCATTTCTATAGTTTATCTTAAGTAAATATCTGAACTACAGATAGATGCATGCACTAAATTAGCCATTAGGAAAAGTAGAAAGAACTTCATTTTCAGTGGTTGGAAAATTGTCTTATTCATACCACAGACTGTTGGGTCCATTAGAAATGATATTCACAAAGTAACATGAAGAGATTATTTTATAATAGAAAATTAAGAATGTAAAGGATGATCTATGTTAAAAATTGCACAGAAAAAAAAGATGGAAGGTAAAAAAGATCAAGAAAATATTAATGGTTCTGTGTGGAATCTTAATCTTAACATTGCTGTTTTCGTATACCTTTGCAATTTTCAAATTTTCCACAGTGGGTATGCATTTCATGATCAGATGTTAACAGGATGATTTTTAAATGTTAGATTTTTACCTTTTGTATATAAGAAGTTGTGTTTAAAAACCATTAAGAAAAAGAAAAAACAAATTTGGAGACAGAAGTAGAAATTGTTTAGAGGGGCTGCTGCTTTTCAAAACAGTATGTGTGTATGAGAAGGGAATGAAGGGGGATGGGCTTCAGAGATACTGAAAAAGCACAATTTGGTAAATGGAAGCAAGAAACCAGAGTAAGGTGTGGTAATACCTGAAAGGGAAAAGTGGCTGGTCAGGAAACTTGCTGGGGAATGGACCTGGGGGCCCAGGCCGTCTGCACTGGGCTTCTTCGGGGCTAAGGGTGAGTGAGGAATAGACCTCAGGTGATCTCGGGTGGTGACACATTGAGAAAATGCTTGTCATTAACGTAGTCACTGTGTTTTTTTCTCCACAGAATTTGAGTTGATTTCCACGGAAGTTTGTCACTGAGCTGTGTTCCTGAACTATGAAACATGGATATTTGGGCTAAGGGATAGTTTCTCTTGGTAAATAAACAATTAAATGTTGTGGAGAGTACGTCTTTGCTCAGTTATTGATATAACTGTGGGCACTTGCATCAGAATGGGTTAGGGATTTTAGCTGTTTACCTTATGAAGGTAACTTGATTTCAGTATTAAAACTTGTATTATTGTAGGACATTTTCGATTGATGTGACGTTTTGTCCACTTTAAGATACTTCTAGTTAGTTGCTTGGTCTTGGGATGTTGATTTAAGGGTTCTCCGTGAGCCCACGTGATTACTCTACTGTGGGCTCTTAGAAGAGGCAGAGACTGTTGGGCTTATTGTCGCTGTTTGGTAGCCTTGCTGGATCAACTTCCAGACAGAGGTAGTAATAGATAATTGAAATTTAAGGTTCTTTACTCAGTATTACTGTATTAAAGTATTACTGTATTAAAGAGCATGATAATTGTATATCCATGCAATTTGGAATATGTATCTAGCTGTGTTAGTTACTTATCTGGAATTGCTAATAACTAACAATATAACGTTACCTTTCTGGAAGCGGTCTTAGGGCCTTTCTCCCCTTTATTACTGTTTTTTGTTGATGTGATCAAAGTGATACCATAGAGAGCTTTAAAAATAAAATTTATTTTATCCAAAGCTAATTTAATCACCAGTTGTCACTTTATAACAAAAACTGTTTATTCTTTTTAACTCAAAATTCTTGAGCGCCTAATAATGTGAGCTGAATTAAACCCAATTAATATTGAAAACCTGCATTTTAAAAACCCCTGGTAACAATACACATTTAAGGTGCCATCAATAATTCAAGGATTCCTTTTATTTTAAATAATTTTATATAACAATTCTTAGAAGTAGTATGCAAAATTACCATAAAAGATATAAGAATTAATATATATTTACATTTTTAAAAAGTTACTCTTAAGGTTAATTGACAAAACTGTCACTTTCTTAAATGAGTATGATACAGCAAACTAATGGAGGAACCATTTTTTCTTATTCAGCCTGAATTGTCCATAATGGTCTTGGTCCTGGGCCATCAGTTTAAGGGGTCTATGTGAGCCCACATGACTACTGTACTGTGGGCTCTCAGAAGAGACAGAGACTGTCTTTCCAATAAAATATACCGTTGGGCTTTATTGTCACTGTTTGGTAGCCTTGCTGGATCTAGCTTTCCAGAAGCAACTATTCATTGACTTCCTATGCCCAGTAACATGTGGGACTTCAGTTAAAGATCAGTGGGCATTTGAAATTGAATTCACAATTGTAGGTAACAGGTTGTAGGCCCAAGTTTAGATGTAATTAGTAAATGTGTTTTAATTGGAGGCTTGAGAGATTTACTGAATAGTAAAGATACCTGGTGATCCAAACCTGTGGTTAAATGCAGAGTAATACTAACAGACACTGGGAATATCTTTATTCTTGAGCAAGTCAATTCAGCAAAATGAACTATGTGGTCTGGTTCATTAAGATTAATTTTGAGGTTCTTGGTGCCTATCCAGTGCACCAGTGCAGTGTGAATCCTACTAAACCCCTTCCACAGGGACTGTCAAAGGTAATTCCTATTATTGTGTTTAGTTTATGAAACTAAGTCACTTTTAGCACTTTGGGTCTGTTTTTATCGGTAGACACAGAAGATTTACTCAGCTTGATTTAGTAAAACAAACTAGAAAAACATTTTTCCAAAATGTACCTGGATAGTCATGTTTGGTAAGTTTCAGTAAAATGCAGGCTTTAAAGTAGGACTATACATATCAGCTTTGACTTAAAAGAGCAGGATCACATATAAATAACAACTTTAACAAGTTAAATAATAAAGTCTAAACATTTATTTTCACTTAAAGAATCTAAACCTTTGCAGATGGGGTTATTAGGCAAAGACAGTGTCTCAGCCTAAAATCAGATGCAACTGTGAAATGAGTTTTAATATCGCTCCATTTTAAGGCCAGAACACATTTTACGTTAGAGCGGAGTGTTACCAGATCCTAATTATAGCTGAAATTTTAGCGAATATTGTAAAGCAAGAAGGAATGCATTTTCTACGTGTGGTAAGACTACAACATACATGATTATGTTAATCGTTGTTCCCAATGAAAGGAAGTTTTTTTATCCATTTTATTATAGTATCTTTAGGGAGAAGGAGGAATCTGAATTAATTTTAGAGAAGGATGGAAAATTACCTATAACTATAGAAAAGTGTTGGCCTTGTGTCCACATTAGATGTTAGAGCTAGTCAGATTTCTTTTTCAAAAATAAATTGCACAATGAGGAATCCACACCTGAGAAGAGGGACCCCCTCAAGGGAACCCTTTCCTCAGGGCTTTATTTTTCACCATGGTAAATTTACTAATGAAGACTTGAGCAAAATGTGGCTCCACCATATAATGGTACGTTTTCACAGTGGAGGGGAGAGGTTCCACAGCCACCACAGGGCTGGGTGTGTGCACGGACGAGCAGCCGGGGGCCAGGTGACAAGACGCCTTGGTGATGTAGTCCACAAGTCTGTTGTACTGTTGCTCTGACAGTCTCTCTCGGACTCCATCCACCTGGGAGACAAAAATAAAAGATTTTTTTGTTGCCAAACTCGCATAAGGAGATTTCCATAACTATCCTGTTGCCTTCATACATTTGATACATTTTTAGGTTATCTAGTTGAAGCCATTTTATCCAAAACTGCTTCCTTTTTGCCTCTAACTGGCAATAACACTGCAATTCCAGCAATATAACAAGCTCTGTATGAGGACAGAAGGACAAGCTCCTTTAAAGAAGCACTTGGTATTATGTAAAATGCCCATGTTTGAAGTTGATTTGATAACATTTTACTCATTAACTATTAAAACATCTGTCACTGCTCTTTACTAACCAGCCCAGGAACAGAGGTGTCCTTCCTCTACTTAAATCGAATCACCATTAAACTAAGCTCTGAAATAAAAGCTGTTTGCCTATCTCCTCAAACGTCTTTAGACAGAACTTTTTGAGTTTGACAGAAAAAGTGAAGAGCACCTCTTTCAAACCAGTGGCTTTGGACAGAGCATTAAAAAATACCTTTTGAACTGTAATATTCTGTTTTTATAAATACTAGGATTTAAAGCCAGAGAAAACAAAACTGGGCAGAGGAAATTTTTATGGAAAAAAGGAGGATGCAAAGTACATTTATGGTTCATAAAAGTCTGGCTCATCTTCAGTGGAACTCAACTAGGACTGAGATATACTACCTAAGTTCTTAGGTGAGGTTTCCTGAGAAAGCACCCATCAAAGGCAGTTGTAGCTGTAAATTCTTCCCACCCTGAAACTAGCCGCTGTGTAAGCCGCTGATCTGTGGGAATCGGGTAGCCACTGACCTTTCAGGGGTCTTTACTAAATGCTGGCAAGACCACTGGAAGAATTAAAAACATTTTATTGAGGGTGTTTTAGCTCTCAAAGTAGTACTGTAAAGAATTTCTGTATTTCTGCATAGGGCACAGAAACAGTGTGGCCAGGGCTGTCTTAAAAGCTGCGGAAAGCCAGTGGGATGGTGGAGAGTAAAAGGGCCTGCCAGAATAGTAAGTAGGGGTCTGTTAAGAGTTTGGGTCTCATATTTTTAAGCTTGGGAAGGAAAATAAAGGCCCCCAAAGATTCACTGACACATGAAAGCTGTGCACCACCGGGCAAAAGCCAGAGCGCAGATGATATCATTTGATGGGGTCAGAATTCAGCTGGAAAGCTTTGAATACACAAAGTCTTAATTGCTCCTCCTGAACAGCAGCACAGGAAAACCCGTGTTGTGAAAGGAACCTGGCCAAGGAATAAATTGACCTTCTGACTCATTTTGAGCCTCTCATAAGGGATTTCGATGATGTGCCAGGCATATTAAGCAATTATTACCCTAAAAATGGCTGCATTTAACCAAGAAAAGCAAATGCTGATTTAAAAAAATCTGAATCCTGCCATATTTGAATATACTGAATGATGTCATCTACAAATTGATTCCTTTCAAAATTCAAAGGAGCTGTGTTTCCTAGTATCTAAAGTTAAAACCAGAAAGACCACTTTATTTCAAGATTTTATATCAAGTTTTCCCTGGGAGACGGCGAGTAGGTTTCTTCACCCAGCTTCCGTCTAAATTAGGTTGCTATGCACTGACGAGCATGCCAACTGAGGAAAAGTCGAGTCAAGCAGCACCAATGAGTGACACCCCGCTCCCCCATTTAAAAAATACATTAGATTACAACACTTAAGGAAGGGTTTACTGTCTCAGAAAATAAATGAGTAGTTTGTTCTGTAGCTCAGGTCTCCTTTGGGGTGACTGGGAGAGGTTAGGGTTTGGACATAGAATTAGGGGCAGTTAATTTCTGTTTCTTACACAGAGCTGAGGGGAGAGGTAAAGTGGAATAGATACTGGGGAGGCAGAGGAGGCTGAAGGCACACAGGTAGCCACCCTTTCTGTCCAGTGCCAGCTGCTGCTGGGTGAGCTCGGCATCTGTCTGGAATAGCTGCCCTGCAGTTCCTGCTAGCTCTGTCCTGCCTGCCTCTGCCAGCCCGTCATTCCAACCCTCTGTTATCCCTGAGCACCAGTGGAAACGTGTAGAGCATGGTGTCCAGTGTCAGTGCTTCTGCCTCAGTGATCCCATGGTCTCAGCCCTTGGCAACTTGTAGGGGTGGTGACTCCAGATATCTCACTAACCCCTACGGAAACAAGTCTGTTTCCCGCCAGCTATGCTAATTCCCAACAGCACCCTCAAACAGAAAAGCCAGAGAAAGGATCACAATAGACAGTTTAACAGCAAAAGATGAATCTCCAGTCTCAATAGTTTAGGGTCTGAAATAGTTCCCAAGCAGCTATGGAATAATGATGGTCACAGATACAGATACTCCTCAGGGCCTTGGAAGTTTCTTGTTAAGGACCAAGGACTTGAAGATAATGATACTATCTCCTGCCAAATCCTGTAGCCACGTCACTGCTGCTTTATTGTCAACTAGATCAGAAGATTTTGGCAGATCTAAGAAAGAGCCTGGACATCTGACCTCTGTTTATTCCCAGAAACTCATCAACTCGAAGCAGCATTGTAGTCCTAGTGCCAAGCCCCAGCTTAAAGCCTGACTGATTATGATCCAAGAAACCAGAGAAATCTCAGTTGTTGTGCTTGGCTGCCTTCCATCTTCTCAGATAATTTTACCCAAACAGTGGTGTAAGGGAGATGCAGGCTCCCATAGCAGGAAGAAAATAATGAAGGGATCAGGCAGGACCTGGTGGAGGCAGGTTTGCTGTCCTTTCCTGGGGCCACTCTGTCCCCAGGTTAGGACCAGCAGGCTCCACACCGCCCCTGCTCCACCCCCATCTTGCCATGTGGGAAAAGATGTCTGTTTCTGAGGTCAACTCTTAAGGTCCCCATAGATCAGGCAATTAGCAGGGACGCAGGGGCAGAGAGCAGCTTCCCAGTGGGGCACCTGCTCCCCCTGGCCTGGACTGCAGGAAGCTGGTGCTACTCGCATCAGGGTTGACCGCTGACCCGACACCCAGTATGCCCTGCCTAAACACCCGTTCCACATCAACCTATGGGTGGCCAGGAGCCAGCAGCCAGAACGTCTGAGGAGCCGTGTGGCCAGGGAGCTGCCCCAAGAGACTAAGCAGCATCCCCAGGAGGTACCTTGTGGAACTTACGGGAAACTGTCCTATGGGAAAGGGAACACAGAGCCACATAAAACAGAGCTGTGGATGCGGGAGAGGGGTCTGTTTATAAAATTTTGACCCCTCAAGTCTTGGGTTGCGAACGGGGAAGTGAGTGAGTCAGACCTCCTGGTCTGTGAACTTGCAAAGGTCTGGCCTACTGCCCATGCCCTGTTTCACTCATGACACCCTCACTTCTATGGCGGCCTCTCCAGGACCACGCAGCTGCTGCAGCCACTCCCAGGCCACCTGCAGACTGGGGCCTGTTTCATGGAGCAGTTGCATGGAATCACTGCCTTGGTCCCAGTCCTTGTACAGTGGAGCTCCACTGCCATGCCCTGTCCTGTCTACTCAAGCACCCCAGCCCCATGACGACCAAGCCTTGTTCAATTCACATGGTGGCTGAGCCCATCTGGCCTCCTGCTGGGCTCGCCTCTGAAGGCTCACATGTAACCTGGCTGCGCCTTCCCAACCCGCTTCTGCAGTGGCCGCCTCGCCTCTCTCACCCACTCCTCTGCAGCCACTCCAGAGGCTGTGGGTTCACCAATGCTTCGTCCCAGCCAGCGGCCTACATTTCGGCTTCGCTGGAAGCCAGCCCCAGTCGCCCTGTGTTCTGAGCTGTACCTCCACGTCGCAGGCCACCCTTGGCTGCCTGAGCTGCACGATGAGCAGGTCGCTGTGCTTGCTGTCCTGCGCGCAGTCCATCTCCGTGACAGGGAAGGCCTGCTGCTGTGCGTCCTCACTGACACTCACCACGAAGAGCACTTCCGACGTTAGCAGCAAGCACCCCTCGTGCTCCTGGCCTGAGCCCCGCACCAGAACCACATCCAAGGCCATGTGGACTTCCGGTCTGCCCAGAGACTGGAGCATTTTCCTGTTTCAAAGGAGAAAAGGGAGGCCAGGAGCCAGCTTTGAAAAAACGGCCAATATTAGTGCTCACTGTACCAAGGGCTGGGCAATCCCACACAATGCTCCCCAAGGGCAAAGGGCCTTAACCAATCTAATTATTAATTTTAGCCTGAAATGTAATTGTCATTTTAATTCTCAAACTGATTCTGGTCAGCAGAGCCCAGTTCCTTCTGGGGACAAAGATTTCCCTGGGCTCTGGTTACTTCCTTTTCTTCCCATTAAAGATGTCACCCCTAATTAGAAAGCTGGTTCCACAGAGAGTCTCACGCCCTCTCGCGGGCCCTGGCTTCCCTGCCAGTGAGATCCTCCTGAGTGGCAGACCCAGCTTTAGGGATAGCCGCCTTTCCCTGGCTCGAGGATGCCCCTGTGCTGCCTGAGACGCTGACAATGACGGCTCCTCTTGGGCTCCCCTGGCAGTATAGCTCGTTAGCTTGAGAGCAAGCCAGGCCCTGTTAACACACAACACGCATGTACAGTTGAGCAAGTGTCTCAATAATTTTACCAGACATATTTGACGTGGCTATTTGGAGCCTGGTCGGCATGTAGATCGCTTGGCTGATAGCGCTGTTTGGGAAGCTGAGAAAGTCCAGCTCCATGTAAAATACCTGTGGTAAGAGAAGTAAGGGGGTTTTACTAGTTGTTTTCTGGAAAACAGTCCCCTGCTACAGTGATGTCATCTGCTTAGAGCCATCCATAAAATGCTGCAGATCTGAAATGATGTCACATCTTTGGAAGCAAGTGTACAGATAATCATTAAATATTGCAATGCACTTAACCCTGGTGATTTTACATTAGCTACAAACTGAAATCGGAATGACTTTGCAGTCCATCATAGACTGGTAATTAGAGGAAGCATTATGCTCCTGGGAGTAATCGGTCCTGAGCAATGGCTTACACATCATTTACAATTTATGTGATAAAAAAGTCAAGATTGTTAGTTGATTTTTCTTGCTTAATATTAGAATTCTTCTGTATCTGTGCTGTGGCTGGTCAAATAATAAAAAACCACAACACACAGAGAGATGCACACAAAGGCACATGGTTTGCCTAGATACAGTATTTAAGTGACTTAATCCAGCTGTTAAACATGAATCCATATACATTTCTGAGTGCTCGTGGGGCCTCCAGTTTATTACACGCTCTCTCCAGTGCCAGCACCAAACCTGGGCACTGAGCAGCAGCCATGCAGGCCTCCAAAGAGGCTCTCCAGAACCAAAGATGGTACAGCATGTGTGCTTTCTGAGGGCTTGTAAATGTTTATAAACGAGGCACAGTCATTAGACTAAGAGTTAGTGGTTTATAAAACCTTCAGTGCAGTAATAAAAGTTTTACAAGAATGATGGAAACCAACAAGGCCATGCGAAGCTCTGTTCTGAGATGCTCTTACATAAGGAGAGTTCCTCAGCCCTGGGAAACGCACAATGGTGTTTTCAAAACCAAAGGAATTTATGAAGTATGAGTTGACTTTCCCTCACTGGAGTCTAGAGCAAAAGAAATACTGTTTTTATTAACGTGTAAGCATTTGATAAGGGAGTATTTAACTTTGTCCACTTAGGAGTTGTATGAGTTCTTTTTGTCAGTTTCCCTGTGAGTGAAAATGTCATTCACAGAAGGAGAGACAGACGCAGGGAGGGAGGCGGCAGGGGAGAAGCGAAGCGGAACACATGTTGGCGTCTGTGTGGTCTCTTAAAGGAGCCTCCCGGACGGTTGCCTGAGTGTGGGCATGCATCTGCTGCGCTCTTCCTTTCAGACAGTTTTTACGCCCTGATCTGGCTGCCTCTTGTCAGATCTACTGAGGTGCAGGATGTCTGCGGTGAAATGTCCCCTGCTGACTTTATGGCCAGATGCAGAGGGCTCACATGTCTGACAAATGAGAGAGCCCCTCTAGTTTGTGATACTAGCTAGGTAGCCTGCTTCCCCACCAAAGTGATGACACTGATTTTGGGTAAGAAGGAAACAATTCCAGTCACCTGTTTATGAAAAGTCACTTCCATGTACTCTGTCAAGAATGCAGAAAATAAGCACGGGAGGAGATGCTTCCTTTCCCACACGCCCACTGCTCTGTGTGCACACGCATGCGTGGGGAGAGGGCCTGGCACGCCACATCCTGGTGCAACTAGTACCGCGAGCCCAAGTTCTCCACAGCTGTCTGGGGAAAGGGCTCTCAGGTGCAGGTCATATGCCTTGACTGCCATTGGCCAGGAGACTTGGCCTGGCTGCAGCGGCAGCATGGAGTCTGCAGGTGAGGAAGCCATGCCAAGCGCAAAGCTCTGTGGGCATGTGTGCACACACCCATGTACACACACACACACACACACACACACACACACACACACAATGCTCCTGTCTCTCTCTCATTGTCCAAATACATACACGTTGTAATTTAAAGGTATCTTTCTGCCTCATAATCTATTTTTCCTCTCAAACTGCTCACCAGAAAAAGTAATAATTCTATTCTCTGTTTCAGTGTTTTCTACATATTGACCTCAATCTCTAACTGGTTACTTTTCATTAAAACCTACAATACATTTTATTAAATGTATTGTAAAAAGATTCTGTGACATGTATACATATACTGAAATTAGTCATTGATTTCCTGGTTCTGTAATTTTATTGTAATTTATTATTAGTACAATTCTACTCTTCGTGTAAATAAGCATAAGGAGGTGAGAAAGACAGCTATTTATCTACTTACAAACGTATTCCTTTTATGTTTCACTCCTTTGCCATGTGAAGGGCTAGATTATCTTAGGGAACCCTTGATAGTAATATAATAACACAAATTAATCAGTGATGTCTGAGTTGGCCCAACAGGTTTTGTACCGACTCACCGTAGCCCGTCTGCGACACAAGCTCAGCGGCTCCTCCGATGGGCTTTGTGAACACGCCCATGAGTCCTTTCCCCACGCCTGAGATTACACCCTTGGCCTTGTGTCCTGCTGAAGCATGAGCCTCAGATGTTTTCTGGAAGTTCTGCATTGGCTGATCGACTATACCAGCGATTGCACCTGAAAAGCAACAAAAGCCCCCAGTAAGGGATGAGGCTTAAAATCCCGAGGAAAGGAAAACCGTCAACCTGGAACACAGTTTTATTTGGCTTGAAAATGAAACCCCACCCTCATTATTAAGTTCTTTACATTTATTTACCAATTATCTAAGTACATCGAGGGCAGTTTAAGTTAGACATTTATTATCTTCATCAAAACACAATGTTCAGACTGGCTTTGATCCACAGTCAGGATCTGTGAAGTTCAGTTCAGAATTTAATAAACATGTCAACTATTCCACGGTGACACCCACACGCCTTCACTTTCTCCAGAAACCAGGCAACACAGTTTAGGGAAGAGAGCTAACAATTCCTTAGGAGGAGAGTGAGGCTGCTCAGCCTAATAATACATTTTCAGTGAATCAGGAGGATGAAAAAAACTGGAAGGGGCCACCCATTTTCGTGTTCTCCCTTTAAATAAGAGCAATTATTTAACAATAACTTAATATATTAATTATTTAATAATAAGAATTGTTAATATAGTAATTATTATTTCTATTATAGTCATGTGCCACATAACGACATTTTGGTGAACAACGGAGCACATAAATGACAGTGGTCCCCTAAGATTATGATAGGGCCGAAAAATTCCTATCACCTGGTGACCTTGTAGCCGCCGTAATAAAGTGCAATGTGTTACTCAGTGTATCTGTGGTGATGCTGGTGTAAATGAGCCTACTACATGCCGGTCGTATGAAAGTACAGATATACAATTATGTACAGTACATAATGCCTGATAATGATAAATGACTGGTTACTGGTTTATGTATTTACTATACAGTAAATCTTCACTTAAGGTCAAAGTTAGGTTCTGTGACTTTAAACAAAACGACATATTAAGGAAACCAGTTTTACCAGAGGCTAATTGATATAAACAAGAGTTAAGTTCCTATGGGACCTCATCAATGTTATAATGAAACAACTTTCTTTGAGGACCTGCTGTTATACTTTTTATCATTTTTTTTGAGTGTGCTCTTTCTACTTATAAAAGCAGTTTGCTGTAAAACAGTGTGCTGTGTCACATTGGCAGCAGCCTCAGACATCTTATGTTTACTGTGTCTCCTGATTGTCATCATCCTGTTTTGTGCCTGATTGAATCTCCTGTTGTTTTGTACAGCAACAGGCTGTACTGGCTGTAGCCTAGGAGTAACAGGCTACACCACAGCCTAGGTGTGCATATACTGCTAGGTTTGTGTAACTGCACTCTGATGTTTGCCCAATGACGAAATGGCCTACTGATGGACCTCTCAGAACGCAATCCCTGTTAAGCTGAGCATGACTATAGAGTTAATCTGATCTGAGTGCTTACTGTGTGCTGGGGACTGTGAAGAGCTTCACTTGTATGAGGTCGTTAATCTTCATAATCCTAGGAGTCAGGCATTGTGTTTATCCTCACTTCCCAGATAAGGCCTCTGAGACACTGAGAGGTTAAGTAGCTTTTCCCAAGGTCACACAGCTGTCCTATGCTTGAGGCAGGATTCTGAGTCTAGGGACTGAGAGTCACAGCCCAGCTCTTAACCACCAAGCTCTGCCCTTTGCCAGTCTTGACAAACTTCCTTCTCTTTTTATCTGAGGTTTGGCCACTTACTCTTCACTTTAGAACAGCTGCAAAACTCTGCCCTCGCCAGTGTCTGTTCTAATGGCTTTCCTGTGGGGTGGTTTGTCCTTGTTCTTTGAGGGACCAATGATGAAATCTAGTAAAGGCCTCACCAGTTCTGATTATTTTCCCCAGGATGGAGTGAAGGGTTCCCTAACTCAGCAAAAGGTAAAAATTTCATTTTTCTTGACACAATTCTTTGTTTTCAACTCAATCCTGCTAGGATTAATGAAAACGCACAGTCTCCCTGGTAGAAATTTAGTACACGTCAAACCCCATTATTCCAAATGCCACTAATTCAAAATCTCCTGAGCAACCAGAGATTTCCAGGTCTCAGTTAATGACCTGCTAATTTCAAGCAATATTCCATTGAACAAAATCCAGAAACACCAAAGGCCGGTTCCTTCAGGTCAACAGTAAAGGGAATGTTCTTCAAGGATTCCATTGCTTTAAATTTTGACAGAGCCACTTAAGTTTATGTATTGACAGATTAAGAATGACCTGAGGCGACAGGTCTGTTTCCCAGCCTAGACCAACCCTTCTCAAACCTTCTAAAGATACTACGACACGGGAAGCAGAGGAAGCTGCTCACAGCTGGCGCCAGCAGCCCTGCTATGGAGGGCAGAGAGATCACTGCTCCAGCGCCCCCAGGACACCCGATCCTGGCACTCGGGCTGGGGAGCTCGCCTCATATCTTCAGTCTGAGGAATCTGATGCTCTGCTCTCCACCTGTGAGCTTAGGAGGCAGAGCAGCTGGGAAGTATTAACGGAACCAGCCACACTGAGGTGGTGGCTGCCATCAGTGCCTGGGAGAGGCAACACCCCCAGGGGCTTGTCCTCAAGTCATTTCAGAGCAGACAAAGTGAAAAGCATCAAATCAAGGAATATCGCTGTTAGGATTTCATTGTCTGATTTTTTTGCTAGGTCTCCATGCTGAAGAGTAGGAAAACTGGGGTAAATAATTACAAAGTCATCAGTAAATTATATTATTGCCTGCATTTCTGAGAGAAATGTCTTTTCTCAAATGCAGATTTCTGTTGAGCCTATTAAAACTGAGTTGGGGGTGGGGGGGCATGTGGTTATTTCGCTGTGACTCTCCCACCTCTCATTAATGCGCCAGGCCCAACCTGTACACACATGGGGCTTTGAGGGCCATGATTCTCATCCACACAGGGCTCCAACTTCTACCTGCCTAAGTGCAAACAGGTATCACAGTGAAACTACCCTTTGATCTTCCGCTTTCTGCAGCCACCAGCCACAGTCAAGGCTCAGTTACTATGGCTTTGATAGATAAACTATTTGGGCAGCCTGAAACGTGGAAAGCCTGGACCCCATGACAAGGTGTTAGATTCTGAGAGGTAGAGTAGAAGCTGTCAGATCGCATGCCGTCGCTCAGCACCTGATCCTGGAAGGGGGAAAGCTGGCACGTCACACACACCGACACCTCCCTGGTCACCAGGTGCGAGGCGGAGAACAGAAAGGCAGCGAGAGACTGGCAGCCATTCCGTGGTGTCTGCAGCCGTGCCTTGAGAGGAGAAGCTTTTCATAGGGCTTCAGAAGGCTCTCTTATTAGTATAATCCAGCTAAATCCCACAACTGGTAAATTATTTACTGTCATATACTCAAACTCTGCTCTCAGGCTTTAAGTAGTGGAAACTGATCCCCAGACTTGTCTGTTGGCATCAGGCCCACAGGGTGGGCGGCCACATGGAGACAGCTGTGATGTGATGAAGTGGGGCAAAGAAGGAAGAGGACACCTCGCAGGGGAGCGCCTCTGGGCTCCACGTGTGCCGGCCAAGGCAGAAAGTGGGGAGGGCTGGCCTTCTGTAACCTGTAGTTGGAAGAGGAGGGCTTTCTTTGCAGCCAGGGAACTAAAATGGCCCTCGCTCATCAGTTCCGGGACTTGCTCCCCCGTCTTAGGCGAAAAACACTGTCCCTGGGCCATGCAAGTCCCTGCCTGGGTGGCTATTTTGGTGGTGTCCTTACCACATGGTATAATTATATTTTGGGCACTTTGAAACTAAGTCACAATAGCAAAGGTGCAGGCCTAAGCTGGGACGTCACTCTGCAGCTCTCCATTCCAGAGACAAACGAGACCCACCGTGTAGCAGGTATTTCAGCTTGAGATCAGCGTACTCTGACCAGAACAGATGAGGAAGCTGAGAAGGAAGTACTGTTATTCCTGAGTTCCCTGCTACCTGCAGACCCATCTGCTGACGGCTGACAGTGGTATCGGAGGCACTACTCCTAAGTGCCGTCTCTGGGTACACAGCTCTTTGCTCAGGACATGAAGGAACATGTCCTGATTCATCTGGTAGAGGCCGATTTTGTTGGGATTCCAAATGGCATCCCAAGAGTGGCCGTGAAGACAGAGGGTGCGGCTGCTCAGAAATCCAGCAATGCTTCATAAGTCAGGCAGCAGCCCAAAAGAAGTGTGGGTCAGAGAAGCAAGCTCTGATATCCTGCCAATGGTATTCATGAGAGAGAAGTCACGTTTGGGAGGGAATGTGGAGTGTAACTGTGACACGGAGCTCACATCCTCTCGTAGCACAGACTCCAGGGTGTAGTAGAAAGTGGGGTGTATGGGGGCTGGATCTGGTAAATGTGGGCAAGCCTGATGCCAGTTCTGCAGGCTAAACAGAATTGTTCCAGAAGCCATTGCTTTCCGAAAACTGTGGTGGAGCCCGTCCAAGAGCCTCATCTCTCTGCCAGCTGACACTTCCTCGCTGACCTGAGGCGATGTGGCTGGGGGTGGCAGCTAAAGACTTTCTTTGATTTTTCAAGTGCCTCATAACACTCCACAGTGTCTCCATGAGGGCGAAGCAGCATCAGGAAGGCCCCCCAACCCATAAACATTTGGGGGAAATGTGTTTTCCCCACCCTGGAACTTTCAATTGTTCAGTCTCCCCACATCCTGATTGTTTCCAGCTTGGAGCCCTCCGTGGTGGATGACACGTGGGAAGATCAGGCTCTTGTCCTAGCTGGAGGTTTGACCTGGGCAGTCAGTTAACCTCATCCATGCCTAGGGCTTGAAGATCAAATAACATGACACATGTGAAAGGACTCTGTCAACCCTGATGTGTTCTTTAAATGTTTCTACTAAGTGGGTCATTAAAGTTTCTGTCTTGTAAAGGAGGAAACTGAGGAACTAGCATTTTGATTTCACCAAGCATGGATTTCAAACTATTATATGATAATAGCTCTGGCATCAATTAGGCACTTAATTGCATTTGGCACTTTTAAACACCATTTCTGGCAATGGATTAAATGGTGACAAATCTATACTTCTCCCAGGTGTGGGGGCTTGGTCAGTACTTCTCCCTGTCTCGTCTTCCTGCCCCACATCAGGTGGTTCTGGGACCAGGTGCTCTGAGATAATGCAGTGATTGTGTGGGACACAGAGAGTTCTTAAACTCTTAGAGGAAAGGAGGCGGGTTTGGGCCAACCATGAGATGCCCACTGTGAACGGAACCATCTGAGGAGCACAGCGTGGGTGTGCTGCTGGGCCAGGGTCAGGCCCGCGCCTGCAGGCACAGCTGGCATACACTGAGGAGGGTCTGTCACCCCCAGAACGCCTAGGTTTTGGGAAATTACCAGAGATGCAGAAAGACTCTGCGAGCCCACTGCAGTTTCCTCAGACCAGATGATTCCCTTGCATGGATGAGGATGTACACGCCACTATGACTACAGCAAAGAGCGAAGCTTTACGACTTTCTACCCTGGTTAAAACAGGAGCTGAGCCCCAAAGGCGACATCACAAAGGCAGAGCCCTGGCTCCTCATATAACTGATTTCTACCATCAGGCACAGTTTCACACAGTGGAAACTGGGTAGTGGGGATGGGCTTCTGGGTGGGAGGAGAACAGGTCAGTCAGGGTGGAAACAGTCACATGCCAGCCGGCTCAGGCCTCTGTGAGCCCCTGTGAGCTCCAAGCTCCAGGAAGAGCTCGGAGAGCGGGAAGGAAGCCCTTCTGCTCAGAGCAGAATGCACGGAAGCCCACAATTCTTAGCAAAAAGAGGTCCCACAATCCCCAAACTATGACTTGAGGCCCCCAAGAAAAATCTCACTGTTGCTTCCTGTGGTTACAGCAACTTAACCCACTGGAGTAAAACTAAAGCAAAAAGCCTCCTGCCATTGCTCACGTGACCCTTTTTGAAATCCAGCAACACTTACGGTACCTTTACTACCATAATATAACATGATGGGTGCTGATGACCAAACACGGGCCCTGAGCCTGGCACCTGGCTGACCATCATGACTTTTAATAATGCTATTTCCAGCCCTAATTTACAAGAGAAACCCAGGTACAGAGAAGATAAGGACTTGCCTGAGGTCACAAAGAAGGGCCTGGACATCTTATCGGGGGCTCTGCCCCCGCCCCCCTTCCCCCTCCCGACAGCCCCCTTCTGTAGAGCAGCCCCCACTGCTTTCGGGTTGCTCCTTTACCCAGCAGTTCCACCACCAGGCCATTAGCCTCCCAATTTCCATGCATTATCAAATGACAGTGGCCCACACCCCTGAATGTTACGACTTAAACAACTTCTGGTAACTTAACCTGCACTTGTAACATCTTACTGCTTCCTCTCAGAGCCTCAGCTGGCTACGGTGGGAGTTGAGGGGCTGTGTTTGGAACTGCAGACGAGAGAGGACAAATCCTTTCAAGCTCATCTTTTCTGACCTTTGTTCCCTCTGCTTTGGGGCACTTTGATCTCTGTGAGATGCACACTCCTTCAGATGCTAGGCAGGCATGCTGCCAAGCAACACAGTTTTAAATTCCTTTGCAAACAAATAAACAAAAGATATCCTTGAAAATCCTGCTCTGCAAAAGTTCAGCTCTGAAGCTTCCTTTTTATAGACTTTTCCAAAGCAACTTATTTTTCAAACATTTGTTAATATTCAGAAATATCCATAGTAATCTTCACCTCTAACTATACCATCTGGCTGCTCGACAAACGATAATTACCCTGAGTCAGGCACTCTTAAAAAAACAAAAGGAAAACGCGGGCTCCTCACTGAAGCTTACATGACAGTTGCAAGCTGCTCAAGTGCTTCTCACACAGAAGCAACGTCTGCAATCTCTGTGTAGTGAGGGGCCAGTGTTTCAGGTTGGCCCGTTAACTCACGTTAACAAGCAAACAGCTGTGTGCCGCTGTCCTTGTGCTGACACCCCCATCCTCAGGGGGCCTCCTATGGGAGAACTGCAAGGAGGCCAGAGACACATTGCATACTAGAGGCGAAGGAAGGCGGAGCTCAGCGTTTGCACAGGTGAGCCTCCGATGGGACAGGAGGCCCCCCCGTGGTGCCACAACACGGTGCTGGCCGGGGCTTCACCGACTCAGGGTGGGAGACAGCCCGAGCGCAGTATCCTCTCTGAGCTCAGCTTTGTCTTCACAAAGGATCTGCACTTCACAACCACCCCCAGTGCTGGGAGCAGCACCCCTTGGCCTGCTGGCAGAGCCAGAGGGCAGGTGTGAGCCCACGGTCCCGGCACCCTCTTACCGAGCAGGCTGATGCCCAGCCGAGACAGGCCTTGCTGGAGCCCCTCGCCCAGGCTCTCTGGGGGCTGCCGTCGCCATTCCTCCTGCCGGTTGTAGTGCTCCTCATCGAGCGAGAGCCGGTCCATGTTCCGGGCCAGGCTCGTGGCCAGGTTGGTGATGGAGGTGAGGGTACCTGAGGGCACAAGAGCATGTGGGTTGGCCTCCTGGTCACATATATGGTGGCCGCCAATGGAGTGGTCCCTAGAGGGCTGGGGCGGGGGAGAGGGGCAGTGTGCCTTCTGGATGTGCCCAGGGGGCGAGTGATGGTGGTTTTCTCATGGGCAGTTTCAAGCACAGCCTTAAGAAAATGGGGTGAAGGTTTACACTTGCTTATGAGAGTGATGGCACTCCTTAAAAGGGGTAGGATAAGAATCTCTGCTACCAGAAAAATGCCTAGAGTTTCATATGACACTATCATTCACTATCATTTGATTGTCAAGGCTTGGCTAAAACAGTTAGTTTTGAAGTCCTCATTAAGGCCCAGGTTTGAAGGTTAAAATTTGCTTGCTCTGAGTTTAAAGGTTAAGGTTAGTTGCTGAATTTTAGATAGATTGTAAAGAAATGTTTCCACTTTAGAACTAAAAATTATTACCTTCTTATTACTTTAGTCATAGTAAAGGGAGACAGTAAGCTTTATCGTTTGACATTCTGAGGAAATAATTATTGTGCCACAGAGAATATGCACCATTTTTATATCCAGGATGTTAGCTGAGAAAAGTGAGGACAATAAAGGGAGTAAATCATGTAAAAGGCACGATTCCATCTGTTTTTTCCTAAGAAAGGCTATTTTAGCATCTTGCTCAAAATATTCATAATCCCCTCTAGCAAGTCTGCATAGATCTCAATGAGCAAAACTGAAAGACATCAATGGACACATTTTGGAAGCTAATGAATTAGCTCATCTGTTATGCATGTCTAGTTTCAAGAAGAAATGGAAGATGTTTTTGCAGCTGCATCTTTACCAGGAATCTGAAAAGAAAAAAATCCATGCACACATACACACACACAAACCAAATGGATTTTGCTAAGAGAAGGAGAGAACAAGTGTAAAAAAACATTCAGTGAGTCAGCACGCTAAAATTACCAATGGAGTTCCATTTAGCAGGTGTTGGTTGTCCCATTTTATAATAAAAACAACAGAACCTCAAAGATTTAAGTGTCAGAAGTGAGAAATCCACCCGTGACTCATCTGTGAGTTCCTGCAGCTCAGCTCGCAGGCCTCCTGGATGACTGGGTCCCAGGGGAATGGTCCTGTCATTGTCCAGGGAATTTGGTTTACTGCTCCTGCTGTCCTTTTGCCAGCACCCCCACCCCACCCCCATGGATCATGGGTTCTCATTTTTCAATCTCAAGTCTTCTTTAGAGGCCTTCTAGAGACTTCTATAACCTGTCTACTCGTAACAGAGTTGCGGCACTGTTGACAGTAAAAAGCGTCTTATGGGGGAGAAGCCCTTTGCGCTGTTTTCCCTGCCTCCTGCTGAGAAGAAAGGGAGACTCAGATGGCCCTGGTTAGTTCCCGGGTCACTGCCAACCTGACCAAAATATCGTCAAGCAAACACAGGGATGAAACGAAAACATTCTCCTTGTACGGGGCAGCAGTGTGGCTTCTGTGCCTGATGACCTGTTTAGGCCACAAGATGGCACTGTTTACGTGGCATGCTAGAGAAAAGTTGGCAGTTTGACTCCAGACCGGCTTCCATGTCAAAATGTATCCATATCCATGCGAAAGTTATGACAACTGTATCTACATTAAAAAAAAATATGATGAGGCAACACAGTGTAGGATTTCTGATGTTTAGCAGAAGTCCTGAACACCTTTAATATTTCTGTATTTATCACATGGAATAACAGTTGAGCCAATCCTTGTTTTCCCAATGGGAGGTTTAAAATTCTGAAGTTTCTGAAACATTTTCACACACTACACAGGCAAGCAGTGATCTGTTTAAAACATAAGATGTTATGCATGAGCTTTGTTACAAATCCAACATTTCACTGCAAGCTAACACGCCAAACAAAGTGAGAGGCAAACTTAACGCATTTAAAACTTTAACACGTTCTTTAAAAATGAAAAAATAAGACAGGAAGGAATGAAAACAGGCATTATTACAAGGAACCAAAATAGCTACCTTTGGAAATGTGCTTTACAAATGATGTTGTCCCTCTGGAAACTCCACTCACAAAGGCTCCTGGGCCCCGGGTCAGCCCCTCATACGGGAGCCTAAAGAAGTCGGAGACCCCGTTGCCGATGCTTCGCACCAGACTGGCCGGGCTGCCGAGGATTTCCAGAGATCCAACCACCCAGCCTGGAAGGGACCAAAGGAAAGGGGTTACTGAAACCTTAACTACAGCACTGTCCACATTGGGGAAAAGTGACCCATTTTCCCTGCAATTCATTTTTTACACTAGACTTGAGAATGTAATAAGCTCCTTTGGAACAAAATATGGGAAATAACTCATTCACTGTGAATTCAGATGTGGCAAACTTTCATACTTTATAAATCAAAGTGATCCTTTTGGCAGCCTCACAAATAACTTTAATATGGCTTCCCAGCCGGAGTCTCCCATATTCCCGCTAAAAGGGACCCGTGTGTAGGGGATGAACGCTCCCACCCACCCAGGGAGAGGGGGCCCTCAGGCTGCAGGTGTTAGCAGGCCGGGATGTGATCTGTAAAGCCTCCTTGGGGCAGCAGAGGCACTGGGACAGGAGGAGATGCACGGTCAGGGGAGGCCAGCTGCTAAATGGGGTGTTACAAAGGGGATGCAAAGTTCTGACAAGGATGGAGGAGTTATTTTTAATCTTTCCCAATCCTACCAAGCTGAGTGCTTCCCTTTGGAGCGGAGCTGGAGCCAGACAAATGTCTCCCCTTCAACCCTAGTTCCAGTTGTGTAAACTTGGTGACATGGACATGCTGATGAGGTCAGAGAGAGGGGAGTGTTCCCTGGGAATGTCCCAGGGGGGGACCTTTGGATCTGGTTTCCTATTTGAGCTGGGGCTTGCCAGGAGCTGGCCTGCTCAGGGGCCTGACTGCTGTGTGCACTGCCTCGTGGGAACGTGGCTGTGGTGCGGACTCAAGCAGTGCCTTCCCTTTGCCTTCCTCCCTGGGGTGGGGGCTTGGGGCTCTCGCCAGAGGCCTGGAGGTGCAGGCAAGGGCCAAGGGCTAAGGAGAGGAGCGTTCTGAACAGGCGACTTTCTCTGGGAACCCACCGGCCGGCCCAGCCCCGAGCTGAGAGGGCTCTCAAGGGGAGGCCCAGGGACAGAAGCCGAGGGGAGTCAATTCCGCCTCACCTGCAGGTTCTTGCAGGACAGGCTTGTGACAGAGCCGCAGTCTAGTCACTGATCCCTCAGTGTGGGTGCAAAGCCCAGCCAGAGCCCTAACGGGACCCAGACACCCAGGCCCAGCCACTGTAGAGAGAGGCGTTCTTAAATTTTGAGCCCACCTCTGTTCTCGGGAACATTAGGAAGATAACACTAGGGTTTAGGTTAAGAGAGAATAATTTCCAGAAGATGAAGATTATAAATGGGAGAACCTATGGGTGTCAGGCATTCAGCTTATTTGATTCTCACAAGAAACTGTCCAAGAAAAGTATTGTTACTTCCCTTTACATAAACTCAGATTAGCTATTGACTGAGCCTCTTCCTGGGATCAGGAAGTGTATAGGCACAGGGAACAGAGGAGACTCCGACATGGTGTTACCCTGACTCCACGTCTCCCAGGCAAGCAGGAAAAGGATGAAACTGGCTCAGAGATGAAGTCAATTGCTCATAATCTCCCTGATGGTTAGACACGTGGGCTGTGTTTCCAACCCAGGTTTGCCTGATTCCAAAGCCCCATCCCCCCACTTTCTGTGAGCCCAGGCCGCAACCCCGAGTAGGCAGCTTTCTGAGGAAGGCTGTGGAATGCTCTTCCTTGGAGGGCCCTCTCTGGAGGTAAAAAAACAGCAGATGTCCTTTAGCCTGGAATAGTTGTAAGCTTCTGCCTGGAGGTAGAAGGTTGGGCTAGAGACATCTTAATTCCCCTTCTCTCCGAAGATTTCACATGGAAATAAGGAAAAGAATAGCTATTGTCCAGCAAAGATTCCTTTACAGTGGGACCATTGAGGCCAGCACAGGGGCACAGAGTGAGCAGAAACAACCCAGTCTGCTAGCTAGCTCCCCTGGCCACACAAAGTTGGGGTAGGATCGCCTAGATTAGGGCCACAGCCTGATGGAGGGCAATTTGTGGACCAGAGCTACTTCTCAGTGACAGCTGAGCTGGCCAGAAAAAGGCAGAAAGTATCCCAGGGCACTGCTTCTTTAACTACTTTCCTCCCAAAGCAAATACATCCTTAGCTTATTGCTTGGGAACTTTGTTAAAAAGGGATGCCTGTCTGGCTTTCCGTCAAACTGAGACTTGGGGGTAGAGAGGTGGCCAAGGAAATTATAAAGCCCACATGCTTTCCCTCAAATAGGCTTAGTTACTCATTTCTAATTACTGTTTCTTTATTTTTAAAACCTCTTCGAGGTGAATCCACAAACTTCCCTAGAAATGAGGTCAGGGTATTTCAACCATCCCAGTCAGGAACCCTTTAATCAAGTGCCACGGGTGAACCCTGACCCATGGGAGATGGTGATACACCCGTTCACCCCCAGGCCAGCCTTCTCCCTTCTTCTATAAGAATGCTCATACACTCCTTCTGCTACCCGGGGTCAGTAACCTCCTACCATCTTCCCATTTCCAACTCTTTCAATCACTGTTTTCTTCCAGGTAATTTTCAGACTGTAGGTTATTAGTGACAGAATTCCCAACAGACTCTAAAAACTTGGCCCTCCATATCAGAATTTCTTTTCTCAGCATGTAATGAGGTTGGGAGAACAGCTTAGAGGATTTTTAGGTGAATTACAAAAAATCCAAACAGAATGTTCTTGTGAAAGCTCATTAAAAACATAAAACAAAGCAGAGAGAGGTCATTTTTAGCACTGCAGGGACATGGCTCCTCGGTGTCACAGCTGGCGTTTCTCTGCCAGCTCATTACACAGATGGGTGCTCCCCATACCTCAGTGTTATGGGGTGGCTGGGTGGGAGACTTACTCCTTCCCAGGACCCTGATCGGCGCTCAGCAATCTACATGCCTGCTTCTCGTGTTAAAAGCAAAGCCTCCTGAAAGGGTACGTTTCTGGAATTGTTTATAAATATACCGATCTACCAAATTTGAAATGTTAACTGCCAATTTTTAAATGATTTCTTAGTAAGAGGGAAATATGTCTTCATTGTTGTGCAAGCTATCAAAACAACAGTTCAGGCGGGCCCTTCCCTGATCTTGTCATTTTCAGTTAAGAGTTCTGGGCAGCCCTATTAACTCTATGAATTTCATTATGGAGAAAATGTAATGTTAACAGTATGGCAACATGGGTCCTTTACTGCTACAATGTTAATCTTCTACTGCACCACATTCACCAAGTACAGTGTTACAAAGGTTCTCTCCTTCCTGACTTTCAGAAAGTAAGACTTCTGTGTTTTTTTCCCCAAAAGGGCCCACAACCAACTCTGGCTAGTATTTGTTGCTTGAATTCATGGGAACATGAGGAGCCAGACTGCCAAAATGAAACTGCTTTACAGTGAATTTAGGTCCAGAACCTGTGCTTTGAAGCTGGTTATCACAAGTACGCTGAGGCAACTTGGTCCCCAACACTCAACCTTTCGTGCACCATCCTCCCCACACATTTTGCCCACATATTCAAACTACCCCCTGCAGACTTTTCCAGCTCAGGCCTGTGGAGGCTGAGACACCGACAGCCTTCTCTTTGTCTTCTGTCTGGACAGGCAGGGCTGCACTAGGGAGGTAGAAGGCTCTTTATGCATCTTATGAGCAAACAAGTCCTCTGAATTTCTCACCTACAGCTATTCATGAAGGGCTGTAATGAGGAAAGCTAACAACCTAGAACTAGGTTTCTTTTAGGCCTAGGGGCTGAGGGCCTGGGCTGCTTTTCCTGGCTGCACTGGTGTGCTCTTATAGAGCCTTGTACCTGCAAGGAGCCAAAAGAGTGTAAGTAAACGGAATTACAATTCTGCATTATATAACAGTGAATGTAACAGCTACTATTGCTTGGGTGTTTATTAAGTGCCAAGCAAAATTCAGGGCACTTTAAATACTTTCATTGTATCCTCTCAAAAATCTTAACCCATTTTAGAGATGAGGAAACTGAGACTTGGGGAGGTGCATTAATTTGCCCAAGGCCTTAGAGCAAGCGGTGGCAGAGTCTAGATTTAAACCCACTGCGGTCTACTGCAGAGCCCATGCTTTCATCTCTCACCACAGTGCCTCCCTCTGTCTGGAAGTCGGAAGGGCACTACCCCGCAGCATTGCCGTCAGCCCAGGCTCCAGCAGACCCTCAGCTTGTGTCCTCACCTGCTCTGAAGAGAGCCCCAGCGGCGTAGTGCATCGCCAGGGCATGCACGAGCTGCCTGGCTGTGGTGAAGACCGGGCCTCTTTCAAACATAGAGAAGGAGAGCGGAGTGTGGTCGGAAGCTATGTACAGCTTGAGGGAAGCGTGGATGCTGACAAGGAGACTCACTGGCTGTATCACCAGTTTCCGTAACTTCACAGGATTCACCAAGGCCCTGGCGTGCTGTCTGACCTGCATGGGCAACTCCTGTTTGCCCCCTGAGAGTCTGGTGGGGGGACCATCCAGGTTGCTGTTAGGAAGGTAGGTCTCAAACAACGTTTTGATGTAGTATACAAATGTATCTTCCACATACAAGCGAGCAGGCTTCAATTCAAAACTGAACTCGTTAATATCAAATAAGTTCTCGCTCTCACTTAAGGTGAGGCAAAGTTTGATAAAACAGTTTTTCTTGTATTCTTCCAAATCTTGGCTGGATATAGGAAGACTCTGCATTTTGGCACACTGGGTAGGCTCTGGTTTTTCTCCCTGGCAGACCAAGACAGCAAAGTGGAAGTTGGACTTGTTATACAGCTGGTTGTCCAACTGCAGGTCCCCACAGTACACCTCCACACAGTACAGCTGAGAGAGTGCCGTGGTGGGCTCCTCCCCAGGGAGGTGGCCGGCTGCTGGGGCCATCTGGAGAAAAACACTGTCCAGCGTGAGTCTCAGGAGTTCAGATGATGCTTTGTGGTGGGTAAGCTCATCGAACACTGCCAGGCTCAACTGAGTGATGAACATTTTAAACGTCATGATCTTCTCCAGGGTTCTAGGGGAGAAAAGAAAAGGAAAGGAACATTAATTTCCCCTTGGTTTTCTTTTCAATGAGAGTGCTTTATTGAACACCTCCTGATGTCCCATCGGATTCTCGTAAGAAATAAGTAAGAAGTCAACTTTCAGTACATCGTGTCTGGACAGAGCCCGTCATACTCCAACAGTATCGGGAACTGTTCCCAATGGGACTGTTACAAGTTCTTGTCATGTTTCTCTATGTTCCCCTTATCAACACCATATTTTTACTCCCAAATCCCTCTAATCTTTGTGCACTAATCCTCTATCATAATCATCAAAAGGCAGGAAGACAAAAGAAAATAACCAAGACTCCTTAAATTGAAGAAGTAAAGCAAGCAGAAGAAAACTCACCATGAACTCCCACCACAAGGGCCCATCTACCAGCATCTGGGCCTGTGTGCTCTGCTCTCCTGCCATGTCTGGAGCTCTGTGCCCGTGCTCACATCTCTATGTGCACTAAGTCACTCTGCTCGCACTTCCTCAAGGTCATCATTCATTTTCATCATTACTAGCAGCTTATAAACATGCTGTTTTTTCTCTTATCTTAAAAAATCTCTCTTGTTAATCCTACCTCCTCTAGCTACCACTACATAAAAATTCCAAAGTATTTTCTGTACACATTGTTTGCCAGTCCTCTCCTTCTGTTCTCTCTTAACCTTGCTCCAAGCAGGCTCTGTGCCTCACCAGTGTACCAAAGCAACTCTCCTCAAGGCCACTGGTGACTTCTGTGTGGCTAAATCAAATGACAGACTTTCAGTCTGTGGCTCACCTGACCTACAGGGGCACTGATGTTGTCAGTAACCCCCTCCTGCTGGAAATGCTTTATGTGTCTGGTCACCTATGCGACTACTGCCTCCTTTCTGCCCAGAAAGTTAAGGTGCCCAAGTCCCAGCCCTTCGTCTTCTCCATCTCCACTTGTTCTCCATGGAGATCTTGTTCAGTCTCATGGTTGAGAAGTCATCTATATGCTGATGATTTAGAAAGTCACATTGCTAGCCTTGAACTTCCCTGAACTCCAGGTATATATGTAACTGCCTATCCACAGAGTCACTGTATGTCTAAAAGATACTCAACTTGTCAGGTCTGTATTCAAACTCTAGCTCCTACCCCCAAACCTACATATAGTCTTTCCCACTTTAGTTAATGGCAACCATGTTCTACCAGTTGCTTAGACCAAATATTTTGGACTCCTCCTTGATGCCTTTATTTCTAACCCATCTCCAATGCATCGGGGAAACCATGGGCTTGCCCTTAAAAGGACATACAGAAACTGACCATTTCTAACCACTTGCACTGATACCACAGTCTAAAGCCGTCTGCATCTCTAGCGTGAATAACTGTAATGATCCTAAGTAGTCTCCCAGCCTCCACCCTTGCATCTGTACAGTCTATTTCAACAAAGCAGCTAAACAATCTTCTAAAAATTTAGGTCTGACCATGTAACTTTTCTACTCAAAATGCTCCAATGACTTCCCCATTTCACTCAGAATTAGAACTAAGCCCTACTCAATGCGTCTCCCTGACCTCAGGCATGGCTGCTTTCCCGCCCACCCCATCCATTTGGCCCGGCTGGCCTCTTCTCTGAGTCTCCAACATGCCAGGCACACTGCTTCAGACCTCTGAACTGGCTGTGCCCTCTGTCTGGAAAGCTTTTCCTCCAGATAATCACACTAGTAATCTCCTTGCTGCTTTCAGGGCTTTGCTCAAATGTCAACTTTTTGGTGAGGCTTACTTGCACAAGTTTTTAAAAACTATGCTCTCTCTGTCCCTATGCTCTGGTACTCCTAGTCTTTCTTACTAGGCTCTATTTTTATATCTGCAGAATGCCAACTGTCTTTACATTTTATTACAAGAAAATAACTTTAGATTTATGATTACCATAAAATATCTTTTTTTATTATGTTTATTCTTTGTCCTCCCATTCCACAGGTCTGAGAATGTGATTTCCCCAAGAGCAGAGATTTTGGTGTGGTTTTTTTTGTTGTTGTTTTTTCTTTAGCTGAGCCATCCTGCCACCTGTTGGCAGCTCAGCAGCTGCTCAGCTCAGGCCGGGAATCGAACTGCTGTTGCTCAGAGCTCAAACTCTTGAGCGAGCTCTTAATCGACTGAGCCACTCGGCTGGCCCTGGTGTTTTTATTCACTGATGAATTGCTATCCCTAAAACAGCATCTGGCATCCAGTAAGCACTTGAAAAATATTTGTTGAATAAATGAATTAAGGAAGCACAAGTAAATACCGATGCCTTTCCTATTTCTACCACTGAATGTATGGATGTATGTTGCTATTGTCATTAAGAGTGCCCTACTAATGCCCTAGATAAAATGTTTCTGAAATTGTTGTATAGACTTGATACAATTTACTCTCCAGTTTTGCTATACTATTAATTTTTTACAAACACTTCTGGGCAAAGAAAACATTCTACCCACCTTTGTTTGAAATATTATAAATTAAAATTAATAATAATTTGGCAGGGTCCAAATTAATGAGTTCCTAACCATATATGAAAAGCAACTTTTTTAAAGAGGGGCTTAAACAAATGTCTAAAAGTTGGTATCATTATTTAATATAAATGTTAAATTATGAATAATAATAAATCACTTTTTCTGATTACAAAATAAATTCTTTCTGTAGGAAAATTAATGTACAGAAAATTATTAAATAGTAATCACTTATAACCCCACATCTATTAACACTGTGATTCTTTTCTTTTCAGGCTTATTTCTAGGAAAGTTTCTCTCTCTCTCTTTCTCTCTCTCTCTCTCTTTCTCTCTCTGTGAATGTGCAATTTTATATTTTGTTTTCTCTATTTTAGGCTTATCATATGAATTTTTCTATTCCACTAAAATCCTCTAAGCCTATTTTCTGTGGCTATACCATTTATGTATCATCTATTTTCCTATCAATGGGCATTTGTACTCTAAATATTTTGCAATTATAGTTGGCAATGTGATAAATATCTCTCTGCATATGTCTTTGCCTGCTTCTCTAATTATTGCTTTAGCTCTTAAATTCTTAAAATTGGAATTTCCAAGCCAAAGGGATTTTAAAGCTCTTAATATTCCAGAAAATGGTAACAATTTACACTTCCACTAGGACTGTATGTGATGGAACATAATTGTTAATTTGGTAAGTAATATCTGTTTAAGTATTCATTTCTTTGATTACTTCTATTTCCTCTCTCTAGAATTTTCTGTTCATGTTGATAGTTCTTATTTTATTTTTGGAAGGATAATCTATCTTAATAGTATTCCTACTACATTATATGAGTTCTTTTAAATTAAGGATATTAACTCTTTGGCTCATGTTTGCAAAACCTGATGGCAACATTCAGGTTGAAGGGGGGAAATGTGGCTTTAAGAGGCGAATTTATTTTTGATGTAGCTCTCACTGCTAAGTCTAATTACTAATTACTAGAATTACTAATTACTAGGTTGTCATGTGGATACAGAAGTATTAAATTTGTATTTCACGCAAATGATAATGTATAATGTTAAGATGCACGCCTTAGTTTGTAAATCAGTATGTTAAACTTATCACAGAAGAAGTCGCAGGGGTACCCAAGTAAGATGATAGATTGCTACCTGGTTTAGGTATGATTTAGTGTTAATAACCATATCCTGATTGATTACACAGTACTTTACCAAAAGCTTTAATGTACATATAGGGATGACAAAGCATGGTAAATAACAGGTTTACAACTTCCTAGTGGAAAGCTTACTATACTGCTACTGGGATAATAATTAAACCTACCTGTTGGTATTGGTTACAATAGGTCCTGCTTTTCCTTCTGGGGCCACAGTGATGAAGACCGTGCCACACTGATGGACAATGTCCACATATACATAGCCAAAGCCAGTCAGGAACACAACCTGCAAAAAGAATATTCAAAATCTGATTAAAAAGAAATAAGAAACACTACTGAAATGGCTGACTTTAAATGTCTCAAGTTCTGATTCAATACCACAAACACTTCCTGGTTATATTTCTTTGTATCCATCTGTACAGGCTATTCAGCTGACTTGAGATGAAAAAAAAAGAAAGAAAGATCAAATCCATATTTTTCAATATCCAGCTGTAAGATTCATTGGAAAAAAAACAATGATGGATGCCGGGGCATAAGTGTCTTCATTCTCTGCTTCTTTGGAATTGGCAAATAACTCTGTAAGGATTGGAGCCCAGCCACGGGCGAGCTTTATGCGTGCGTGTGAATCTCTGGGAAAAAGAAAAAAACCTCTAAAACTCAGGACTTGAAATGCAATGAGCAAAAAACTGGCAGGCTCTTGAGTGTTGACTTACTACCACAAGGAAACTCTTCTGTGCTGGGGACACAAAAACCTACCCCAAACTTACCAACAAGGCATGTCATAATCCTCCCAAGGTCCTTCCCATAACTTGTAACAAGGTTAGATAATGCCATCTGCTCGGAGTCCAAATTAATATTTCTAGTGTGAGAAGGTGGACTAAGACTTAAAAAAAGTTCTATCTCAGAAGCCAGGTGCCAGGCCAGCAGAACAGATGTCCTTTCAGCCACAAATACCAATGTTGCTTAAACGGATAAATATTTGAAAGCAGAGCAGAACTATTTGAAAAACAACCCCAAGAACATCATGTTCACAGCCAGCATTACCTGAAGGCAGGGGCAAGAACCTCCTTATGTTTGGGAACATTGATTCTGATGATTTGCAATATTGGTTCAGTCCAAGTCTGGGCCCTTATTATTGTTAGGACAGCAAAATAAGACAGACTGAAAATTTCTGGATAACAAAGCTAGGTGCCTGCGTGACATGTAATGAATTTATTCTAATTTTGACCAAATGAAGAATTAGCAGAAAGAGTGTACACAGAACCACAAGAGAGAATCACAGACTCAAATTGGAACTGACTTCAAGGTCACTGGGCTTTTTTCTTGTACAATAGCTCCTCCTTCTGAAATCCTGACCATCTTCAGCATCCAGGGCACCTAGATGTCATCTCGGCCTCCTCTCTCTCTTCAGCTCCTGCAGCCTGGCAGTCATCAGAGCCTCAGGGTCCACTGGCTCTCCCACTAGTGCCTCTTAGGCCCCTGTCTGCCCCTCAGCCTTCCTTGTGCCTAGAATATGCTTTTCCCCATAAAGTCCTTTCAAAGCCCTATGTATCTTTGCACATACAGTTTAAGGATTTTATTCCATGAATGTATTCTCTAATTTTTCTATTCCTTTCCTCAGCATGATACCTACACTTGCATTCCCATAGTACTTTGACCCAGTTTCTATTCGATCACAAATAGTATTGCTTGTATTACAGTCACATTTTTACATGCCTTAATTAATCACTAGATTGTCAACTTCTTGAGGGCAGGAGTTGAGTCAATCTGTATTCTCTACGGATGTGTTTCCCAATGGATTACTTTGTAAAAATATCTGTTTCAAAAGACTGTATCCTGAATTTGCCCTATTGGTTCCAAGGTAAGAACTGAACTTGACTGTGATAAAATCTGGACTATAGCCCAACTTAATAATGGCTCAGCTCACAAACCTAAAACAAATAGGCATTCTTTGAAAAACACTCACGTTTATAAAAGCCATTATTTTATATGATATGTAAAGTAAGTCCATTGCTGTTTAAGGCTTACAGGCATGGGATTATTATTTGGCACAAACCTCTTCAAGGCCCATGCTCCCATCTATAGTCCGTTTTCTCAATGACTGTCCATAACTTTAGTGCACATCCCAGGGTTTTGGCAGAGAGTGTGAAAAACCAGAACTGCCACCCCTCAAAGGAGGGAAGGAGGGACCAGAAGAGGGAAAAACTAATCTTCAGATAGTATGAAATGAGGATACTTGTATTTTCTAAGACGGTAACAATAAGGCAAGTTGATGGTTTCTGTTACCTGTGCAAGGGACATTGAAAGCAAGCAAATTAACCTAAACCGTTACGGTACTTCTTTCTCTGCAGAAACTTTTGCTGGATGACCCTTTCACACCATTAGAATGGAAGAAATATAGATTTTAATTCTTGGAGCCTATTCTTGTCTCTTTTCACATGTAGAGAAACAACTCAACGATGCCAGGCCTTTGGTACTGTGGCAGTTCTGGGGATTAGGGAGTTAGGTAACTAAGTGCCTGAGAAATTAGGCACCTATAATCAGGTCCCCTAGAAGTTTAAAATAAATCCTTGCTTTGGTCTGATGGTTTGATTATTCAGTCATTCAATCAATTATTTGATACTTAAGGAGTACTTAAGAGTTAGTCACCTGTATTAGGCATTGAGAAGATCTAATCATGCCCTCAAGTTGCTCACAGCCCAGTTTGTGAAAAAGCCAAGTGCACAAATAATGAGACAATAAATAACTAGCAATTCCAGAGCAAAGATGTATAATATGCATCCCTCTCAGTGTATTCGCCATCATGGTTTCTGTATAAGCTTATGAGGACAATGGTTTTGTGTCCATTTTCTTCAGTGCTTATAAGGAGTACCTGGTACTCAATAATTAAGATCTGAATGGACGTCGTCTTAATGTGACTCCTGTGACTAGTGTCCACCCAGCCTAGCTGCCCTCTCTGTCCAGGCACAGGACAGGATTAGACACCTCACCTCCTTGCAATTAGCTATGGCCATGTGATTAATTTTGGCCAATGGGTTAAAGGCAGAATTGACGTGTTACTTCTGAGCGAAAGCATAAAAAAGCCAGCCTTCTTCCCACCTCAGAGACTAAATAAAGGCTTTATGTTTCAGATCAGTGGTGGGCCAAATCTGATCTGCTGCCTGTTACTGTAAATGAAGTTTTACTGAAACACAGCTATGCTAATTTATTCATATATTGTCTCTAACAGCAGAGTTGAGAAATCGTAACAAAGACAGTATGGCCTGCAAAGCCTAAAATATTTACTGTCTAGACATTAAAGAAAAAGTTTACTGACTTCTGCTCTAGATGATTGTGGTAGATTGTTATACAATCAAGGACTTATATACCAGTTCCATGCCTTTGTCCCTTCCCACAGTGACACTAAGTTTGGCCATGTGACTTTCTTCAGCTAACGGGAGATCAGCAAACATGAGGCAAGAAGCAGCTTGATAAAGCTTGCTTCCTGGGGTTTGCCCTGTTGCCCCCATGTGATAAAGCCTGGGCTAGCCTTCCTAAGGAGAAAAGGCCACATGGTGGGACATGGCCCGGCTTTCCAGCTCTCCAGCTGAATGCAGCTGCATCAGCGATCTCAGGCTTATCCTGCAGAAATCACCCAGTCAAACGCTCAGAATCATGAGAAGTTTATCACTGTGGTTTCAAGCCTCCAAGTTTTGGGACGGTTTGTCAGAATGGGGAAGGTGGAAGATAATGGACCCTTCAGCCTGGGTCCCTTAGTGAATTTGTAAAATAGAGCTCCGAAATGACAAACACTGGGCACATGGCACGAGCAAGCAGTACATTCTAGAATTATGACAGGCAGTATAACCTAACCTGACTTCACTAATACAGATAGTGATGATAGAAGGAGGGTTCTAGCAGAAAACAAAAATATGAATCCTTAGCTTAATGAAAGTAGAAATTGATATTGAAGGCTACAGAAATTGAGGTTCATGTTACAAAGTGGCAAGACATTTAGTAAAACTGTTGTCTGATATTACTTGGGAGGTAGATCATAAACCTAACAGAATTGTAACTCTAGAAGATGAGGTTTGAAAACAAAACATTAGCAGTGTATGTTGGTTACCATTGGCTGTGTCTGACAATGTATTATTATTATTTTTCATGGAGAAGCGATTTATTTAAGGAAGTGTCCCCAGGGGATCCAGGAAAAGCACAGGGGAGACACGATCAGGAGGGACAAGCCAAACGAGGGTGGGGTTTCAGGTGAGTTTCCAAACTCAGCCTGATCCCATCGGGTGCTCTAGAGAGTAACAATTCCAAGTCTGCACCACATCAGAACACAGGAGGTGGGCTTTTCTATTTCCACATGAGTCAGCCATTGGCTAGGGCTTACTGTGAGAGGTGGAGAACTCCCAGGCATTTCTAGCTCTCATCACTGGAGATACGGCTCTAGCATCCAGTGGAAATACTCTAAATGTTGCACGTGTCAGCCATCAGCAGCAAAGCAGACAGAAGCTGGGGGGTGCGCATGTCGGTGAGGAATCAACAGTGTTCACTACACCCAACAGTGTGGGCAGTTGTAGGCAGGCTATAAAGAAGGAAAGAGCACCCAGAGCCTTGCTACTCAAAGTGTGGTCCTCAGACCAGCAACATCTGGTCCAATGGGGGTCCACCATCAAGGAGCTGGTTAAAGTGTGGAATCTCTCAGGCTTCACTGACGACCTAATTCATCAGAACCTGAATATTAACAAGATCTCCAGGAGATTTGTATGCACATTAATTTCTAAGAAACCTGGCTCCTGAGTGTTGGGAAAAAATGATTTACTGACCTCCTAAATCAGCAGGAATAAACATCAAGGTAAGAGCTACAGTGCAGTGACGTGGGGACTTCTCAGTCTAAGGATCCCTGGCCTGGCAGCTGAAGCCAGGGGCCAGAGAACCATTCCCAGCTAATAGCAGGGACGTGCCCACTTCCCCACTCAGTGCCCTTTCACGTCAGGCTTGCAGGTCCCAAATTCCTGGACCCTGCCGTCTCCATGACCTCACCTAGAACCAACATCACTGTGGTGGCAAAGTATTATGAAGAGATGAGCGCAGGAAAGAATTGGTCAGTTTACAATAAAAATGAAAGAGAACACAGAGATTCCAGAAATTCAGGGCTTTGCAAAGTTAGAAATGCTTTTAAACTCCAAACAGCAAGAGATTCTGTCTTTGAACATGAAGGCAGATTAATACTCAGCCTGAGGGCTATGTATATGCATATATTCCCTATCAAAATTTCCTAACTGGTAAAGTGACTCAGAGAAACATTTAGATTAAGAGTATAACATTTCCAGAGAAGCTCTCTTAAATCCAGAGAGAGGTAAGGAAGCAAGACAGCATAGACACATGTCTTAAAAAGTAACACAGATGTGGTTACTGACACATGGAATTCTCCTGGAATAAAACAGATAAGAAGTCTACTGAGTTTTTGAGAAATAACTCCTACCCAATAAAACTCATGAACCTAGACTAAGAGAGACTGGGATTATCCGAGACTCCATACAAGCTTCAGTTTTGACCAAGGAAGATCTCAGGGCAGATATAAGGACTGGGAGAATAATGGGGAGGGAGCTCTTCCAAGAGCAGAAATGGCTCAAAGTCTATCCCTGCTTCCAGGGTACACAGCCCACGATGTGCGCCCAGGAAAATTTCAGAATTGTTATGGATGAGAGGCTGCTCTATGTCTCTCATTCTTCCTCTTTCCAACGTGGAGGGGCTGTTACTGCAATTCTTTCCTGTAAAATGGCGGGGAAATGGGGAGCAGATGAATTCATAGGTCTCCAGAAAGAAAGGATCACATCCAGACCAACGGAGCATCACTCAGAAGTGCTGGATTTCCAGTGGGAAGTGGTGACTGGTTCAAACCCTGGGGAGGAAATTTGTTTGTTCTGTGAGTAGGAAAAAGAATGAGTTACTAAATGATTGACGGCCAAGGGAATTTTTTTTTAAGTTGTTTGTTATTGCCGAATGAGCTGGGCAGTTCCGATCAATGCTGTCGTTTTAGTTACTTTTTACTTTCTTCACATCACACTCGTAGTGTGCGGGTGTGCATGGAAGGCCTGAGGCAACATATAGTAAGAGAGGTGCTACTTTAAGCGCAAAACACTTGGGGGATACTCTACGTTTTGCCATTTGAATCTGTGTTCGAGCACACAGACTTTCTCTTCCGTATGTGGGTATAAGAAGTCTAGGTCCTGCCTTCCAGTTAGTACATTGTCTTTTACTACAATTACAAATAAGAAACTCTTTAATATAATGTGCGCTTTTCTATGTATGGTTATATTTTAATAATTTATTAATTTATAGCTAACAAACAATATTTAAAAAAATTACACCAGTTGAATTTTACTGAGTAAATATGTTACAAGGTGACATATAGGAAATAACTGAAAATATTCTTGAAAGTCTCTCTCTCCTCCCCCTCACTGTCCCTTGTAGGTTATATGTGACAATCCAGGGATAATAAGCAGAGGTAGATAGTTATAAAGCATCCCAGCACTGCAGTTGAGTTAAACTAGGTCTTTCAGGCAGAGATGTCTCGTGAGTAGTTGGAAATATGTATTTGGAGCTCGGGAGGGATGTTGGGGCAGAGATAGTTTATCTGGGAGTGACTGGTGATAGGAGCTAAAGCTATGGGATGAATTAGGTCTCCCAGAGAGGAAAAGAAGTGAGATAGATTTCTAAGGTGATCAAGGTAGAAAATACTGCATAAGGATGAAAAGAAAGTAGTAGATGTGCTAGGTATAATTCTTCCTCCTGTATACTTACTGAAAAATATTTTAGGGAACTCCCTGTTCCCGATTATCTTTGGAAGCAGTTGTGACTCAACCAGAAGATACAAAACAAACAGAAGAGTGCAGACTAGGACACTTGGCACATGTTCAGAAGTGGGTACCAACTTGTTGATATCTGCTGTGGCCCTGATACGGGGTGCAGGGAAGGTGAATGAAGTGAACAAGAAGCCATAGTGTCTGCACTACACATTTTAAAAATCAGATACTCACTTGGGTTGACTTCTTTTCTATTAAAAATTCCTGAATGGAGGCTAAAGATATCTTGGACAATGACTCCGGGGTCTTTAAGCATTAGTTTAAGCTCAGGGCTACCTCTGTCTGATCTGCACCAAATGGACCAATCACACATTTAAATCCTAGTTCATCAAGGCACTTACCAAAGTGTTTCATGATATTCTTGTGAGATATGAAATATCTTATACAATATAGTTTAAAAAGTGCTTTTAGATGTATTTTCTTATTTAAGAAATGTGGGCCAGATGACAGTGACCTTGGTGTGTTAGTGGCTGATTGAACCCACGCACTAGGGAAGTGTGTAGTGATTCACTACAGCATGTAGACCTTGGACGTGTCCTGTTCAACATATTTATTACAGACTTAGATGAACATGTAGAAAGCCTGCTTACCACATCTACAGATGACATAAAGCTACTATACTTAGTATGTTGGATGATAGCATCATAACTTTTTTTTTTACAGTAATTTCAACAAGCTGGACTAGGCCAATGGCAACAAGATTTAATTTATTGGGGATAAATGTAAAGTCCCGTCATTGGGTTCAAAAAGTCAACTGTACAGCAAGTCATATGATAAAGACCTGGGGGATATGGCCGACCACAAGTTTCAATAATAATAAACAGTCTGGGCTCGTTAATAAAAAGCTAACTCAATCTTCTACTTTATTAATGGAAGCATAGGGAGGTAATAGCTGGTTAGACCACACTTGGAATACTGTGTGTAATACCAGCTGCCAGATTTTTAAAAGGGAACATAACACACTAGTGTGTCCAGACAAGGGTAACTGTGGTGATGGGTCTGGAAATCACATTTACTGAAGGAATGATTCAAGGAACCAGAAATGTTTGGCCCGGATAAGGGAACATTTAGAGAAGATGTCAAAGCTGCCTTCAAATAATTGTAGTGTTGCTGTTAAAGGGGAAGTAAATAATCTGCGATGCCCCAGGGGGCAAAACAAGGATGAATGACTGGATGCTAAGAGGGACAGTTTTCAGCCTGATACAAGCAGACACGTTCTTACAGTCACTGCTGGAATAAGCCATGCTTATGACTCTGGGAGTTTTCTGAGATATGAGGTCATGGAAGGGACTCTTGCACGCACTAAAAGGGGAAAATTAGAAAACCTCTTCTAGCCTGTGCCTTCGTGAGCTTTCAGGTAGCAATATCTGTAGCCAGGGCAGGACTCCAAAGGGCAGACAGCGATCTGAGCTTGGTGTAGGAAAAACAAGACGGACCCACATGTGAGCAGGTCTAGGTTCCAGCCTGATCCTGCTTAGTTAGTTATAAACTACCTAGCTGAACCGTCTCATCAGTAAAAAGCAAAAAACAAGGAACACCCCCCTCCCCCCAACCCATAAAAATTACTGCTCTATCCTAGAATTTTTGTGGTGATACAAAGGCTATCTTAGGACTTAAAACACTTGACTGCATTAATTTAGTTACTCAGGTCCTTGAAGGCAGGAATTATGCCTTATTCAGGGCAAAAGGTTTGGCCCCTGGTAGGTCCTCAATAAAATCTTGTGGAATAAATGAGTGAAAGAATGGAGACTGTGGATGGGAAGGCACTTTGTAAATGGTACAGAGCTATATAAACATGCAGGACTGTTATTTCGCCCTCCCCCACACCCACACACGATGTGAGGAGAAAATGGCAAGGACACTGACCCCACTACACACTTCTACAAGTCCAAGATCATGAGCATTTACTGGAGCTTTTTAGATGAGAAGTCACCTGTAAAGGGATCATTTTAATCTGCTTTTAGGGGGTCAAACTGCTCATTCTTCTCTGCTATTTCAATGGCTCAGAAACTGCTTTTCACAAACAGACCAATGACTGCCCATGGCTCTTATGATAAAAACCAAATCCTCGACTGGAGATACAGGACCTTGCCCATTTTGGCCCTGAATTCCTTAATCGTGCACTGCGGCCGCCCTGGCATTCAGACCCCTGAAAGGACCACGTTCACTCTCTCAGCCCCAAAGCTTCAAATGTTCTCTTTGTGTCCAGGAACATCTCCCGCGCTCTTGTCTACTTAATGCCCGTTCTTCCTTGAAGAGACAGATGCAGGTCTCTTTCCCAGACATGCATTCCTTGGCCTCTCATGCTAGTCTGCTGTATCCGCTAATGGCACAACTGCACCTTTCCTTCATAGCTCTGACTCATATACATTATGTGATTCTTGCTTATTATCTATCTTCTCCACAGGTAAGCTTCTCGAGGGCAGGTGCTGGATTCCATTTTTGTTCACTATATGTTATGTAGTCCCAGCACCAAGTTATAATGTCCAGCGTATATTGGAAATCAGTATTTGTTGATTGAATGACTAAATCATGCTTCATAATGTTTGTCTTAGTTAAAATGGTTACTACGTTTTCTTTGTACATTTTTGTGTTGAATTTTTCAAAAGAATGTTGCATAAGGTTTCTATTAGAAATTGAAATACCACACACTATGATAGGATATTCTAAACTATTTCCCTGATAGCAACAGAATTATGCAAAATTATCAAGGTAAACTTATTTTTTATGCCTTTACTTATTTATTGAGAATCTAAAGATTTTTTCCCCCCTAAAGTCAGGCTAGCACCCACTGTCACATTATGGAGAAGAGCACCAGTTGCCACTTCCAGGACTCTGGCTGAGATGTCTTCTAACCAGGCATGAGTCAGGGATACAACCCCAGAAAACCCACACCAACCTCACAATCAGAATTCTGCGGCCTACATGCTATCACATCTTCCCGATAACTCTTGATGCAAAGAATACTTTGTTTGATTATAAAGTTATTTTCTGCATATTCCCTTCCATATTCCATTTCAAAATTAGACAACATGATGCTGTCCTATTTACAAAACCAAGGCAGGGGCATCTGTATGACTGACAAAAACTAAAGGAGCTTTCTTCCTGGTGGCATAATAGGGATTTTATGGTGTTTTAATTGTTTTTTTTAGATTAGTTTTGAAATTCACATCATGTGACTGAGAACCAGGGCTGAAGAAAGGCTCCTGGAAGACAAACTCACTCCTACATAAGAGCTGCTTCCTTTCATCAGAGAACACAGTGCCCTTCACTCCCCAGTGATTTATATTCCCTGGTGTATTATTGAGGAGATGTCGGTGAGGGTCTGAAACAAATCTTCCTGCAGAATAGGAAGTAGACCATGGTCTGCAGGACATATGGCACACAGCTCTGCCAAGATTAATGGGAACATGACACTTTGCTGGGTCCTCAGACCAGGGATGATAAGGGTGCGGGTGGGAGAGGGTACCTCTTCTTAGCTTTGAAGTATCCCTGACTACAAAGGTTTGAGGAAATTTAGAGTGAATGGGAATCCCCGAAATAAGGTTTGGCAGGCAGAATGCCTATTGTAAAGAAGTCCCTAGACATATATAAGCAAGGTGTCAAAAAATCTTCAAACTGATGCAGGGGAATTCAGGGACACTTAGTAAGTTGCAGTATTTATTTTGTAAATTAATGAGACCAGGAATGTCTCCCGGAGGCTGTACAGATTCAGCAGATTTTCATTGTTCGTCAAACGAGCACTCACACCTCTGGGTGTTTTGGGGCCACTGCAAACGCAGGTCTCCATGGTGAGTGTGCCCTCCAGGCTGCTCAGCCACTCTTGCAACTGTCCCTGGCCATGTCCTGCAGCTGTTTCCACAGCTACTGCTCTCCCCAGGCCTCGACCCCTTTCCATCTCTCTCTCACAGATGATTCGTTTCACACTTTACAATAAACTTAAGGCCACTGTCAATTCACTCCATTGTCCGAGCCCCATCCCTCCAAATATCTCTGCCTACACCTGTGCCCATCCCAACCTCTTTTCCACTGTCAGACAGGAGGACATGGCCCTTCTGTTCAAGTAGAATTACACTTCCTGGGCCTTGGGCTTGTCTCTCTGGGAAACCCCTAGCTCATGTTTTCCACTTCTCCTTGACTGACTGATTCCTCTCCTACAGCATAGAAAGAGAGCTTCCTCCCACTGATCTCATTTGCTTCATGGGCACGTTCCTTAAAAGAACAATCTTCACTTGTTCCTCCAGTCCCTCTCTTGCATTCACTCTGAACTTGGAATTTAATTGCTGTCTTACTTCCCTCTTTCCCTGTAAACGTTCCCATCAGGGAGCTTTCCTGTGGCTCCGCTGCCCAGGTTCTCTTGCTCCTCTGCTACTTCCTTCTCAGCGTCCTTTGCTGCACTAAACTTACACGTGGAGTCTCCCAAGGTTAGGCCTGGGAACCTTTTTTTCTCCTTTACATAATCTTTCTTGGTAACCTAATCTTCTCATTCATTCATTCACTTATTCATTTGATATTTATTAAGATCTTACTGTGCTGACAGGTACTTGCTGTAGGCTGAGGATGAACAAGGCAGGAATCTGACTGTCAGGATTCTTGACTTAGCAAGAAATTATTTAAAGTTATAAATGTCACAAATGTTCGATGAGCATAGAGGGTCCTGGGGTTGGGGAGAAGAGGTCACAGGTGTGAAGAGAGAGAATCTCTTGGGAGATGAGAAAGAATGTTCCAGGAGAACTGGGGAAGAAGAGAGGAGTCCCAGGTAAGGATGCAGCATTCATAACATAGTGGCTAAGAGCACACGCTCTGGACTCAGGCAGGTCCGGATCAAAGCCCAGGCCCTTCCCTTACAGCACGTGGGAACCAGGCCGAGTTACTTCTGAAGGTCTCAGTGTTCACTTCTGTCACATGGAGATGACAGTCCTATCTTGTAAAGGTTTGATAAGATCAAATGTGAAGTGCTTAGCGCAATGCCTGGCATACAGTTAATGATTATTAAATGACAATTACTATTATTACTGTAAGTGCCAGACACAAAAGGGCAAATATTGTTTGATTCCACTCATATGAGGTGCCTAGAATATGCAAATTCAGAGGCAGAAAATGCAACACAGGCTACCGGGGGTTGAGTGCAGGGGAGAATGGGGAGTTACTGCTTAATGGGTACATAGTTTTGGTTTGGGGTGATGAAATAGTGGTGACGGCTGTACAACATGGTAAATGTATTTAATGCCACTGAATTATATATTTAAAATGGTAATTCTTAAGTACAGCATAAACAAAATGCTAGGTTCATATGCCATTTTCAACAAAAATAATATTACCAACATCCAGAGTAAGACAGAGACAAAGCAGGACATTTTATCTGGTCAGGCTTTTAAAAGTGTACTTACATTTGCAGAATTTTATGTACAACTAGGACAAACCCGTATATTTTAAAATTAGTAAACTTTCAAAAGAGGGAATTAATCTAGGGTTGGCATTATGATTGTGCTAATCTCTGGCCCGTTGGACTAGCTTCTATGTAGAGAAGTCCAACAATTGTATGTCATTTCTGACCTTGTATTAGACCCAAGGTGGACTTGCTTTTACTAAGAGCTCCTCTCTGGTAAACAGTATAGTACACTTTGTAGATACATGCCTGTACTTGAGAATTTATAACATAACGAGGATATAAAAACAGATAAACACCCACTCACACAGACACAGGAAGTTCGGCATTTAGAAAACTATGCTTAAAAATAGACAACCATCGACCTGGGAAAAGGGAATTTTCCTTTGGGCCTTGGCAGGGACACATGCGGCTCACTGACCTGTGTTCCCTGGCTGTTGATGTCAATGGCATCGCTCCACTCAGTCGTTATTTCACCCAGCAATTCTATTTTCAAAAGGAGGCTAGGAAGTAAGTCTTTGGTCTTGCAGTCTGGATAACTGGAAATCTGATGATATAGCTCATGATGAATTGAGCGCTCAGAAGGAATTCTTCTGCAATAAACCTCAAACTTCGGAATATCTATAAAAAACAAAAAAAACAAAATGCATATGCAGACAAAGATATGTATTAAACAGCGTGGCAGGAAAAACTCAGAAAGGAATGAATAATACTTTTATTTAAACATTCTTCCCAGGATCACAGATAACTATTAATACTAAGTCAAACGCCTCCAGAGAAAAAATATAGGTTTTGTATTATTTAAAATTGATGCTATTCAATCTACCTTTAATATTTTCCTTTATAAGTATTGTCACTGGACATCTGTTGTGGAAAATTATTCGAGGACTAGGGTCTTCTGAGAGGGTTAAGTAAGTCACTCCAAAGTGTTCTTGATATGTCAGTGCAATTGCCCTAAAATGGAATCAAATCAAATGACAGAAATGGGTTAGAAAGAAATGACTGCTTTCCCTCCTGGTACAGTTTATTTAAATTTGCAATATTCAGAGCTCTATAACACCTTCTCTTAAAATCAGAGGAAATGTTTTCCAGAGAAAGGAGGCCATCCTTTCATCTATTAACTGCCATATACTAATTACAGGTTTACTGATTGTTTTTCCCGAAAACATTAATATATATTTATCATATAATATTTTTAAAATGTGAAAAATTATTTAAAAGAAAAAAACCATAACTTCTACCACCCGGAGAGAATTGCAGCTAACCTTGTGCTAATCTTTCCTCCTGCTGTTTCTTTTAATGCATATATGTGCCTTAAAATCTTCAGATAGGGCGCCTTCTTCCTCAAGAGTGCCTGGTAAATTTTGGCAAAGGAGGCACTGATGTGCTTTTAGAAGGACTACTAGAGAATTTGGGTACTGGCGCTCTCGCACTCTCTCTCTCTCTCTCTCTCTCTCTCTCTCTCTTTCTCTCTTTAAGGTAGGTAGGCTCATAATGTTTGTTTTTCATTTTCACAATCATCATACTTTATAGGAACTCCATTTTGACTACCAACAGCAAAGGTGTATTATTTGGCATTAGAAGGACTGCTGTGTGGGCACAGGCTGCCCTCCATGGAGCGAGAGAAATGTTCCGATTTAGATCTGTAGACTACCAAACAATATTTCATATCAAAGCAGGAAAAACATTCTCTCTGAAGTTTAAATTACACAGATTGATGTTTCAAATTAATCAAATTAATCAAAGAAATTAGATATTTGCCAAATGCAGCCTTCAATTTATGCTAATTTTTAAAAGGCACTAAGAATGCACTAAAGAATTTCCCATTTGCCATTTATCATGTTCACCAGTGTGAGTCCTTCCTGAAGACTGTATTTGTCTGAAATGCCAAAGTGAATTGTCCATTAGCACTTGGGGAAATCATATTAATAACACCACCAAATGTGTACTGTTGGACTGAGGGGACGAGAGAGAGGAGGAGATGGGGCAGCAGGAAATGAATTCACTTTCAGAGTACAGCTCTTAGAGTAACACCCAAGTTCTTTTTGTAGCCTAATTTTAAAAGAGCGGGGCAAGCCAACCTCAGAGAAGTTTTTTTCTGATAGCCAAGAAAGCTGGGGGCCAGAACTAACAGATGTGTACTTTTAATCTAATATCTAGCTTAATATTTAAGGATAAGATTGTTATTTTAATGAAATCATATCTTATAATTCTTAGAATTTTAAACACTTGCCAAATAAAAATTTACAAGTTTGTCTTTCAGTTTTAAAAACAAGTTTTGTATTTTAGACATGGGTTCATGTCACTTTCAAAAAATACTTCCCTAAACTCATCACACTTAACTTCTCCAACCAGAATAACCACTCCTCTCCAAAGTTGGAGATGAAAAGTGTTTATAAAATCAGGGATGTTTGTGAATGTCATGAAGGAAGAAGGGGTGTATGTAGGGAACAGGGCCTTACTATTATGGGTAATATGAGTTAGGAAGTTCTCTTTTAAAATATTACTACTAGAAATCTCTGTATACATCACAAAGTTAGAAAGGCTAAAATCTCAGTCTATAAATTCATAATCACAAGAATAAGGTACCTCTCATAAGGTCACAATATGTTTTCTTTTGTACTTTTTACAGATACCATAAATAAGTTATTCCTGACAGCTACAGAGAGGACATGGTGCATGCAAAAGAACCACAAAATAAAAGTCCAGTATGAACAAACCATTACATGTCTCTGGCTTGATTCTGTGGTTGTTATTTGCATAACTGGTAATCGGTAATTGGAGTAACTTTCGTGCAAGAACAACCACAGAACAGGGTCTTCTGTGACTTGTGTTTATCTAAGTTATCTCTCTTAATGCCTTCTTGAGACAAATTCTATTTTGAAGTAAAAGTAAAATATGGGAAAAGAAAATGATTTTCCAACTTGACTGTCATATTTTAACCCTTATTTCTCAGTCTTTGACAGAGGCTAAGAAGTCATAAAAGACGGCAATCTTTTCATTATGATGTACTGCTATCATTCTATAGTACAAACACCACGATTTCCTCCCAGGATAAGCTGCATAAGGGAAAAATCTCATCAGTAGTAGACGGGGGCAACCCACACATGATCATAACATTTGCCTTATTACAGACAATGTCTAGAAGCCATTAAAAATAGAAAACCTAGCTTTACATATGGTGAGCATGGCAACTCTTCCTTCTCTCTTGGCACCTTCATGAACAGCTATAGTGACCAGCACAGAAAGGCATTCACGTATATGTAAAATACCTGGTACAGAGTCCACTCTCCCTACAGTTCCCGAAGGGTACTGCCACACTCTGTCGGGGAAACTCTGGTTGAACTATAGCTGGCAGGCTCCAGCAGTGGGAGCTGTCGGCACCACCGGCCGGAGAAAAGGCCAGTGAGATCTGTTTCTGAAGCAGAGATGCATCCAGTGCTGACTGACTGATGTCAGGCACTAAGTCCCAGCAAGGAAGGGAGCTGGATTTCACAGGAGGCCGCTCGCTGCCCGGGCAAATGCTGAAAGGAGCACTGTCTGGAACGTGAAAATACTGAAAAAAAAAAAAAAAGACAATGCAGAGAGAGCACATTTACTATAGTGATACAGAGAGATTAAGCTCTTTAAAGCACAGCTTCTCAAAAACCATAACCATGTATAATCGGGAGGTGGCCAAGTTGTGGGGGAGGGGCATGGGAATATTAGAAATCCTGTCCCCATGAGAACGCCCTAATGAGACAATTACAATCAGTGAGAGTAGGGTCTGCTTTTCTAGGCATAATGAAACATGATAGAGCTGGGTAATTTAAAAGGTGATGCAAAGTTCTCAATGTCCCTCAGGTATTGCAAAAATCCAGACGCCAGAGGGGTATCATTTTCCTGGTGGTCTAGTGGTTAGGATTCCGCACTCTCTCAGATGCCAGAGGGGTAGAAATGCCAGGTGTTGGGGAGGGAGTCCGCTTGGACAGGTGTGGCTGAACTGAAAGGGCGTGGCACCCTGGGGGGCGGGGCTTGGGAAGAAGAGCTCTGAATGAGATACAGAACAGTGAACTGGGAGCTCAGAAGACAAATTTTGTTGAAGTCTCATTCTGAGGGAGGAGGAAGCTGATCCCAACTCTCAGTTGGAATTCCACAAGGTTTCTGGCTCATTAGAGAGTCTCAGAATTTTAAACTTAAAAAGGACCTTTAGAGATAATTTATTTGAGTCTCCTCTTTCACAGCAAAGAGGGCTGCTTTCCACAGAGCTGGTGACTTGTCCAAAATCACAACGCCAGCGAGTGGCAAAGCGCGGCCAAAAGCCAGGCTTCCCGCCTCCTGTTCGGTGTCCCCAGCCCTCTGTCCCACGCATTCTGCCTGAGAGGCTAGGGGTTACCAAATCTTTAAAAAGCTCCCACCGCTGCCTGAAGCAGGGTTGGGGTGAAGAGAGAACCCTCCTCATTGCAGGGAAGAAGTGGGCCTTCCCTTGTTTCCAGGGGGCCAACCCAATGAGGAGCTCGTTGTGATGGTGGGGTTGCCACGGCTGCTGCTGCGAACTGTCATCTCTGAATGCCTAGCCTTTGTAAGCATATTATCTCGTTGAACCATCATAAAAAACCTGCAAGGAACACGCAATTACGTGCATTTTCAGATGAAGGACTGTCAGTGTGGAAAGCCCTGACCTTCGATACTTTCAATATCATAAAGCAAACACACACCACTTAGCATATTCTGTTTTTAAGTTCCTTTAAAATGTCTCCTTTCCCTCTAAATATAACTTCATTTTAATTGTATAACGAACTGAATCAAAAACCCTTTTTGGATTTATCTTCTGCACATTCTGCCATCGAATCGAGATGTTAACACAGATGAGCTGGTGCATTTTCACATGAACGCTCCTTGCGGATACAAGCTCAGCGCTCCCACATCCACAGCTCAGCTGGGGCCCGGCCTTTGGCCCACACGACTCTTCCAGGCAGGCGGCCTGGGAGGCAGATGGTCTCTCCCATGAGACGTGGGAGCCAGTCCTCAGGACCACGTTCCTGCTGGGGGGGCTTTGGTTCAGTGCATGTGCTAGAAGAGTGTGATGCAGCCTCCGAGCAGATGGGACGCAGGCAGCACTAATGTGGCAGTGTGTCCGGATCTGCCGCTTTGTAGTGTTTCTGCTCATTAATTACCTTGGAAGCGCCGACTGTGACTCTCATGGTTTTAATTAAAGCAATAATAAACGGGTTCTCTTCACCTGTATTCAGTGCTAGCTTGTTATTTGTTCTAGGTTAAAAAAAAGGCGATCCTATTTATTGTAAATTATCAAAACTTAAGACAAACCCATCATGTTATGAATTGCTTACCTCCTTTCCAGAATGGGGTTGGAAGACACGTAACTGTGGTTTATAAAATATTCGATATGGTGTATTATTGATTATTGTAGTCTTGTCTTCAATCTGAATAATCTGTATACCCTGTTGTACCATGGAGGAGATGCAGAACTGACATAACTGCAAAACAATTGAGGAAAGAATAATTTTTAAAATCTTGTAAGTCATATAAAAATCTCTTTTGATTATTTTTAAAAGGTTATTTTATCTATTGGTTTGCCTAGAACAGTACCAATTTTACCTTTTGTTTCAGAGTATTTAATAGAGTCCCCTTCCAGTTTAAAAAATGTCCTGGCCCCTGAAAGGGGCTACTTACTCTACCACAGGTTACTTTAGCAAACCAGTTACTTTTGCTACTACTGTATAGTGACAGATAGAGAGACTTGCTTTCAAGTCATTTAACCAATTCCCTCACAAAATATTTGTTTATAAAGCACTTATATGTAAACAGATGCCATTCGTCTTTTTCAACATAAAGAATTCAATTAAAAACTCCTCCTCCTCTTCCTCATGCACTTCATAGCAGCCATTTCACAGAATGCCTATTGTGGACCAAGGGGAGTTCTGAGAACTTTAATAATGATGATGAAGAAAACATAATGACTGACTCTCATATATTTCCTTCTTGTGGTGCACTTGCTTTAAGTACTTCATGTATATTAACTCACAGAACCCTCTCAACACCCACACGGTGTAGCCACCATTATCCCCATTTTGTAAAAGAAGAAAATGAGGCACAAAGCAGTTAAGTAGCTTGTCCAAGATCACAAATACAGAGAGGGTCTAGTTGGGGTGGGAAACCATACAGTCTGGTTCCGTGGTGCTGCTCTTCGTCACTGCATGTATCACCTCATTATCTTACCATGTTATATGAGGAACTGATGCACAGAGAAGATACCACTTGCCTCAAGATACCCATCTAGCAAGTGGTAATATCTGGACAGCAGTTCTCAAAGTGTGGTCTGGGGAACCTTGGGGGTGTCTTTGAGATCCTTTCAGGGAGTCCAATGGTCAAAACTATTTTTATAATAATATTAAGATGCTATTTGTCTTTTTCACTCAAATTCTCTGATGAGTGTACAGTGGCGTTTTCCAGAGGTTATACGACATATTACGTCATTGCTCTCATGACTAATGGAATGTATGTATATTCTTGTGTTTAAAATTTTTTCATTTAAACTTCTAATTGATAAATATCAGTAGATATAACCCATTTAAACAAAAGGTTTTTGGAGGTCCTCAGTAAGTTTTAAGAGTGTAAAGGGGTCCTGAGAATAAAAAGTTTGAGAATCACTGCTAAAGAATGTGAGATAAAAAAAAATATAGTATTATTTTCCAACAGTTCATTCATTCATTCATTCACAGACATTTATTCATCACTTGCTGTGACTACTCTGTGAGGTACTGGGGGCACTGGGTGTTTGACGGTACATCATAACATTTTTTTTCCAGGTTTTGATGGTAGTTCTCAATTTACAACTATTCAACTCTGGGTGATTCATGCTTACAGCTCTTTGCCATTTACACCCATGTTACAGTATTTTGGCCGGCACAGCATAAACATGTGCTGCCCAGACAACTTTGAGGAAATGGATACCAGCCTTGAATATTGAAGAAAGACCAACTTCTTTGTATCAGGGAAATTTATTTTTAAAAAGTCACCAAGTGACCCTAACTTTTCTGAAGAGGCTCTTCAAAGATGCCTGTCAAAATCTAACTTTTTCCCAGAGAAAGGTCATTCTGAATTATACTACTCTGATGAAGTATCCCTTCTTTTTCTGATTTGGGACAGCTAAAATAATGAAGATATTATTAAGTACAGCATGAGGCCTCTAAATGGTACAATATGATAGTGTACTTTCATACATACAGTTTAATGTAATGTGTTACTGTATTATTCAACTTAATTGGTTTTCACAGACTGGTTTTCATAAAAAAGATTTGTGCTGAAAAGTATACAACATTTGTATTTCATTAATAACCGATTAAGTATGTGTTTTGTATTCATATCTTTAAAAATAGGGTACCAGTCCCTGTTCAAGAATACAACTTCCTCGTAGAACACTGGTTCTATGGGAAAATCAGACGGGCCCACATTTTGCTCAGGGTGCCCTTTCCAGGAATATACCCTTTGTTGCAGGAGCCTTTGTCCTTTCATCCAGTGCTCAGAATGTTAGTAACTCTACTTCTTGCTCTAAAAAAAGGAGGCCAAGAACAGTTTGTAGATATTTTGGAATAAGTTCATCCCCCACGCCCCCAAACCCATATGATAAATCAAGTGACTGCTGAGTGTTCTGAACTAGAACAGTTATTGGATAAATTATGTGACACAGCTTTTATCACTGGTAAAGGAAAAAACCCCTGTAAAACAGAGAGGTCTAAGAAATCATGTGTTGCACTGTTATAAATCGTGTAGAACAAGTAATAACAAAAAGGGATTAAAAGAGAAAAGGGTAGCTTTGCGTTAGACAGGTTGAGGGGGTAGCATGCTGTTTTTCTGAGCCACACAGACTTTGATCCTACCTTCTGATGTCCTGGGAAAGCACCAAGTCTTATTTCAGCATCTACAAACCCTTCTTCATCCAATGATACAACTTCACCATTGTCTCCATCCTTCCACTTTGGAGATGTCAGGTTATGGACCAGTTTAATTGCTACTGATTTGTGCACAGTGTTTGTATTTGCCCAGTATATTCCGATTTGAAAAGCTTCCTGGAAAAATAATGCCTCTATTATAAAGTGTTTTTCTTATCTTTGACATTTTTACCTCAATTCACAGGAAATTTTTTTTTTATATTCTATAATAGGTCATTTAGGCAACCATATCCCATTATGGTTTTTTCTTTCTTTTCTAATGGCAATGCACATTTTATTTTATATCCCAATGGTTTCTTTGATTCATGATGGGATTCATATTTATTAAAGAGGGAAAAAGAAACCCAAACCCAAACCCAAACTGTAACTACTATATAAATACCAAAAGCTTAAAAACTGAAGGTTTCATTTTATTTGACAAAAGAATAATGCGTAACATTAGGTCCATGTAGGTCGACACATTCCAATTCTGTACAGTTACTTCATCTGATTATTAAAAAAGAAAAGGAAAAATGCCATTGAATAAAGATATTTATTAACTGGAGCTAAAAATAAAGAAAGAAAAAAGGAATTCGCAAATTGTTCTCTATTAAGAAAACATTTTATTTAGGAGTTCCTTATACTTTATTTTGTTACAGATTTATGTGCCTTTTAAAAATGAGCTAGCCTTATCAAGAAAATTCTCTTGTAATGGAATACAAAAATCTTCCTGTGAAATTTTGTTTTGCGATTAGGTTTTCTCCCCTGTGTTAGTAATGATTCCATGTTATTATTGTCAACCACTGGATGGGCATCATGATTATGGATAGTCACGTCCATGTATAAAGGAAAAGGGGTCTTGACAGAAATGATCCTCAACTCTTACCCACCTTGCAGGTATCTGTAAGAACCGCAAAGATACCTAGGGGGTAGGTTAGCACAGACTATAGCTCTATGTTCTTAATATTTCCAGAGGAGGCCAATTCTAATGCTTGTCAAATATCCCGTACACAATGGAAATGAGAATGTACCTAGCACAAGTTATCACATTTAATGCTAATTCAAGCATGAATACTGCTGATGGGCAAGAAAAGACATCTGAAATGTCTTTGAATATCAAAGAACATTCCATACCCGTTACATACGCATCTAAAAGGGCAGTTTCTCACAACTGATTTATTCTGCTATGAACATACATACAACCTCAGAATAAAAGCTAGTTGTTGAAAGAGAAGAATTCGTATTAGTTAAAAAAAAGTTATAATACCTGAAAATTAGGAGGGATAATAATTTTGCCAGCAGGAACCTGTAGAACAATCTTCTCTCCTTCAAACAGCCAGAGGTCCCACTTGGATTGATTGATCAGCAGGGCCCAGGGCAGAAGTTCTATCAACAAGGTTCTAACATGTGGCTTCCAGACCGACAGCTTCACTTGCATTGGGCTATCCCACTGACTCAGCTGTTCATTCCTGTTTCCAATACCACATCCAAGAGAGAAATATAATGACTTCAGTATTCATGAAATATGTTTAAGACACACAGTGCTCCTGTATGACACCTCTTTATACCAGAGCCATACAATGCTGAATTTGCATCCAGGAGAAACTTCTCATGCAATTACGTTCTAGATTATGAGTAATCTACAGAATACATTTACTTCACAATAAAAGGTCAGAATCCGACAGATCTATGCACATATCTTTTTTCCACAACACCTTTTTCGGTATCTAACATTTTTGTGAATGGTCATTTATTACTTAATATTGAGAAATGTTTGTAGAAGAAGATTGCTGGAGAGCATTACCTGTCACAATCTTTCTTATTATAGGGCCATATGGGTTGAAGGGACTTTTCTGGCCCGTAGAATTCATCAAGAATCTGATTAACTGTGCCTCCAGGGTGTATCTTAGTGGCTATTTGCTTAATGAGAGATGTTGAGATGGGAACGGCACAATGTGAAGGGTCTTCTTCTTCTCTAGGAAATGGAAAGAAAAAAGAAAAAAACAAAGATAAATATCAGGTTTCTAAAGTGGTCTACAATTTATTGAAAAGAATATAACTACAAATGTATTATAGTCCAATTTTTTTTGTGCAAGATTGAGTCAATTTTTGGTGATGTAGGGATTGCTGACACAGCGTATGGATGATCTGGGCCCTGGCGTCGCCTCTTATGCCCCCGTCCCCTCCCCAAACATGCTTGGGTGAGATCTCTATTCATCTCGTCTTCCATGGGAGAAATTATGCGTCAATTACATTTTCTGATGAACCCTCTTGTTTATTTCTAAGCTTAATGAAAGAGGCTTAATTTTATTTAAAACTATAGAAGAGAATAAGAGAACGCTAGGCAGGGTAATTCTAAAATAACATTCTCATAAGAAATCATACAAAAAAACTCTACCCTCTCTCTCCCCCTCAAGAGTACATAGTTACTTTTCTACTGAACTTCTCTGAGGAAAATATAAGAATTTTTTCAGTACCTTGCTTGAAATGTTAGGTGATGTACGAGGTCAGGTTCAATGTTTTGCAGCGGTTTTTCCTGTCCTTTTCCTGGAATAATTTGTGTTTCGCTCAATCCCAGGCTCCTTTTCTCCAAATGTATGATAATGGGGTCTGGAAGATGACTCCTCATGATAAAAAGAGGGCTGAACACAATCTATAAAAATAAAAGGACAGAAGAACTTTCATATTTGCTTTGTTGCAGTATTCCAGCTGTTTGATGCTGAAACAAACTTGTAATAAATCTTTTCCCTGGGTCACTCTGACCTTAATTTATTTCAGAACGGGAAAGGTCAGAGTCATATACCATATTTTAGGATTGGAAGGCACTCACCATTCGTTGTTGCACTTGAGAGTTGGGTTCTAAAGTCAAAACTGTGCACCAGACATAAATAATGGAACTGTTTGAAGATGGCACCTGCACATGAGATAGAAAAGGGTCCTATTAAATTCCTAGTTTACTAATTAATCAAAATAAGGCCTGGATAGAACATTGGTTTGGAGGATTAAAAAGTTTCAAGTTATAGAAAAAAAGCCATAAGAAAGAACAACTAAGCAAAAACAGAGTTCATTATGGCACAAAGTGAATGTGAAGTGTGTTAATGGGGCCAGTTCTTTCCATAAAGATGAAGGGACTTGTATGAGGAGAGGCTGATATACGACTGAGTGGGAGAATCAAAGACAGCATGTGTCCTTCATGGGAATGAAAGTGATGATGGTAGAGGCTGAAGAAAAGATAAAACGTAAGAGATCATCACAAAGATTCTTAAGTGGTCGGACACCTTTTACCTCCACCCCCACCCCCACCCAAAGCCCTGGTGCATCAGAACCTTTGTCAAGATATAACTCACCTCCACCTTGGAAGGGTAGCATCGTGGCTGTAAGAACTACTGGAATGGATATAGAGGTGTTGTGGGATGGGGAAGGGAACAGTTTGAACAGTGATATTCAAAAACTCTATATTATTTCAGATCTCCCCTCTTTTATAAATATTACCTTTTAATAAAAAGTGCTGTATTAAATAAAGAGCATAATGAGAAATTTTTAATTTTAAAGCTGCTCTAGTCTAGATCATACTACTTCTCATACCTGGATGACAATGCTGTACTCAGGGGCCCTGGATTCCAGGCACACGTCTCTTGACCAGTCTTCATCTCCTTTGGCCTTCACACACAACTCTGTCAGCTCACTGTTTTCTAGTATGTGTGAAGGCAATTTCTGTTTGGCTGTGAGGCAGTCAAAATGTTCTCGAACCACAGCTTGTCCATCTTGACCAATATAATGCTGAACGACTTTTAGTTCTATGCTGTGAGATAAGTAACTACAGATGATCTGTCTTCCACAGATGATAATCTAAGAGAATAAATAAATAAGGCTTTATCAATTCAGACTTCATGAGTTGGAAATATATAATCACTGAGTAATCTGTGTTGATTTTAATGGAAAGAAAATGAAGTCATTAGCTTATTTAGAGAGTATAAGAAGAAAAAGAGGCTTAGAAGGAGAAAGGGGATTTTGCTTTGGTCATGTTGAGTTTTCAGCATTCAAAGGAAAGACACATAGGCGGGGTCCATGCCCAGCTAGAAATACCGGTCATGTGCTGGAGAGTCAAGGTGGGGAAGAAGATAAAAGACTTGTGAAATAAAAGCCTTGCAAATGTATGCAGACAGAAGATAGTGTACCTGGAAAAGAGGGTAGAGGCTCAAACCCAGCAACTGACCTTCACTTCAGGGACTGCTTCTCAGGATGAGAAGCCAGAGAAGGGGCTGAAGAAGTGAAGGATGTGGTGGTGCATGAGGAGAAACTAGTGCTGCCGAAGCCACAGGACAAGAGACTGACCAAGAGGTGGTGGTCGACGGCATCACATTATGTAGCGGTCAAAAAGGATGGGGTCAAAAACAAGACGTCAGCTTTCATAGCTGAGAGGACAATTGCAATCAATCTATTCCCTGAAGCTGACATCCAAGGATTTAATGTATTCTTATGAGTAAGAGATCTTTGTATAAACTGATAATACAAACAACTTTTAACTCAGAAGCCTATTTTTTTATTTTTATTTTATACAGGTTTTTCCTTTAAAAAACACACAGGATTGTCCGTTAAACTCATGGATTATCCAAGTTCTCATCCAGGTAAGAGAATAGTTCATAGTAGGCATTAAGAACTATCTCTTAAATTGGTTGAAATTGAAAAGGTAATGTAAAATTCATTCTTATGAATACTTTTGGAAAGCAAATCCTTCTGTAATATGAATATTCACCATGGTTGGGGAAAATCGGACTTTCACATCTGGATTTCCTTATTTTTAACTTTTTTTTCAGATTATAAAATAGTAATAACTGCTATACATATAGTAAACTTATAGGTCTATGCATGTGATGGTTAATTTTATGTGTCAACTTGAATGGGCCATGGAGTGTACAGATATTTGGTCAGACATTCTGGGTGTGTCTGTGAGGGTGTTTCTGGATGAGATTAACATTTGAATTGCTAGACTGAGTAAAGCAGATTGCCCTTCCTAACACGGGTGGGCTTCATCCTGCCCACTGAAGGTCAGAAGAGAGTGAAGAGCCTGAGTGAAGAGGGAAACTTCTCCTGCCTGATTGCTTGAGCTGGTTCCTCCCCTGGCTTTTGGACACTGACTGAAACATCAGAACTTACATGCTGGGTCCCCTGGGGTTCTATAATAATTTGCAGACTGCAGGTCTTGGGACTTCTCAACCTCCATAATTATGTGAGCCAACTTATTATATATCTGTCCCTCTCCTTCTCTACATGCATACATACATATATATGTGTATAAATATATGTGTGTGTACACACACACAAACACATACTCTATTGGTTCTGTTTCAATGAAGAACCCTGACTAATACAAAGGATTTTCATAAATTAACTCTTTTAATTTCACAGCAACCTTATATAATAGGTGATAGTATGACTTCTCGTCTTAACAAGGAGAAAATGTAGGCACAGAAATGTTGAATAACTTAACTTGCCAATGTTACCCAGACTGGCCCAGAGCCTGTGTTGATAATCAACCTGGTAGTTCCAAATAGCTGGTCCCTCCTTCTCCCTTATTACTAAAATCCCTGATTTGGTTTAGGTCTCAAAAAATAGCAAAGTACTCAGGTAGTAAGGTGGACACCGCCCATGGCCCCTGGAGTATAAAATAATAAGGGTATATCATAAGGGTATAAAATAGTCCTGGTAATAATTCCTTTTGGGTTTAGGGGTGAACATGGAAGGGAAAGACTGCTAAAAGTCTCTGGGAAAGACTTTACTCCTCGATAATAAGGGAAACAGTTTGAGAAGAGAAAACCCTTCTTCTTTTCCATCATAGAAGATGTTATAAAAGGATATATACCGAGAGTGCCAAAAAAATGCATACAAGCGGACACTGGTCAACGTTGCTCAAGCAGTAGTTTGCCGTAATCAGAAGTGTCTGGATGCTGATGGTAACCACTTGGAGCACCTCTTGTAATTGAAAATGTGACTTGTATTCATCTTTTGTTATCACTATATATTGAGTATTACAATTTTAATAGTGTTTTCCTTTCTGGAAATGTGTATACACACCCTGTGTATATATATCCTTTTGTAGACATCTTGAAACCAGGAAGGCATCCTCAGAGGATGGCAGAGAAGCAGATGCAGGGTTGAGTTGCTTAATTAACCAACACCAAACCTGCTTTCTTCCTTCTTGTTATGTGAGATAATAAGTGTAAAATAGGAACAATAATAGTATCTGTCTCATTAACTTGCTATGAAGATTACAAAGCCTATTAATATTTTGTAACTTTAAGCTCAAAGCATCCTAACTGATAAATTCTCTTGTCATTAAGAATACTTTGCAGCCATCACTTTAAAAGAACTATTATTTATACAAGCATGAATAACTATTTATGAATTAACTATTTACTCAAAACAAACCTGCTAGATTGATAGACCAAAAATTAAGTCACTGTTGTTTCAACTTACATTATTTGAATAGTGAGGTTTAGCAATTTCTTCAACATTTATTTTCCAATTATCTATTCCTTTGAATTTTATTTAGAAGGAATACATATGTAAAACCAAGCTATGCTTAACTGTTACATTTCCCCTGGATACTCTGGTCATTACAGTTTTTTAAAACAATGTTTTCACAATAAAAAACATAAAACTCAATTGAACCATGAGTCCTAAATTAGCAGGCAAGCTTTTCTTTAGCATATATATATATATATATATACACATATACTAGGAGTTACCAGACACTTAACGATAACTCTTAGGATGCCACAGCATCGCCTAACTTTAAATCAGCATTTGAAAGCTGAGGCGGTATTTAACTCTGTTCTTCTGGATGTGTCCAGGCCTGGCAATGTGTGCACACTGCTCTTGATTCAGAACCTTTGGGCCCCATGAGATCTAGGAGATAATTTTGCTGTCTCTCACAGAAACCACAGAATCTCTGCAACCATCTGGGACTCACTTTGTTTAAAGACAGAAATCCTCTTGGTAGGTTTTTATAGTTTCATTTTCAACTAAAAAGCCTGTTAAATAGGCTTTCACATTTGATAAAAAGAAAACCTTCAAAAGTGGCCAGGGAGGGAAAGCTACTTAGATGAAGGAAAATCCAAAATGGCTATTTCTGGGAGTGATGTTCTTCATGGCTGCTCCCACGCAGGGTTCAGTGAGAGCCATGTCTGCTTTTCTTCAAGGTGGCAACACTTACAATGCCTTTATTTTGAAAATTATGGTTAGAATTTCAAGATTAATTTATCAGTTGAAGACAGCTACTTAATTTTTTTAATGTAGGGTTTCTCTGTAATACACATTTCCAGGTTTCACACTAATTCCCCTCCTTCCCCAAAGCCACAAAGATGTGTACTGAAGATTTCCACATATGATTTTACTTAGCAGGTTCCAGAACTCTTATTAGATCAGTGCCAAGAAGAATAGTGATATTAAGGAATAACTCCAGAGCACCAGATGCACTGGAAAATGATACCTTAGCCATGATTAAAAGTGTATGTATAAAGATACAAATATATATACACATACATACATTTAAGGTTTTAGAACAGTAAAGCTTTCTTCAATGAAGGGATGGGAAACATGGAAGCAAATATGTGTACACAACTAGCTGTATACTGTAAAGTTCCTGAGTAATTTTCTGTGGTCAATTTTCATTCAGTTGGGGAAATGAGAAGGGTACAGGAAAGGCAGGGTACAGATAATCAAAAACCTTTGTTCACTTGAGCTTTAGCCAATTTTCCATTGTCCAGGGGCATATTAATGTGGTTAAGGTACATCAGGGAGCTGCACACACTCACTCCCCTAAATGGGGCTTGGTAATTAGGCAGCGGTGGTTTATTGCAAATTCCCAGGCCCAGGTGGGGTAGAAGGAAAGAAGCCAAGATATGAGGGGAGCAGGCACCCACAAATCTCTTCTGGAAGCTTGGTTCTTATCTTCCCTTCTAACCTGGCTAATTGAGGAAATCCTGTGTCTCTGATGTACTTTAACCAGAGCTAACTGAATGTAGGCTAATCTACCCTGACAATAAAAAATTAAATACAATTGAAAAAGACATTGTAAATGTGTGTGTGTGTGTGTGTGTGTGTGTGTGTGTGTGTGTGNGGCTAATTGAGGAAATCCTGTGTCTCTGATGTACTTTAACCAGAGCTAACTGAATGTAGGCTAATCTACCCTGACAATAAAAAATTAAATACAATAATGAAGTGTGTGAAGTGTGTGTGTGTGTGTGTGTGTGTGTGTGTGTGTGTGTGTGTGTGTGCGCGCGCAAGTAGAGAGGAAGACAGGGGAGAAAGGAAGACAAGGAGGGGGAAAAGAGAAAGAGAGATGAGAAGCTAAAAAACACTGACTAGAAAGGTTTTTCACAACTTTGATACACGCAGCAGTTGGTCTGAAGTTGGCATAGTAGTCTGCTGAGATTTTCAATAATACCCAGGTTCAGTATCAATTATTTGCCATTTGCTTCATTCTAGGTTATATAAATTGCTGTTTCTGGGTTCCGCTTTTCACCACTCAGCAGCTAAGTTTTTTAAGTGGCCCTAACATAGAGCTCAATATCATCTGACTATAAGAAATGCTAACACTCAAAATATAAATTTGTGCATATGCCTTTCATGACAATGGGAATGTAAAATGGGTTTTCCCAGTTCCTTTCAGAGACGATGACGCTTCCTTTAAAAAGGTAAATGCAACATGAGGGCTGTTTATGCTTCCATTATTGCTGTCCAAATAGTCCTTTTCTATTTGGCTAGATTCTACCCAACCCCTTTACCTATTATAAATAGGGTAGAAACAGAGAAAAGTGTGAGAGGCAGTTCCCACAGGAAGAATTATTAATATTCAACAGTACAAATAACATTTGGAAAAATCCTGAATTGTGATTTGGCACCAGACGTCTTAAAATCTGTATATTTGACATTAACAGGGAGGATGATTAAAAGAATTCCTTCAACTTGCTATGAATGGAAATGTTTTTGTTAGTACTGATTTGAACCCATATTTACATTAAGATTTTTTAAAAAAGCTAATGGTTTGAAGACCTCAGAAAGTCAGCAGAAGTTTTGGGACAAATATGTATTTAATTATTTTAAAGATTAGTGTAGCCCTAACAAAAATCTAGTGAGACAAAACAATGAATTTTGGTTAAGGAATAAAATACATCGTTTTACTCTGGGAATATGCACGAAGCACCTCAAAAGTATTCATACCCTTTGCTCAGGTAATTAAATTATACAGCAAATTATATTAAGGACAGACTCAGAAATATGGACATCTTATACATAAAGATATTATATACATAAAGATATACATAAAGAACTTATACATAAAGATATTATTTAAGGCTTTATTATGGTGACAAATGGGAAATTATCTAGAAATCCAACAGCAAGAGAATGTCTAAAAATGTTTCAATATACCATATGGTAAATTATTATGCAACCATAAAAGAAAAATTTCAGGAACTTTACATAACATGAGAAGACAAGCATTGTAACATGTAAAGTGAGAATGATCTGAAAAACTGGTATTACAATCAGATCTCAAGTTGATTAAAAATATTTGCATAGAACAAAAGAGTAGAGAAAAATACGTCAAAGTAATAATATTGGTAGAATTATGTGTAATTTTAATTTTCTTCATTAGACTTTTCTGTGTTTTCAGAAATATTTTATAATAGTTCACATAAAAATAACAACAATGAACTAATATTCATTGGGTGCTTTCTTTTACAAAAGGAATATAAAGCATGGAAAGGTTACAAAATTTACCTAAGATCATATAAGTAATAAATACTAGTGTTGGGAAGTCTTTCACAAACAGAAAGAAAAAAAAATAGGTAACATTTTGTGAGAATTTTTCAAAAATGTATTTTTCATGACCAACCTTTTTGACATATGGTGTACTATTGCAATCTGAAATACCTGTTTAGGGACATTATATATATTAATTTATCCCAGAAATTTAATATCAGTTCTTGAAATATGTAATATCTATGCAAAAATGAGGTACTATTATAGTAACACAAAACAAATCCAACTGGTGTTACTTATGCTTAGGAATATTTCAGTATTGTACTGTAACTAAAGTTTATCGGGGTTATGACAGTGCACCAGGCACATTAAAAGCACTTTACATACACAAACTCATTTAATCCTCACACTAACTTCGTGAGGAAGGCACTATTATTACCCCCACTTTACAGATGAGGAAAGTGATTGGCAAAAGTTAAATAACGTGCTGAATATCACACTGCTAGCAAGGGCATAGAGCCAGTTGCCTACGACCTTAAAACTATTAGGACATACCATGAAAACGAAATCTTCATGGTAGGATCTTGCCATTCCACTAATTGGTAAATTTTCTAGCAACCACATGCAAAAGAGTTGAATGTGCTGGGAAAGTTTAGACCAGAGTTATGGTTCTCAAAGTGTGGCCCCTGGACCAGTAGCATCAGAATCAACTGAGAGCTCGTTAGAAATAAAAATTATCGCGTCACACTCAAAACCTATTTAATCTGGTGCTCTGGGTGCTGAAACTCAGAAATCTATGTTTTGACAAGCCATCTGGAGGATTCTCTAATATACTTTTTTAAAAAATTAGTGTCAGGTGTACAAAACAACATAGCTATTAGACATTTATTTACCTGACAAAGTGATAAACCCAGTAAGTCTATTATCCATCTGACACTGTACATAATTATTATAGTATTATTGAGTATATTCCCTATGCTGTACTTTATATCCCCATGACTATTTTTTTAATTATAGCTGACATTCAGTATTATTTTATATTAGTTTCAGGTGTACAGCGTATTGGTTAGACATTTATATAATTAATGAAGTGATCCCCCCAATAAGTCTACTACCCATATGACATATACATATGTTTTTACAATACTTTTGACTATATTCCCTATAAACTACAATACTCTTCAGTTTGAGAACCACTAGCCTAGCCAGAAGGAAGCTAAGGGAAAATTTTCTAGCTTCCCTCGCGTTTTGGAAGGGCTATAATACATAGGGGAGGTAACCTGTGGAGTCCTCACAACAGCTGCTGTGTGATGGTTGTGTGTACACCTCACAAGTTCTGAGGAATGGCAAAACGGCTGAATGGTGACCAATTGTGGCTCAAAATTAGAAAACAATTTCATTAGTAGCTGGAAGTAACCAACAATGGAAAGAGCTGCTGTGTGAGGGGATGAGTCTCTTGTCATCTAGAGTATTCAAACAGACGCTGAATTGTCATTTCTCAGGCACGCTGGTGAATGAAAGGGTAGACAGGCCTTCTTGAAAGACCATTAGTGACAGAATCAGAAACCAGTGTGTTTTAATTAGGCAGATATTTGTTGAGAGCATGTCCATGGAAGAGCGTTCTGAGCACAGCTGGCAGGCAGTGACACTTCTTGTTCTTCTGACTTCCTAGCTCAAAGCTCACACTAGTCAGGCGGGCCCCCTTATGAATCTTTGAGACCCATCTATCTGTATTTATTTCTTTATTTATGCTATACTGCCTGCTTGAATGCCCTCGCTTATTCAAAGTTCTACATGCTTTCCAAAGCCCAGCTCAAGTCAGATCTTCTTAACGAAACCTCTAAATTACCTTCACACTTACTGTTAGTTGTATACATTGTTGGGTTTATATAAATTTGCAATTTAAGAGCCAAGATTTGTGTGTCACATACTTAATGCCTTTCATTTTACCCAGTCCAACCGTAGGCAATCAATAAATACTTAAAAAATGGTCAAGTGACTGGGAAGACTCCTCCATGCTTCTTTTCTGAGACTACTCTGTTATAGTTCTTGTTTCACCTGTGCTGCCCACAATGATGAGAACGTGAGGTCCAGCTCCGTCATTAATGCGGATCAAGAATGTATATGCTATGGGTCCTACACACCAGCTGCTTCCCGCTTACCCCGGCATACAGTAATGGAGTAGCCCCTGCTGCTTGCCATGGAAAGCCCCCTTTTCCTTTTCCAGGCACCGAGTGCTGTTTCTATCATGTCCTCAGTTCACATAAGTTCTGGATAGGCTGTTACAATCCAGATGCAGATGTATGTTAAAACTCTTATGACACATCTAGTTATCATGTGTGCAGTGAAACCAGTTTTCAGATTTTAATACTTCCTTTTTTTCTTTCTACTCTTGTCATATGCTCCACGCTTGAAAAACATCTTTTAAAAACCACATTTTCACATCTTAAGAACACAAAAAAAGTGTCAGATACTTTTTTTCCCTTTGCAGTCTTAGAACTTCAAAAACAGCCAAAAGGAAGTTTTATAAAATACGTAAAAATATGTGCTGAGAGCTGAGGTTTTATATGCCAAGAGTTAGACTGTAGTGAATTTTTACTGCAGTTAATATTAACTCCTAGGGAAAGAAAGCTTGCTGGGGACCCAGGCCCACTCAGTCATGGGCGAGCATCACAACACTTTCTTCCAGATTATTCTTACACAAATGAGAACCAACTCCTGGTTATCCATTGTTGGGTTATCCAGTCTCCACCACTTTTTCCTTCTTTTCCTTCTCAATAAAGGCCTTTTGGCCATTTCACAGCTCATTAGCACCTCCACCAGAAGGTAGGTGGTGACAGGAAGAAGAGGTGAAACTAAAAATCAGTAAATTTTACTGCTCGTTAGCAGCTCTTGTAAAAGACACAGGACAAGGGGTCTGAAGCCATTATCATCATCATTAGGCTCATCAACAAGCACTTATTAAGTGCTCAGGTGCATGGCCGTAGTAGGCCTAACTAGGCACGCCACTGTGATTCTTTTTTATTATGAATCATTTTCATTTCTTTAAGTTTCCCTTCCATTGATTACATCAAATAATTAAGAGCCGTCTGGGCCATAAACACAAAGGAACTTACCTGTTTTTGCACTCCACTGAGTTGCTGAACCTTGATGATGAGTGAAGCAGTTCGACCCTTGTACTGAATAGTTCTAATAAAAGTCCCGGCATGGTCCACACTGATGGGCTCTGACCAACGCCAATTGCCCCAACCTTCAATACAGATGTGCAACAGCTGGAGGGAAAAACAATAATCGTCATAATGCCAAAAGTGCCAACAAAAATCTAGTCCTAAAATGAAAGTCTCCTTGCTGGAAAACCTCCCTATTTGTAATATTTAGCATCTGTTTTCTTTCTAACCTGCATTATTCATCCACTTCCAGCTTATTCAACCAAGCTAAGAATAGCAAATATGCCACATAGAGTCAATGTGGTTTTCCAGATCACATTTTAAACCTTCTTAAAAGTAATTGTCCTATCAAATGGTAATAGGCCTGTTGAACATTTGAGAAAAGATCATTTCATTCATCTGGAGGACAAGAAGGTTGAAATGTGAGATCAAAGAAACTTGGTCTTGGCTGATAGTTTATTCCTTCTTATGGCTAGACAGTAATTAAAGCTAAATTTGGTTTGTGGCATTATTTCTGACCCTCAATTGCCAGTCCTTATTTTTTCTTTTGATAAAGAACAAAACAGCAATTTGAGGATGCAGTACATTTAATGTACTCTCCTTGAGACCACATATATCAAATTAGAAATACCTTCAACATTTTGAATGTATAAGAGACAATGTCTTTGTTTTATTTTTTTCTAGTATGTGTTTATTGTAACTTTTGCCAACAGAGTCTCCTGATTCACATTCATATTTACTCATATAGTATTGCCGCTTTTGATAGTATTTAGATTTCTTTCATGGTCATCAAATATTTTCTACTTCCACTCCTACCCACTAGCTAGCCGCAACTAAGAAAAATCAGTGTAACTGAACAAGTATTGCAAAATAACATAATAATTGCTGCGTCTTTCGGATGCACGTTTAAATGAAAATAAACAATATTCTATATGATTACTAAGTATAAGGCAATAAAACTGACATTTTAGGAAAAACATTTATGATACACACACTTAATATTTTCCTTCATATCATGTATAATTTTTCAAAAGAACTAACTAATCGCTAATTGCATGAAACATTTTCCCAATTAATAGAATGAATAAAAATTTGAAAACATCCTATATGAGTTATCATAATCAACCCTTAAAATAAATACATTAAGGATTTACATGGGAATTGACATAATAATAAAAGTGTTTTGATGAAAAGATTATTTTTTAGTTTTAGCATTAGGAGGAGCCCTTATAAAGTGCTTAAATTAAAAAAATTCCCAAGGTCGTCGGTCATCACAATATGATTTTACGTGGAAAATTAAGGGGAGGGCTTTTATATGTATATCTTCATAAAATATTAAAAATAATCTCCTAACTCATCTCTCTGCTTTTAATATGCCCCCACTCCAGTTCTTCCTCCACACAACCACCAGTGATCCTGTGAAATCAAAGGCTACTGCCATTCAGACGACTTCTAAAAAACAAACAAACAGAAGGCTAACAGCTAAAAAACAAAAAAACAAAAACCACCCTGGACAGCAAATCCCTTCAAGGAAAATTTGGTCTTATATGTACTCTACAACATAAAAGTACCAAAGAGTCTTTGATGTTTAAATATTAGTTACCGGAAAAAAAAAAAAAACGAAAAGAAAAACAATAGTGGTGTTTGGAACCACTTCAGTTTTTTTGTAGCAGCAATTGGGAATAAAGCTCAGGGCACACACAGAACTAAAAGAAACAAGAAAGTTGTTTTCTTTGGAGAGACTAGTAGCTGGAAATGACAAAAAAATAATAAGACAAGGTACTTAAGGTCAAGTTCAGATATATTTTTCCTGCAAATTCCATAGCCTCTAAAGAAACTTTAATGTACACAATGTAAATTTAATTGAGGAGTGTTCACATTTGCATATGAGCTCAACTTTAGGTAGCTGCTCACTCTGTGTACACAGGTTTTAATGACTGAATGTCACCAAGGAATATGCTGTCAGGTTTCGCTTGGCAGCTATTTGTTTTCAAATTGTTGGCGCAGATATTTTCTTTGAATTACAAAAATTCAGATATATTTGGATTTAGTTCACACAGAAAAGTTAAGTGGGAGAAAAACATAACACTTCTCCCACATGCATCACCAGTAGAATATTTGTAATGTTTGGTCTACTGTTAAAAAGCATCTAAATATCATTGGCAATTAGATGTATATAATTTATTAGGAAGGGAATTATACTCCTTAGAGAAGAAAGCTACAAAAAGGAATTCAGGGGGAGTCCCGCCTTACTTTAGTCCTCCTTCTTGTCGTGTAATTGATTGGGGTCCTAGACAACAGAGTTCAGATGCCCAATGACATCAAGTGAAGGTGGGAAGTTCTGTTCTTGTTGGACTGACTCACTAAATTTCACTACTACAGGAGATGAAAAGTCTCTATTTAATAACAAATACTCATACATATATTTTTATGTCTCTGCCGAAGGAACTTTAAAATCACACATAAAAATTTGAAATTTGTGTTAGACTACCTGATCTTAATGAGATTTCCTTCAATCATTCATTCAATACATTTTTATTACTCAGGTAGTATTGGATTGTTGGAAAAGTCATGACGTATTTTTTCTGTTTTTCATTGCAAAAATGCGTCATGACTTTTCCGACAACCCAATATAAGGAAGGCAATACGCTAGGCACTATGGAGGAAGTAAAAAGGAAGAGCTCAAGGAGCTTAAGATCTTATAGGGAAAATAAGGCAGGCATAAATAACTAACAAGAGGCATTAGGAGAGGTACAAAATGATACAGGGGTCTAGAGAAGGGAGGACTTGTTCTAGGCTGCTGTGATTAGAAGAGCTTCATGAAGCAATTGGGTCTCAGAGTTTGGGTAGTATTTCAACTAGCAAAGATGACAGTCCATTTCTGAGCCAAAGGGACAATCTGGGATATGAAAGAAGATATTCTTGGGGAAAAGTCAATAGCCTTGACTGGATGGAGTAAAGGGAGCATGAAAACAGGAATGAGAAATAAGGTCAGACAGATCTAGATTGTGGTCAGCACTGATTTACTTAGCTAAGGAATTGGTGTTTTATTAAAAAATTAGTGTGTAGATTTATACACACTATAAGTATACACACTATAAGTATGTGAGCAATGTGTTGAAAGGATGGTAAGAGTGGGGTGTGGAGGTAAGAGGACAATTGCAATAGTCAGGATGAGAAGCAGTGTGGGCCAGAAACATGGGAGGGAAGAAGCCGTGGGCTTGGCAAAATGACCACTGTCCTTTTGCCTATAGTCCAAGGTATTTTTATGTTTTCTTATCAATTTGGACATTTTCTTTCCCCTTTTTTCTATTAAAGTTCCCTTACTGACTTACTTCCTTCACCATCTTTTCTATTCGGGCTTTTCATTCTCTTTTGCCTACTTAGTCAGTGTCTAATATTTTCCATTGGGAAAAAAAATCAAATAGGAACCACTGTTGTTTGAACTTTTCAATGGAAACTGAAACTAAGCAATAAGACAAGTTGTATAGTGGCCGCACTCGTTGGAAGGTCCCAAGGGGCTACACTTTCTTTTTTTCCAATAGACCCTCCCCCTCCCCCACACTCTCCGAACCCCGCCCCCCAGTGCTGTGCTGGCAACCAGGCTAAATTCAGTTTTTCCACTGAAGACCTCAAACAGGAGTATATACAGATTTCCACTCATTTTTTTTAATATAAAATCAAACTAAAAACTGAATTACTGGTCAGGGGACAGGGGCCAGCTTTCAGGACCACCCACAATCACGTCCAAAGGGAGAATTCCTGTATTGACAGATTACAGAGGAAAGAAAAACAAGATAAAATGTACAAAATCAAGGAAAACAGGGCATACCAAGGAAGAGAAAGAGAAAAGGGATAGTTAAACACATTTTAAAATTGTATCTTAATGGTAAATGAAGGTACCAGATACTTTTCTGTGAACTTTATTCCACTATTCATTTAAAAACTGTTATCAAGATTATTTCTGTCAGTCAGAGAAAGACAAATATCATATGATCTCACTTATACGTGGATTCTAAGGAGCTGAATGGATGGGAGA
>NW_017731420.1:2537002-2550889 GCF_001890085.2 Hipposideros armiger | reverse complement strand
AAAAAAAAAAAGATTATTTCTACCTAATAATCACAAAGAAAAAGTTTGTCTTCAGCTTCACTTGCTTTTTTTGCATTTTATAATAATTTACTATATAATATGTAATTTCAATTTCTAGGAAGAAACTGAAAATCTAAAGAACTTCAAAAATTTTCCCAATCCATGGTATTCTCTGTAGAAATTTCAGAAGTTCTAAAAAATTAACATGTAATTCAGGTGAAATAAATTATTGAATATAAATTGAAATAAATTATGCAATAACTGTATAGTATATTAATATATATTAAAGCTTAGACACCATATTTATTTTTTAAACTTCTAAACTTATTAGTATACTTCAAGAGGTTAACATTGAATAAATAAATGAATCAGGATTATTGAAAAATAACCCAGAACAGATATTCAAACATTTTAGTGGTGACATTTGTGCATAAAATGTCATAAAATGAATATCGAATAAAAATATTTAGAAACAATTCTTATTTTGAATGACACAAGATTTGCTTTATGTGGATAATGATACTAGATTAAATTAAAAATCAAATCCCTCAGATCCATAATTCAAACATTGCAATATTGATGTTAAAGCATAAAGTAGACCTTACATGATATACTAGGTGTGCATCATGAATGAAAATTAAGTTAAAATATTAACAAAAAAAATCTTGTCTATCTAAAATAATATCTGGAAAGCTACAGGTCACATTAAGCAGATTAAAGTTAAATTACTTGTTTAGAATACATAAAAGTAAAACTGATAATATATTTCACACCAATAAATTAACATAAAACTAAAATGAATATGTTGCTCTTTTTGTTTTTTCAAGGCAGCTGAATTTCATGACATTCCGAGTATTTGAAATGACGTTTAGAACCAAGTAGAAGTTCTAGGTAATGGCTAATGCTTGGTGTCACCCTAATTCAGTAATAGAACTCTTAGAACCCTATATATCCTTTTACATTTATAGAATACAATCTCACACCTAAAACAATGATAAAGTAGAAATAAAGCAAATTGAATTATTCTCTAGAAGACAACTTGGACTCTTTGATGCCTAGTATTTTGAAGGAAGGAAGAAAGCTCTCCACATCAGTCTTTCAGGAGGTGATATAAGAAAGCGCTGCTGTCATTATACACGTGTCAGGTAGTTTACTTTTCCACAAAATATGAGTGCTTGTAGGTTTTCCCTCAAGACTGAATCAATGAAGGCCACAAATACTGTACAATCAGCATAAAACAACCTCTTACAAAACAGGGAAACCTGGCACACTCACAAAATGTTAGAATGAAAATTGTAGCTGGAGGGTAATCCTTGTATCAAAAAATCTTAGTTTCGGATACTCATTGACTCATCAATTCTGTATAGGAATTTATCATATGGTAATAATTATAGATATGTGCAAAGATTTATTTAGATGAATGTTTATTCCAGCATTGCTTTAATAATGAAAATTTGAAATTGCTAGGAAATTGGTCAAATAAAATACAGTAAAATCAATAACAGCTATCATTTATTAGACACATACTATGCATCAAGCACTGGGCTAAGTGCTTTTAATATATTTTCTTATTTATTCCTTGAAACAATCTTTCTTTTTTTTTTTTTTTTAAAGATTTTATTGGGGAATCAGGGAAGGGGAACAGACAAGTTGCTGTCCTTTTGTTCTTCAGTCTAGTTGTGGAGGACGTCGCTTAACTGGCCCATGTTGGTATTATCATTGCGCTCTTCCCAGGTGAGGCAGTTGCTCGCTGGCCATTGGATGGCCGCTCATGGTGGCTCACTAAAGCTCACTCCAGCTGCTGGCCAGCCCCACTGCAGCCTATGCCATTGCCGGCGACTCATGGCAGCCCAGCTCCAGGTTGAGCTGTTGTTCACCATCTTAGCTATAGAGGGCACAGCGTCACTGGCCCTCATGTGGGACCTGAACTGGGGCCCTGCTGCTCAGAGCTGGCATCCCAAGCCAGCTCTTAACCAACGCACCACTCAGCCAGCCCCCTTAAAACAATCTTATAAGGTAGATACTTTTGTTTCATTTTACAGATGAAAAATAAACTGAGTTAGAGAAAGGCTGAATGACCTGCCAGAGCCACAGTGTTGGGGAGGGCAAGGTCTGAGATTTGAACTGATGTGTGCTTACTTAGAGCCTCTATTCTTAGCCATACTTCTACTGTAGAATCCTCTCAAGCCATTGAAAAACAATCACAGCATGAAAAAAACGTTCACAATATTATTTAGCAATAGATTAACTGGAAAAAGCACATTACAAAAAGATACGTTCAGTATACATTCCATTTTTGGAAAATGAACAAAAAGTATACATGCTTATTCTAAGGGAGAGAAATGGCTAGAAATATGCCAGAATGCTACAGTGGTTATCTTGGTGTTGTGGGGTTATGTGTTTTAAATTTCCTTTTTGTGTGCTTTTACATAATCTCCAAAGTTCATACTATAAATATGTATTATTTTGCAATCAGATAAAAATTAATGTTATTAAAATGAAAAAAAATGTCTAATAGGAAGCATACAGAGCCTGCGTTTCAAGTAAAAAGCAACTATACATTTCTATTTTAAAAACTCAAATTCAGTCTCATGCATGAAGTCTCCCCATATGTCCTAGTTAGTGTCACTACTTTCCCATTTGCAGTGCTGGCACTTTGCTAAAAGGGTGACACGATCCTCAGTTCCTTTCTGTAGCCTCGACAGCTCCTTGAACAGGGTCTGGCTTGCTATATTACTTATTCACATAATTCTTGAAGTAGTTTAATGTAATTATTTGAAGTTTTTTCCTAAGGCAATAGTTTTTGGTTTTTTGAATTTAACAAAAATTTTTAGGATCTACTTCTATTAAATATTTACCATAAGCCACCAACCGTACTACATATACATGGTGAATATAGAGATGAATGAGACACATTACTTGCACTGAAAATTCTCACAATGCAGTGGGAGAAACAGATATTTAACAAGAAAAATTATACTGCAAAATTTTATGAGAGGAAGGAAAAAATTGTTGTAGGACTCCAGAGGTATTGTGCTTGGGGAAGTTAAAAGATTAACCACAGGACATATTTTAGTTACCCCAAGAAATACCATGAACAAAGACACAGTGAAATAGAGTAAAAGATACACAGGGCTGTTATTTCTGATAAACAAAAGCAAGCAACAGCCTAACTTGTAGCGGTTCTTTCTGTACAAAATTAATGTCTACAAAGCACACTGATTGCATTACAAAGACAAGCCATAAAAGTAGTAAGCTATGGCTTCAAACCATTTGTGCAAACAACCTCTTGTTGTACCTCTTGTCAATATAATTTGGAAAATTAACTTTATATTATGAACTCATCGGCTTACATTCCTCTAATAGCTTTGATCATAATCCAAAAGGAACCACTGAATTTTGATCTTGGAAAGGAAAGAGCCATACTGGAATCAAAATCATTGTTTTAGGAGGTCAGATCTTGCTCTTGGGCAGCCAAGAGCCACGTGTGTAGATTCTTGGGGATGAGGAGAGGTGAAAGTGAGAGAGAGGACCTGCCTGAAGGAGAGTGGGACAGAAAGTGAGTGTTTGAGAGGCATTCAACTCTTAGGCCAGTAACTGCCATTTCCCCTCGGAGCATCAATCATTAATAAATGTCAGGGTTGAAGCATTAAAGACATTTTAACAAAGTAATTGACAGTTGTTGGGTGTTTGAAATAATGCTATTCACTATCTCCCTGGTCTTTATATATTCAGAGATAGTAGCTCCCAGGAACAACAGAGTCTAGCAGCACCTCATTTTCTTTTATGAGTGGTCATCACAAGACAAACATAGATGAAGATCAAGAGTCAGGAAAAACAAACAACAAAAACAACAGCTATGAAAAAAGGAAATTATGGTTTCTCATGAATTTTGCCAAATCAGGATATCAGACAAGTGTGAAAGGATGTGGGAGAAGCTTTCGCCTCTGTACAGTTGAGAAATATTAGGAAATGCCAGCTAGAAAATAGGAAGCGCAACAGGAATTGACTTTATCATCCTGCCCTGCAGCCAGAGACATGAGAATAAAAATCTCACCATTCCAACTGGTAATGGAGCATAACCAAGGGTAATCCACTTAATGCAGTCATTAATAAACAGCAAAAATGACATGAAAATAAGCCAGAGACCTATGAAAAAATATTGCAAAAGAAAGAGAATATCATCCTAAGAAAATGAGGTGAAGAAGTAACTAGTTAATGTAGTGCCCTGTTGCTGAATTCAGGAAAAAAAAAATATCTGGAAAGTTTTTGATGTTCTCTAAAGTATGCAAAAATACATGACTTCTATAAAACCGTAGAAAAATATTGAGAGGAAAGAACAGTCTGGTACATATGGAAAACAGCCTGAGGTTAAAAAAAAAAACTAGATGATATAAAAAAGGAATTAGATAAGAAATAAATGCAAGGAAACCACAAACGATTTACAGTGATGGACGCCGAACAAGTATGAATAACTACTACGGGAAAAAAACTTGAAAACTTTTACAATTATGCAGAGCAAAAAGACAAATAGATGAAGAAATATAAGAGAAAATGGCAAAGGTATGCAAAAAAGCATACACATAATATAAAAAAAATAATGTTATGATATCTTACATCTATGTCTTTGTAACTTTAAAACAGTACATTATGTTATTTTATCCTGTATTGGTTGTCAGAAAAGTCATGACGTATTTTTTCTGTATTTCGTTGCAAAAATGCGTCATGACTTTTCCGACAACCCAATAGTTTATGATAAATCATTTGAATTTCTATGGGTAAATAGGAAGTCAAATGTCACAAATTTCTAGCAAATATTCAGGCTTAATCAGTGTTTCCACATATCTATAACCAAGTCATCGAATCTTTTTCAAAATAAAAAGATATTTATTTTTCATAAATGACTATAAATAGAAATCTAAATTCAAAAATTTATTTTTGGTTTTTCACTACTCAGGCATTAGTTAGTTCAATCTCTGGCTGAAATTTATAGACTTAGAAAAAAATAAATTTAATAAGAAGCAAAAGTAGCATGAAAAGTAGTGGCACTTTTGATTTATACATGATCTATAAAACAATGGGATGGTTAATGGGTATTTGCTAAAAATGATCTAAATCTAAATGATCTAAATTGGGAAAAATAATTTACATCACAAAAATTTTTGCAAAAAGATTTAATGAACAAGTTCTCTCATATTAAAAATATCTATTTTTTGCATAACTTTTTTTTGGAACCTATCCATCATGAAATCAGATATAATATACAGTAAAAAAAGTATGAAATGATATCTAGGCTTGTTTTAAAGAGGTCATTTCAACATTACACGTCTTTTGTTTTCATGTTTCTAAAGGATGTGGGCTTCCCTATATTTAAATGATACATGACTGAAAAAACATGAGCCGTTATACTAATAGCTGTCTTATATCCAGAATTGTGTGACAGTCTTTGAGACTGCTCATCCTTGATATTACCACAAAAGGATGAAAAGTAAAAATTCAGAGAAATTTGATATGTGTGTGCACAGAAAAAGATGGTGTCTATAAAATACAATTCACATTTTCTTTTAAAATAATAAAATAAAATAAAAACCTTAATTGCTTAATTGATTTGCACGATCAGCCAGGAAAGTTTGGTGTTGTGTAGACACACTTTCTTAACAGAATGATAGTTAATAGTTGTCATGCTCTTGGTTGGACCTAACTCTTCAGTGGAAGAGAGAAGAAAGAGTATGTTGGATGGAAATAATAAAAAATAATTTAGGTTAGTTGAGAAATGGAAGACAATAAGATAAGGAACTGGAATACTATGTGACAATCATTCAGATTTAGATAAATATTTTGAGTTTGTGAACCAAATCATCAGGTTTTGTTTGTTTAAAAATTAATTTTAACTAAACACAAATATAAACAATAGAGAAACCTAATCAAAGTTTGAATAAAAACTTTCATTTAAATATTTCTGAAATGTAACATTGATCATTCAGCAAAATTTAGTTTAATGTAAAGTAGAAGACATGCCAACATGTGTGCTAAGAAAAGATCATGTAGTTTTGTGCAATCTTTATTTTTAGTCATCATGGCAATTTAGTCAATTTTAATTGTTATCCCTAAATTTTAATTAGCAAAAAAAGTCAACAGATGGATAGAAAAGAAATCCAAAATTTTTAGTTATTTATTTTCATTTAACTAAACTGCCTTGCCATACTAAGAAAACATTTTTATAAAGGTTAAATAAAGTATTTCATGGCAACCGCTGCTTCTTAGTGCCTGTATAACAAGAAACATGAGCCAGCCAAAGTTGTGCAAGTTGGTTTTCTTTCCCAGTCAGGGAATGTGGTATCTAAGACCTTGTCCTAACTCATTTTATCCCCAAGTGTAAGTCAAGCAAGTCAAATATGAACAAATGCCTGAAGGGAAGTCCCGGACTCCAAAAGTATGGATTATTTCACATTTATCTTAAAATCTGTTCTCAGAGTTCTTAAAATTCACTAACTTGGCAAGTCCGGAATTATCATGAGAAATGAAATAATTTCATAACTATGAAGTCATCCAGCATTCCATGCATCTGACACTCCTTGGGCTTGGCCATGTCTTGGGCATTATTCTGACCTTTAGATAATAAGCTCTTCAATATCCTGTTTAGCATGGAAATAATTAAAACGTGCTACAGTATAATAGGTATGCCATTGTCTTTAGTAGAGTTAATGCTTTTGTTACACAGACTTGTGGTAATTGGTTATGATTAAAGACAATCACATTATGTATGCTGAAATATTTATAACATTCTTAATCAGTATTTCCCATTACTTAAAAATGGCAAAATACCATGCTTTAATGGTCCAGCTGCATTCCCTTTCTCTAAGCACTCTGCATTAAAATTCACATTTAAAATTAGTTCCGTAAAGGACCTTTATGTTTAGACATCAAGAATTCACATTAGCTGAGCACTGGCTTGTGAAAAGCCTTTGAGTGTCTTGTAAAAAGCTTAAGGAATCTTCAGTACATTTTTCTCCAAAGCTACATTTCAATATCTAAAATTTATTGCCAGAGGAGGGACAGAGAGACCATTAGAAGCACCAGCAGTCACTCCTCCGGGTGCTTTGCAGCTGAAATAATCCCTAGTCATTCCCTTTCATGCAGGCTTGTAGAAAACTCCAGAAATCTGCTCTGTGACTGGATAAAGTGCCTTATCACAATCCTATCTTTGCCATTTCTTATGATAAACTTTACAAGTCTTAATGAGGTCATATTGCAAACCATTTTTACAAAGAAACTCTGAAATATACAAGGTAAAGAAAACTCAATCCCAAACTTCTACCTCTCAAAGAGAGTCAAGGTATTTCCCAAAAGACAATGCTCTATCCCCTAGATACTTAATGACCTAAACTGTGAGGGCCCCATTTACTTCTACTGGAGACTTCACAAGGCACCATACATCAGCTTCCTCAGATAATGTAAGTTTCCTGGAATCTTATGAAACTAAAAACATTTTAAGAGAGAAAGGTGAAGGAACTGAGTTTACAGTCTACTATTTTGCTGTTTCAATTATTGCTTAAAACTGAAATAAAAATGCAGTTGTTGGTGACTGGACAGCAGTCCCAGGTACTCAAATGGAATCAGTGTTTACAGAATATTTTGGATTAAAAACCTTGCCAGATGGTCCTGAGAAGGGTTTACCTCACTGTTGATTTTAGCTATCTTAATGTCGTCAACAATAAGATTCTTGTTACTGCCACTGGGGAGCAAAGGCATACAATCTTTCCTCCCCAAACGGAATTGCTAGCTGCAGACAGCTGTGCCCTACATAACAATAAGGGTTATACTGTAGGTTTCTGGAAATCTATTTCCATGATTAGAGAAAGTGACCATATATGGCAAATTTAACTTGAAATGATGTCTAATTTAAATGGTAATATTTGGTAATTGTACGATGTACTTCTAGTTTATGATAAAAAATCTAGTTTATGATACAAAATAAGAAGTTTTCATAGTTAAACAAAAGTGGGAAGAGCTGGACATGCACGTGGACCTGAAAGTTGGTCTCATTTGAAGTATACTGCTAATCCCTTCCTGTAGCACCCCTCTATCATCATAGTGTTCATTAGAGGCTACTGGGAGGCCACATGGGGGAAGGTAGAGAGACCAGGAACTACTCTTAATTCAGAGTCCAGTGGCAGTGACAGTACATGGGAACATACATGTTGAGGTCAGAGGACCTCTTTTTGTGTGTCTGAATAGTATAAACAAAAACATCCAACATGTTGCAAAGAATACTGTTTATAATTTTCATAGTGTTAAAATAACTAAGCCTTTTAGCCTGTGTTCTTGAGAACTGTCAGAAATGTTATGAGACATCTCAACATTTACATATCCAGTGAACGTTATCAAATGCCTATTACAAGCAAGATACAGGATTAGCTATTGTGGAAAATCACATTTTTAAAGCCTCTTACTCTTTTTTCTTTCTTTTTACTCTCAGCAAAACCTACCAAAAGCTCATCTACATTCACACCAATCCTTATTCTCTCCCTCTTTTCTCAAGACAATAGGAGGCTTTTGTGGTAGGTTGCAAATGGCCACAAATTCTCTCAGCAACTTTCATCAAAAGTCGAAACCTAGTTTCTTATCCTTCGGATCTGGCCTACGCTTGAGACTTGCTCTGCCTAGCAGAACATGACAGAAGTGATGCTGCGTAAGTTCTGAGCTTAGGCTCAGCAGGCTTTGCAGCCTCTGCCCTTGCTCTTGCCTGGGCTAGCCTGCTGGAAGACGAGAGCACCCCGGCCAAATAGCTTCCAACTACCAACATGTAGATGAGGCCCCAACTGGCCTGCCCTCTGACTGCAGCCTCATGAGTGAGCTCAGCTGAGACCAGCAGAACTTCCTGAGTGTCCCTAGATTTCTGACCAACAGACTCAAGAAGTAATACATTTTTTTTAAGCTACTAAGTTTTGGGGTGGTTTGTCAAGTGACAATAGATATCTGGTATAAACCTCTTCCCATCCAGGGTCAGTCCTTTTCCCTGTGATCTGGATTCCTTCCTCTGCTTCCCTTCTAAGACATTATGCTATTCTTCCTCTCCTGTGCATGATCCACCTCTTTGCTATTTATTTCTTATCACATATAAACATGGCTAAGTTTCTCCCATTTAGAACCCTTGCTGGACCCCGCAGCTTTCTCTAGCCAACACCCAATCAAGATTAAAACATAAATTCATGTTCATTCTCTTCGTTTCCTCACTTCCCATTCACTTCTCCATCCAGTGCAGTCTGATGTCTATCCTTGTCTTGCTACTGAAAATGCTTCCTTTGAGCCATCAATGATTTCCTAATTGCCAAATACAATGCTCTTCAGTTCTAGTCTCACTCAGTCTCCTTATGGCATCTGACAACACTGATAATTCTATCCCTCTAGATAGTCTCCGTTTTGGTTTGCAGAACACCATTATGTCCTAATTGTCTTGCTATGTCTTTGTTTTCCTCACACTTCCTATCCTTCCTGAATGGATCCCATTCCTCAGCCTAACTGTTACCTAAACTGTTAGTCCTTATGTCAGCCCACCTCCAAGGTAGCCCCAATGATCCATGCCTCCTGTTATTGTGTCTTTGTGTAGTCCCCTCCCACACTGAATAGGGCTATCCTGTGTAACTACTTATCTATTACAGAAATGACAACGAATGACTTCTGAGCTTAGGTCATAAAAGGCATTGTGGTTTCTGTTTTGTTCTATCCTGGATCACGTGATTTGGGGAAGCCAACTGCTGTCATGGAATTACGCAAGCAACTCCATGGGAGATCCTTGTAGACAAGGACAGAGGCCTCCTGTCAGGAGCCGTGTGAGTGAGCCACTTTGGAAATGGGTCCTCCAGCCCAGTCGGGCCTGTAGATGACAGCAGCCCAGCTGATGTCTTGACTATAGCCTTATCGGACTCTAAACTAGAGCCATCTAGTTAAACCACACCCGAAATTCCTGGCTAGTGAAAATGGGATAATAAATGTTGTTTTATGTGCTCGAGTTTTGTGGTGATTTGTTAAAAATAATATATAACTAATATATATTTTGGTGTCTGCACGCAGGGTGCTACTATAACAAAAGCCTAAAATGTGGGAGGGGCTTTGGAGCAGGCATGTGGGCAAAAACTGAACAGACTTGAGAAGTGTTGATGAATGTCTAAGGAGCTTCAAAGATACTAATAGAAACTTGATGGTCTTAGAGGAGGCTTCCAGTGAAGAATTCAGGAAAATGTTATTGGAAACCTGAGGAAAAGGAATCCTTGTTATGTAGTGACAGAGTTTAGCACCACTACAACCTGCAGTAACATGGAAAGTAGAAAATGTGTGTATTAAACTTCATGGTCTGGCTAAGGAGATTTCCAGGCAGTATTGAAGTGCTTCCTGGTTTCTATCTGCTGCTTATATTTAAGGTCCAAGAGGGGTGATATAAGCTTAAGGAAGGACTGTTAGATAATCAGGAGCTAGGACTTGCTAGTTTTGAAAATTCCTAACCTTCCAGATGGCAAAGGATGCTAAAAATAAAGAAATAGCTTCCAGGCAGAGATCAAATCCAGGACACAGCCAGGAAAGTTAGATCTAAGGATGAAGCCAGAAAATCCTTTGTTAAGATCTCAGAAAGATCTAAATTGGTGTCTCAGAGAAGTATTCCAACCATAGGGCTTCTAAGACACTTAAGGGTGATGCCCCTCAGCAGTGTCAGCAGACTCCAAAAGCAGAGAAAGAATTATCTTGAAGAGAAACATGAGTGTGATTTTGTCCACAGTAGTAAACCTCAATAAGATTAATGGGAAACCCATGAAGTTGTTAAAGAAATTATAATGACAGAAACACTGCCAATTTAGACTGAAAGAGACAAAGATGGTACAAAGTGTAAAGATGTCTTTGAACCTTCAAAATTCTACAGGTAGAAAGTAGGCTGAGAAAACTGTGACATGCAAACAAAGGATACTTTCTATGGAAAAGGATGGATGACTTAAGAGGCTTGCTATTCCCAAGCAGGAGTATGAACGATTACTAATCAAGAAGCTTTCAACATTTATCTGGTTGGACTTCAGAATTTCTATGGACCAGTGATGCCTATGTGTCTCCCATTTTCTCTTTTTATGAATGGGAGTGTCTACAGTGGCTATCCCAGGCCTGTACTCCCATTGCACGTTGTTTGACAGCAAGAGATAACTAATAATGTCCCCTTCTCTTAGCAATTTTTCCTTGGCATTCTTATCTTTTGGGTTGTCGGAAAAGTCATGATGCATTTTTGCAACGAACAACATAGAATAATACGTCATGACTTTTTCGACAACCCAATATATCCACTGCTACCCAGGCACTGATGATAGGCCAAATTTTCACCTCCAGGCCAGACTATTCTTTTTAGCTCGTGACCCTTAAATTTAATTTGCCTACTCTACATGGCCACTGGAAGTCTGGTGATAAAGGGAAAAGGGAGGGAAAGGAACCTTTGGTTATAGAGAGTTCTTCACTAGGCACTTTATATAATTGCTATTTCATGTGACAGTCACTTAATTTTGCAGAAGAGGAAGCTGAAGCACCAAGGAATTAAGAAACTGTCCACTCTTACACAGCTAACAAACCTCAGGGATGAAACCCAGGTATTTATGCCTTTAAATTTGTGCTTTTTTTTTTTTTTTAGCTGAGCCATCCTGCCCCTGTTGGCAGCTCAGCGGCTGCTCAGCTCAGGCCGGGACTCAAACTGCTGTTGCTCAGAGCTCAAACTCTTGAGCGAGCTCTTAACCAACTGAGCCACTCAGCTGGCCCTGTGCTTTTTCAAATATATCATCCTTTCTGCTCTCTAAAGTAACCTAAAACTCAGTGTGTCCAAAATGAATTTTAGGATCCTGCTGCTGTGCTCCCATTCTCTGTCTCAAAAACATTGCCATGCTTAGTTCACTGTCTTGGCCAACAGCAACACTACCAACTTGTCCCCAAACCTCACAAACTATGCCCTTCTCTTCCATGATCAGTAACCAAATCCTGGTGATTATAACCTCCGAAATATCGTCCAAAAAGCTCTCTCCCAATCCAAACCTTCTCTCAGCACTTTAAAGATTTTGTTTCACTGTATTCTAGCTTCCAGGATTATATCTAAAGAGAAGTCCATAGCTTTTTGAATTGCTGTTTCCACCACAGTTTTCCTCTGGTTGCTTTCAAGGTTTTCTCTTTATCTTTTGTTTTTAGTAGTTTCATTATGACATACCTGGGTGTGGATTTCTTTGAAATGCCTGTTTGGGGTTTTCTGAGCTTCTTGGGTTTATCAATTTCTACCTTTCATAAAAATTGAGATGTTTTCTGAGATTATATTTTTAATTTTTTTTGCCCCCATTTTCTCTCTCCTCTCATTCTTGGATTGCAATTACTCATATATCAGACCTTTTGAAACTGTCCCACAGGTCCCTGAAATTCTATTCATTCTATTTGAATCTCTTTTTCCTCTCCTTCAGGTTGGATAATTTCTACTGATCTACAAGTTTATGAAGTTTTTTCTTCTGTCATGTTGCATTGTATTTCTATTGCTGAGTAACAAATTACCCCAAATTTAGAAGCTTAAAACAACACACAGTTACAGGATCTGTAGGTCAGGAGTCCAAGCATAGTTCAGTTGGGACAGCTCAGGGTTGAAAATAAAATCAGGAGGCTCGACTTGGGAAGAATCCACTTCCAGGCTTACTCAGGTTGTTGCAGAATTTATTCCCTTGTGGATCTATGATTAGGGCCCTGACTTCTTAATGACCAGCGCTGGCAGCCCGCTGCGGTCCTGGAGGCTTCCCACAGCCCTCTTTGTGGGCAGTCACAGCATGGTGTTTGCTTCTTGAAGGCCAGCAGGAGCTTAGGTGTCTCTCTCTCCTCACAAAAGAGGTCAGTCCCTGTTTTAGGGCTTTTTACTTGATTAAATTAGTCCCACTCAGAATTCTCTCTTTTTTGATTAACTAAAGATCAACTGTTTTGGGACTTTAATTACATCTGCAAAATCCCTTTATCTTTGCAATAAAGTATATATTTGACAATTCCAACCTCTGGGTCATGTTGGGGTTGGCATCTGTTAATTACCTTTCCCTTGAAATTGAGTAACTTTTTTTTTTTTTTGAGATTCTTGAAATCTGTCAAGTAATTTTGGGTTATATTGCGGACACTGTAGTGTTATGTTGTGGAAATTCTGGATTCTCCTATAATTGCTCCAAAGTGTGTTAATGTTTTTGATTTAACAGGTAATTAATTTGTTTAGACTCAAACTGAAAACTCTCACACCTGCGTGAGTGGCAGCTCAGCTTAGTTCAGTTTCTTAAGTCTTGGCTATAAGCTGCTCTCAGTTTGCTCCATGTCTGTATGGTTCAGATGTCAGTAGTTGGGCCAAATCTAGACATATAATTTTCCCACTTTCTGGCTTTCCGTTTTTTAAGGTTTTCCCCTCACTCTCTAGCAGTCTTGCTTGCCTGAGCTCTTTCCTCCAGTACCGTGGGTCAGAAAGATGATGAGCCACCGCTGCACTGTCACAACTGCAGGTGCCCTCAGGGCAAAGCCACAAGAAATGGGGAATTCACACTGCAGATTACTTGCTCAAAGTTTTGATTCCCCTCCAAAATCTGCCTGCCTGCCTTTGTTCAGTCTCCCGAGGCCTCAGGTAGTCGTTTTTGTGTTTTGCTTAGAATTTATAGTTATTATTCACTGAAGATCAGTTTGTTAGGCATTTACATCACCCTATGACTTCTACTCTGTCTTGGCTTAGTTACTATTATTTCTCCCTCTCCGTGGACTATGCAGGAGTGTCCACACTACTGTCTGCTTGTATTTTCAGTCTCTTGTTAGACTGTTTCAACTAAACTATAAGAGTCTTTTCAAAATGCAACTGTGGTCCTGTGA
>NW_017731420.1:2491148-2536386 GCF_001890085.2 Hipposideros armiger | reverse complement strand
AAAAAAAAAAAGAATTATGACTATTCAGGAATTTTGTGAGTTGATTGTTAAATCATTGGTAGCCTGAAATCAGCTATGGTGGGAGTATTTATATCATGCTAATTAGCCAGTCCTACAAGTTAGGGCTCCCCTGCCACCACCACTAGGAGTCAGTTTACTAGCACATGTCACTTTAGCATGGCATGCAGTTTTTATGCCTGAGTTATTCTGAACAAAACCTGAATTCCCTTGCACATGACATGCTGAGTACGTATGTGTGTTTCTGTATCTCCTTGGTTCTGCCTTGTGTGTTTCCTGCACTAGTGTCCACTGGGCCAGTGTCTCCTTCTTCAAACCCAGCCTCTGTGGAAAGCCAACTTTGACCTCTCCGGGTATGTAGCTTTTCCTGCTTTTGTGCTACCACCGTTTCCAGACAGCATTAAAACTGCTTACCAGTGTACAAGTGCTCTCATGGCTTTTATCTACTTGTCCCTCTTGCAGTTCTACACGTGTACTCTACACTGTAGCCAAATTAGTCGAGTTGTCTTACCATGCCATGCTGTTTCATGCTTCTGTGGCTTTCACATATGTTGATGCCTTTATCTGGAACACCACCACTACCCTCGCTTCACTGGCCTTTTTATTTTTTTTTAATTAAAAAATTATTTTTCAATAGACATACAGTTGACATACAATATTATATGTAAACATTAAAATTCAGTACAAATATTCCTTCCACTAGGAAGCCTCGCCAGATTCCCATCCTCATGTTAGAATTGAAAACACTCTGAGTTCCTATTAAGACCCTGTCTGTATCCAAATGCAACTGATTTTACTTCCTGATTCTCTTGCTTTTCTTCCCTATTGCTGGTGTTTTAATTCAGGCACCCATCATTGTTCTCTGTCTTGAACTACTGAAATAACATTCTGATAGATACTAATCATGTCTATAATAATTCGTTTACTTTTCTGACACCATCACTAGACACTAAGCTTCTTAGAAGAAAGTACATATTTAAAAATGAAAAGGAGGGAGGGAAGGAGACGAAATAAGCAGCCAGAGAGAAATAATGGCAGACAGGAGCTTGTGAGTAGACTGAGTCAGGTCTAGGATGCCAGATAATTTGGATATATTTAATGAATAATCAGGAGGCTGTGAAGATTTTTGGACAGGAAAGTATAATAATCAAACCATTATTTAGGAAAATTACTCAAGAAGTAGTCTGTAAGAAAGGAGTGGGGTAAAGATGTAACTATGGGATTAACTGGAAAAAAAACTATTGTAATAGTTTATATGAGAGGAAACAGAGATCATCATTTTTAATATACCATTATACTTGCCACTGACCTTTCTGTTTATCAATTTTTTCAGGGTTTTAAACTTAACTTCTCTCTGATTTAATAATCCATATCCTTTATTTTAAAAAGCTGAGAAGTACATAAAAATGTAATGAAGTGGAAAAATATCACCTTAAGCCACCACTCAGAGGCAACCACTGGTAACATTTTCACATATCTCTTTCCAGTATTTTTCTATGCCTTTGTCCTTATAGTGTTAAGATCATACTGAATATAGAGAATTTTCATTCTGCTTTTCTGTTATGATATGGTAGTGTTTTTCCTTTTCTATAGAAAACTTTAAAGGTCTCATAAGAGTTCATCTTACAGATATGCCAGATTTTATTTAACTTTCCTTAAAAGTGAACATTTTGGTTTTTAATTTTTTGATACTATAAAATTGTGATAAACATTTTTCTGTATAAACCTTGGTTTTAATTTGAATTATTTCCTGAGAGTAGATTACTAGTAGGTGATTTACTGGCTCAAAGGTTCTGACCATTTTACTAGCTTTGATATTTCTTACCAAATTGCTTTCTAGACAGGAAGTATCAATTCCATGTCATCTTCATTGTGCAAGAGTGTCTTCTCATGTGCCCTCTCTAAACAAACTTTAACATGTATGCCATGTGCCATACAACAGCAGAGGAAAACACTTGAAAAAAATTTATCAGTTTGAACACTTTTACCAACACAGACTATTTCCTTCCCTCCCTAAGGCTGCCTTTAAATTTTCTAAGTTGTGACTGTGGCAAAAGAACTGTGCTCTTTGTCTCGATATATGTATCCACGTGCATTATATAAATGAATAGGGAAAGAGTGGTGACTGTATAAGAATTACACTCTAGTTAATGAAATTGACAGCTGGCTGAAATTACCATAAGACAGGTAAATGTTATCACTTTTAAATATTTTTACATCCAAAAAGAGAACGGGAGAACTTCTTTCATCTATACAGGCCCAAAATGAGTACAATAAATATATTTTACAGTTTTGTAGTGAGTACAGGTTGATTACATAAGAGTTATATATAAACTATTATCTGTCATTTCTTAATTTCTGAAACATTTCACCAAGTTTTCAAGTGATAGGAATATCATTTACATCAGAGTGAAAACAACTTAATATCAAACCCTTAGTCTATTGAATTTTGTCAAATGAGAGGCCTTTATAAGCAGGAGTTGACCAACTATGGCTTGTGGGCCAATTTTGGTGCACTGCCTATTTTTGAATAGCCTTTGAGCTAAGTATGGTTTTTACATTTTTAAATGGTTAACAAAAAGCAAAAGAATATTTCGTGATGTGTGAAAATTATTGAAATCCAAATTTTATTGTCTATAGATAAAGTTTTATTGGAACACAACCATGCTCATTCACTATGGCTGCTTTTGTGCAGGGTTGAGTAGCTGCAACAGACTGTAAATGCCTGAAAGCCTAAAATGTTTACTGTCTGGCACTACACGGAAAAAGCTTGCCAACCTCTGACTTAGAGTAATGTATGATTTATATTTTCTTCACTAAATCTGATTAACTTTAATGAATATTTCCCAGATACTCTGCTCCTCTCAAAATTCATTCTTACCTTTTTATTAATTCTTACCGTCTTAATTTGCATTTTTAAATATCTGCCATTTTTCACTAGATTATGAAACTTTCTATTATATCCATTTTGGAGCCATATTTTATTATTTTCAATAGCTCTGTCTAGAGCCCATTTTCACCTTGCTTGATGATTTGATTATTAAAATTAAGTCACTGATAGTTGGAATTCTGTGATTCTAAAAGAACTGCATAATCTATAAATTGTACATATTTTGTGGGTAAAAACAAATGTAATTCCTTACATACAAGGTAGAGGCATTCCTATTCCAAGCACTTGAATTAGCCAACAGTGCTCTCTATTAAGCAGAAAAGGGAGTTAACTTGAACAGCCTATACACAAATCCTACTAGTTGATGGAAGTGTCTCTATATTCGGTTTGGCTAAATTAAACAAAGCTTCCCTTGATTCTGAGCTGCACATACTGCCGAAATTCTGGGGAAAGATTCCATAAACTCACATTTCTAGTTCTGACGCTCAACTTTACATAATGTGAAGCACTTCTCTGAAGACCAATCCCTTGCTGGTCTCATCCAACCTGATCTGAAGTCTACTGAATTGGGATATTTAAGAGCCCTTTGTGGTGGCATATAAGAATGTGCAGCTGAATATGTTCAATTATTCCCTAGGAAATAGTTTTGTTCTTCCTTTGTTTGTTTAGGCAAGCAACTGTTGTGGGATATCCAACATTTTAAGTGATTCTGCCTCAGAGCATGTGTTAGAAACTATAAGGAGAGTTTATAACTTTTCATTTCTAAAAGGTTTTACAGCTTTGGATTTCTGGAATTGTTTGTGTCCATGTTTCTTCCCATCCTGTTGGGACTTGCTGTTGTTAGCAACGTCCTGTGTGGCTCTAAGATATGCTGACCTCTTTGAAACCTTTCCAGGTGTCATTGCCGCTTTCTTGATCTCCGCAATATAAGCTGCATTGTTTAATGGACTTACATTCTATGAACTTTAGAAATCCTCCCTGAGACTATGAATTGACTAACACCCAAGGTAGCATAACGTGCAGACACAAATGTTCCTAAAACCACGCCTGCTGGGCAATGCAGGATGTGACTTGGAGTCTGGAAAAAGGAACAGTTTGCTCACTTGTGAGTCTGTGACTACCGCCAGGTGCAGTTTGAAGCTAAGTGGCTAGTTTTTCTGATCCTCAGATGTAACCTCTCATTAGAACACAGCAGAATCCATGATTGTGGAGGTAAAGAATTCCATGAAGACCCTCTGGGCCCATTCAGACTTCTGGCTTCAGGGGGTCCTAAAACACACTTCCTTCAGCATACACAGCCATAGCGAAGAGACACTGTTTTTTACAAATTTGATCTGAGTTTAGCCTAAGATTATAATGACAACAGCTCATCTTAAAATTTGTATCCAGAGGATGTAGTTACAAATTAAAAAAAAAAAAAAGCTTAATAGAAACTTGTCTTATGTCTCTAACCTGTCATTAAAAGATTTTGTTTTTGGTAGCACAGTTAAGGCTTGCAAGGGTTTGTACTTGGACTAAGACTCCCATATTAGTCTAGTTTTAAATGTGGAGTATTATATTGGGTTGTTGGAAAAGTCATGATGCATTTTTACAACGAAAAACAGAAAAAATACGTCATGACTTTTCCGACAACCCAATACTAGTGATTTCTCAGCCCTTCTCTTAAAACCTCACAGCTTGGCTATTCTAACAGACAAATCATGCTGCCAAAACCTGGCAGAGCTGACAACATTGTGAAAATAACAGTCTATTGAGAATCAAAACATATGGGATTTTAACCCTACCACTCACTGTCTTAGCTCAATATTTCTATTTGTCTCCTTGTCTATAAAATATGCATTACAAATAACACAAACCACACAGGGGTACTGTGAAAATAAAACTAGTAATAAATACAAAAACAAGAACCACAAGAACAAAAACAAACACCTTTAAAAAGTGCAAAGGAGTTTAATATGAGAGGTGTGGTGGCAGTGGTCGTTCTTTTTTCCTGTCCATTTCCTTCTCACCCAGACACTGTATGTCGTATGCCCGTAACATGAAGACTGCTGCTCCTGCACACCCCTGAGCCAGCTGTTCTGAAGATCACCCTTTCTATCCTGGCTCCGGTGTCCAGGGAATCTTAAGGGTCATTGAGGGCCATGATAGTCTATGCATCTTAAATGACTGTGAGGGGAAGTAAGCTTCCTCTGCTTTGCTTTCTATTGGCTAAGCCTGTAGCTTGTTGTGTGTGAATGGGACAGTGTACGATTACCCATCACTGCAGCTTTTCAGAGGCTTCGTTACTGCCACTACTAGTTCATTGCTGGGAATGCAATTACCATGGAGACCTTCCAAAAATCTAAAAGGCTATACAACAAGTATGACCTGGGTTGTCTCTGGGTGGTTGGAATTATAGGAGGTCATTTTTAAATTTGGTCTAGATATGTGTATGTTCTCATTTTTGCAATTAATAAGAAAAAAACAACAGAAAGAAACTTAATTTTGAACAAAACAACAAACAAACTGCCCTTTAACTATGTTATAATAGGCGAACAACCAAACGACTTAAAAACTCTTCAACATGGAAATTTCTCAAGAGAAAAATTTGAAAATAAGGGCATGTCACTCACTCTAAAAATATGAGTGCAATATCATATCATATGAAAAATATTTGTAAGAACTTTTATTATAAAGAATTTCTGTAGTTTTAAGATCTTGTCAAATTAACAAATTAAATAAATATACTTAAATAAGAAGAATTGCACTGTATCTACTTGTCCAAATTTTATACTAATAGTGTGGCAAGTAAGAAATCAGAATCTAGTACTGGAAAAAAAAAAGGCAAGAGGGAGGAGCCTGAGGGTACAACATATTCTGAAGTTGGTCTATAGAAGCTGGTCCCAGATGGGAAAACTGGTTCTCTAATCTAATGATTTTCTTTTAATCACAAGCAGACAGTAGTTTCCTTATTACCCAGAGTTTTAGAAATACATTATTCTTGAGAGTACTTCCTAGGATTTCTTTTACTCATTTAAGACCACATCTTTGTATTTAATTCTTCCTCATATTATCCCTGCAGGGCACATCCCTCTAATTATTCCCATCTAAAATGACAGGAAAATGGAATTATACTACTTGAAAAACAGACATCCTTTGGTATGTCTTTTCTCAGTGCTCCCTTGGGTATATTTTGTCATTGTGCTCACTTTATCACAGATCCTGAGCTGTCCGTGGAGGGCAAGGACTGTCTTTGAATTCCCAGTGCCTACTACATACCTGGCACACAGTAAAAATCTGAATAAACAATGAATAATAATACCAACAAATAATGCTTACAGTTTATCAAGCACTGTTTTAGTGCCTTATACATACTAACTTATTTATTTTTTTAGTCCTTACAATCCTATGAAACAGGTACCATTATTATCATCCCCATTTTACATATGAGAAAACTGAAGCATGGAAAGTAAAGCAAGGTTACACAGAGCCAGGATCCAAACCTAGGTACTCTGGCTCTAGAGTCCAATTTCGTAATCACCACACCATGCTGCCTCAACAGCACCCATGCTAAACTGGAGAGGGGTTAGCATGGGTGCACTGTGCTCCCATCTCAAAACATTTCTGTTTCCGTCAGATGTAGCTCCATGGTGTGGCTTCTTGGGCAACTTAAAAAGGGAAATAACTGGACACAGGCACACAAAACAGAATAAATGAATCCCCAACCTTAACAATTGCTGTGTTTGTAAAGCTGTTTCTCAAATACCTGTGGGGATTTGTGAGAGCGCCAGCTGTACTGGTGACTATGGAGGCTCGCCAGCAGAATATTTTCGTCAGTATCCACCTGGCCAAACCGCAGTGTCTCCTGTGTGTCATTACAGATCACAAAATGGCTGAAGACCAACTCCTCTACCTCAGGGCATTTGTTCTGAAAGAAAAAGAATCCGAAAGCCAACGTGCATCAGATTAATTGCAAGATGTTTGGCAGTTGTCTGCCCAGTGGCGATTGTTACAACACAGAAACACTAAAAGATCTGCTGTCATTAGCTCTGGTATACAAAGTATTCTATACTTCCAGGATAAGCACAAAAAATACCTAAAAGATCTTAAATGTTCCAAAAATATGTTTTGATTTATATTCCTGCAAAATAAATCATAGACACAGAAGAAAAAACAATGAGATCCCCCAAACTTTTAACATTTTAAAATGAATTAACATGCTACAATGAATGCTGTACTGGGTAGTGCACGTTTTGAGTCGAGTACTGGAGGCTAGAATTACCACGTTCCTGGCCTTCTAAACTCAATAATCAAGACCAATTACAAAGCCACAGTTTGTACCCCACAGAAAGTAAGGATCTTTTAGGTAATATATCCCCAGATTGCTGAAGAGGGCGGGTGGATGTGTGTGTGTGTGTAAATCTGCTCAGGGAGAGATGTAAATAAAACCATAACTTTCCCTCTATTGTTAAGAGGCTGAACACACAAAACAGATCAATTCCAGAGTCAGGGTAAGCCGGGTTGTAGTTTTCAAGAGAAATAATGTTACTTGAAAAACAGTTGTTAGTGTCTGTTTCAACTAACAGTCTTCAATCAGTTAATGTACTTCCATTAATCTGTTAAGGCTCAACAAATTAGTAACATGGTCCAGTGTTGATACTCCTTCTAACTTAATGGCGTCTCCGCTGGTTGCTGTTATATCAAAACACTGACAAAGTGAAAGAGCATTTCTGTTCTTACTCTCATCACTGTGGTTAGATTATGGCTTAATAAACAATAAACATACTTTTGGTAAATGAGAAGAATAGCTAAATAAATGACTAACTTGAGAATGCAAGAAAAAAAATCTTAATTAGCCAGGCAATTTGCAGACAATGGGAGGTAATATGTAACTGATGCTTCTCCTGTTGGCATCTATTTCCTGGCTGGGGATGTAAATAATGTCACAATGCCACATTCCATCATTTGCCATTTTACTGAGGAGAGAGAGGAAAAGGGGATACATCACTCATGAGCATAGTGATTTAAGTGATTATGAGGCCTGAAGCCAAGAAGTCTCTGGGTAAATGCACCTGAATCCAGCCTGGACCAAGACCCAACCTAGCACCTTATCGAGAACAGTTACCTTGGGAGGTAGAATTCATTCCTAGTCACCCAGAAGGCCTTCCAAAGTGGGCAGGCAGTGCTCTATGGCTGCAGTTGGTGAAGATGCCTGACACACTTCATTCTTCCAGATACCCTGAGGACTGCTAGGCCTTCGCTCTATCATCCACCTGTTCTCCTCAAACCTCTCCATTCACACGGAGTAGAACCTTGCTGGACAGCCACAGGAACCACAAAAAGAGCCTAGCTAAGTAAGACCAAAGCAACTACAGCCACAGTTCTCTGCTGTCTACCATAATACTCTCTGCTTGGGCATTTAATCACAAGCTATGATCCCAGAGCCTGACTGCCATCGGGTCCGAGCTGTGCGGACCCCACGGCACCTGGAGCCTGTCTCCATCACTCCCCACACTCAGCTCTGCCAGCCCGCTTCAGTTTCTCCCCTACTGTACCGGCCCCTTTCTATTCACCCAACACATCAAACTCCTTCCTGCCTGGGTGCCTGTCCTCTGCTTACACCTCTTTTCCTCCCTGCCTAACTTCTTTCTACTCAGCCTTCAGGTTCCTGCTCAGAGCAGTCTTCTGAGATCCTCTCCGGACCAGATTATGTCCCCTTCTTTTATGCTCACACAATACCCTACATTTCACCTTCACAGCATTTATCTCTACTGGGACTGAGTAATCATCTGTATGATTATGGGTTCAATAATGTCTCCATTATTAGATTCCATACTGCATAAGGGCTGAAGCCAGGTCTGTGTTATTTGTAACTATCTCCAGAACTCAGCGTGATGCCTGACACATAAATACCCAATAAACGCTTATGAAACTAATACATAGGTTTAATTTTTAAAATTGCAAATGTACTAAATGCTCACAGTAGAAAAATTAGAAAACAGAGAAAGTACAGATTCTATTTTGTAAAAGGCTTTAATTTTACACTCAGAGATAACCGCTATTACATTTTGGTGAATTTTCTTCTAAGGATTTTTCTCTTCGGAGTGCCCCGCCGGTTCCTATTCCAGTTTGTCCTATCCAAACCTACTTTATATATCTTATATATTTAAAGGCTTCTAAACCTTTAATCAAACTGAAGTCACAGTATATAATTAGTTGTGATGATTTTTCCAGTTAGCTTTACATAATCAACACAAACTACTCTCCTTATAAGCATTTTTCTCTCCTTTAGGTTCAAGAGTCCAAACATGAGGTATGATTCTAAACTCCCACTTAGATAGACATCCTGAGATTGAAATTCAGTTCTCATAATGAATTAGGATCACTCTGCTGGTAACAGAGGTTAAATTACCCGATGGGGTTTGAGTAGAAAATAAAATCATATTACTTTCCTCATTTCTACAAACTGACCTTTAATAAATGATGAGGGTTTTAGGAAAAAATGTAAATGAAAGAACACAAGGGGGTTGTTTACATTTTTCTAAAGAATATTCTAAGTCCTTAGGGAACTCTTTCTCTACTGGTCCTTCATCTGTGGAGTTCACTATAACTGTAATAAGTTTAAGCATTTATTGGAATGTTTTAAATTCTGGTATATTATAAAAAAGGTTGTACACATTTTATATGACATCATATAAGCTAAAAACTTCAGAATGCTTACTCAGACTTATAATTAAAAGATGGCTTGTTTACATTTAAAATTTGTGCTGGAGTGTGGTGCAGGCATTTGCAATTAAACAGAGATACCTGTTTTGGTATAAGATAAGACACATGAGCATAACTTTGATTTTTAAATAAGACCCCCTTTAAATGCTATTTTGTCCAAACTTGAGAATGTGACGTAAAAATAAAAAGCAAACTGCAAGTAGCATTTTGGGTCCTTAATCTGGTTTCACAAAACATTAATCATTTACAACAACCACAACAAAAAAATCTACAGCCAGAAAAATCAGACACTGATGAAGACTTCTGTTAATCTTGAACTTGTGACCTAAAGGTGAAAGGCCAAATTGTTTCATGCTTCATCTGTCTGGTCCATCTACACTGGATACAAATGACTTGTCTTGGATATGAATACGATAACAGGTATGTGGAGAACCCAAATAACTTATCCTGCTTCTTAAATTCTTATTTATCACTGGCAACAATTATACTATATATGAGCATTATACACACAATAAAATCCAAGCTTGGGAAACTAAGCTTCCCCCCTAAAAGGGGATAAACCACATTCAGAATATTTTAGAAACAATGAACTTAATAACCCTTTATAAGCCCATTTCAATGTCATATGTCCTATAATTTCAAAGGAGAACATTTTTGTATTTACTTTAGAATACACACGGTTAGATGCCTACTACATTAAAACTTGGTGGCAAGTACCCTTGACATGGGAGGAAACAAGAAAATTACAGCAACAATTACAGAAGTATATCCTCTTGTGGCTCATGTTAACATTGCCAAATCCCTGTATAAATCAGAACCAACTATTCATAGAATGTACCTGTCAGCAATATGCTACGTGACATATGGCTCTACTTAATCAAATATACAATTCCATTTTTAAAAAAACCTCAAAATATTCCTTTTAAGACACTGTGTTAGCCAGTCATTCACACTCTGATGTGGTTTAAAACATTTAAATATTTATGCAATGTATTTTATTTGTATGTATAGCTGTGTCTAAGAGAATATTTTTACCCTGGGAGGAAACTGATATTTCTGAAGGCCATTTTGCAGTAGTTGCTACACATGAGTCCTCTTATAATGGCCCTGATACCAGGACAAAAATATCCTGGGTCTAAATGCTATATCAATGACTCTTTTATATTTTCTAGGTTTGTTTTTTATTAAATGCATTGTTCAAAATATGACAAAAAACAGAAATTGGAGCCATGGAGGTTTTTTTCACATCGCTATTCGAACCAGCTGCAAAGATTTAGATCACACTAGCTCTTATTTTACGCATGTCCTCCGCAACAAGAAAACCATGGAATGCCCTTAAAAAAGAATTTTAAAATATAAAACAGATGTGTTATCTTCTTTCCTTTTGCTATTGTAGTGCCATGTTAGGTAATTAATTCCTCAGTCTTGTATAGGTCTTCATGCATATAAAGAAAAGTTTATTCCCGTAAAAATTCTTAAGTTAGAGAACTCAACCCCTCCCACCCCCCGCCACTGCTCCTGTCCCCACATGAGGTCAGTGCAGGATGAAGGACCATTTCTCTTGGGGAGCCAAGTCCACACAAATGCATGTAACATATACAAAATGTGGGGAAATGTCTCAGCTTAAATAGCAACACAAACTTTATGGAAATACAATATTATACTAAAAATCAGTAAGGGAAGCAGAAGTAACTTGTGTTTAAAAATCACTGAGCATATTATTATCCAAACATTCTGTGAAATTATTTTCACGCTAGTGAACATGGACAGTTTTTCTATTTGAAATATGCTGTTCAGCATAGACTTTATACTTCATCCTTTTTTTGATATGACTAATTTCTGACAAGAGATAAAAGTAAAAAATTATCCATAAAAAATCTGATTATAAAAATCCACAATCAAGTACTTTTAGTGATTCGAAATGGCAGAATGATAGTAGGAGAAAGACTAAGACCATCTTGGGCTCATATATTTCCTCTCACTGCATTTTTTCTTTGAAAAGACAGAATGCTTATTATCAGAAAGGCTCACACAGGTTCTTCATTTCTGCAATGGATGCTTAGACAATCTGATACATAGCTAAGTTGAAGCACTGGCAAACTAAAGCCAGAATACTTGGAAAACATTTCTGGGAATATGTTACTTTCCACACAGATGTGGTACATTAGTCACAAAAATGTGGGCATGATCTCCGATGCATGTGTAGAGAACCATATTCTCCAAAGTTTTAAAAAATAACACGCATCACTTTGCCAAAACAGAGAAGGTCCCAAATATTATGGTGCCCATCAAATTCTTCATTCTCTCACACTTTGGTTTGTGCTTAGCTTACTATTAGAAGCGATAACATAGAGTGCCTAGTAAAAGATCACATGTGGACAAACTGTAAACTGTTCTAGAATGTGCATACCTGTTGCCAAGCTTGTAGTGCAGTGTTTAGAGAATGAACTGCATGTTGCCCAAAGTTTATAAATATAGAATCAACTACGATGGTGCTGTCAAGCAGCTTTTCTACTGCATCGCTGGAAACTGCAATCTGTCCAAAGATACTGAAGGGCTTCACCACGCTTTGCATTGTAACATTCCTGCACTCTAGAAGTTTACAGTCCGCTTGAGCTGAGAACTGGATCTCTTGACAGACAGAACTATTGCTCCACTGTCGAAGATACATGTGTGGTTCTTTGAAGGAAATAATCATGTATTCTAGCTCAGATGGCACATTTTTATCAGAAACAAATGGCTGTAGGTATTTTGGTGAAGCTGTTGGGAAAACAAACAAGAAAAACAGCAACTGAGATGAGCCAATACTTGATGGAAATAAAGAGATGACATTTAAATTATTCACTTTTTGGTTTTTGGATTCAATATTTACTGTTTAGTAAATTTAAACATTCTCTTGATATTACAATATATAAATTATCATTTGATATTTACAAACAAAACTGGTCTGTTCAATCAGCAGGTCTCTTAAATACATATTGTTCAAAGGTTACATTCACTTTCACAGACAAAAATTTGATGACAGAAGACAACAAATACAATGAAGAGGATGTAAATATCTAAGGGGAATTTTTGTAGAAGTGCTCTGTGTCTATAAACCAAATCTCAAAAACAAAAACATGACTCAAAGAGAGTTAGAAAAATCAGGTTAAACTCCATTTTTGCTGAAAAGACAAGATGCTTAACAACAGCTGTATTTAGCTTTAATCTGCTTTTTTTCCAATTTCCAGTACATGTAGGTTGAAAACCTAATACCGGGTTCAAAATGTATTAACTAGAAAAGGTTTGGTACAGGCTTTTATTTTACATAACATTAGCAAACTTATAGAAGGCCACTTCTGGAGTGTGGGAAAATTTAATCTTCTACTTTATACACATGTAAAAATGCTAGTCCTTTAAATTATTGGAGAATTTGCTCATCTTCTGTAGAAGGTATTCATGCTTTTGAAATCAGGTAATATCAAGGACTTTTGGAATCTATTTGCAATTAATGTAATGGCTCAGGATATAGAACAAAACCAGATATATTTCTTTCAAAAAGATCATAATTGGAATAACAGTAAAACCTGAAATTTTTATAAGTTCTTTGGAGTTTCTCATTAGGAAACATATAAAATGTTAGTTCAATACAATTGGTAACCTATATAAAAGGTCCAATAGTTCAAAAATACTCCTGTTATATGAAATCAACTTCAGAATAACTTTGCCAGTGCTCACTGTTAGGGGAAATGAATGCTGCTTCCCAAAATTTCCGCCATCATGTAGGTGGTGGTCATCAGAGGAGATTTGGGTGGGGGAAGTGATTAGCAAGCACAGCATTTTGAAACATCACTAATACTGTAGTACACAGAATGGAAAACCCTCCAAGCCTTTTTACTTCCTGAAAATAAATTATCCAGGTAAAAATTGATGAATTGTGTCTGGGGAACATTCAAGACAAAATAATAAGTACTAAGTGGATGTTATTCTGATGCTAAGGTAAAGAGTACCTGTGCCTAGTTGATCAAGGTGATGACAAAGATGGAACTCCAGGTGAGCAAACTGGAAGGAAAGGCAAAGAGATGGGACAAACCACGGGGTGAAACAGGAGTCGACTCTGGTACAGGCAGCCAGGGCTGTTGGAGTTACAAGCTGATCACAAGTGCTTTGAGAACCAGATTCACTTGCAGAGCTATGGGAAATAAGTAATAAAAAGTTCAATAACCTAAATTTCCAAATATCATGTAAGTGAAATGTTTTTCTATAAGGGTCTTTAAAGCTAGCACCTATAATCCTATAGTCAATATGTTATCATCAAACCTTTTGTATTTACTCACATAAGCTAGTTGTTTTTAAAAATGCAGTTGATGTTGATTATTCCTTGTGAGTTATTAGCAGAAACATTTCAAAGCCCTCCTCAAACTCCAGGCCACATTGACCTGTAATTCAATTTTCTTCCATCCACATGTCACATAACTTAGGGGCAATTTGTTTTCATATTAGTTTAAGACCAACACAATTCAGAGTACGACTCTGGTGTTCAACAAACCCAGTACTTTCAGTGTCACTATAAATGTTTCACTTTTGTTTTACTTCTCCAGATTGTCTATATCCATAGTCCCACATGAATTAGTCAATACTTTTTATTGTACACCAATGAAAACTATACTAGGTGCCATAAAAGTTATGACTATGTCAGAAGAACCAAGGTTCCATGGACAATTACCCTGCATGGGTCCTCTCTTCACTTGCCCATCACCTAACACCATTTTATACAAGTAAAATGTGATTACAAGGAATACTGAAGGCATCTATAGGAGGGAAGATGTTTGTACATGGTGGTGGCTGGTGTCCATGGAAAACACACTGCCTAGCTGCCTTGCCTTGGTGCTAGTAGAAGCGTAATAGCTGGGGATTGGGAGGGGGCAAGGTTTATCCTGGTAATGATGGATACTGAATTGATGCTGCCCTATTCCCTTTCACCATCTTCAAACCTCTTATTTCCAAATCTAAAATTTGCTTTGCAGCTATAGTAGCCTGGCTCCCAAATCTATGAAGAGCCTAGAGGAGAAACACCATGATTTACAGTATCCTAGGGAGAACCATGACAGGAAAAACTAAAGGAATAAATCCTTGGTTCTCAAAGAACTCACAGTCTAACTGGTGATGTAAAATATGTAGACATTTAGAAACATTACAAAACAGAACAACCACCCAGGAATAGGAAAGTCAGAAGTGCTGCCAGAGTGAAAATGTAAGAGGAACTCGGAATGGTGCACTGTGAATCGCGTAGAATTCTCAGTGTGAATCTTCAGCTAAGGTCTGAAAGAGGTTGTAGAAAGGCTGGTGAAAATGAAAGCTAATTCCAACGTGTTTATTGAGTGTTTAACTTCAAGGAGGTTCTCATTATGTGGTGGTATTTACGGCAATGTTAGTAAATCTCCATTGCATACAAAGAAAACACAAACTCTGGGGTCCTATGTTATTGACTAAGTGCTATGTGCAAAAATGCAGCTAAGTATACTCTTAAAACTTTCTATAAAAAGGCACAATAATACAAATAGCTTTCTAGGAATTTATCTGTAGAGTTACAAATAAAATGCTTCATTGGCAAGGTAAAATTAAAACCTATTTATTCAGAAAGAGCAAATGTGTTAGTTGTACATGTGGTTTACACATATGAACTCTTTCCGCATGTTACTTTAAGAAGTTGTTAGAAGTAGGGTACAATGTTAGTTAAACATTAAAATCCAGGTGAGAGTTCTATGAGAAACAGTGAGTACACAATTTGAGGTTTATCTGAAACATTTTTCTTGCCAACTACAATTTTGACACTCTTGAGATTGTCCATGATTTATTTTTCTATCTCTTGAGAGTAGCAGATACTATAATGTATTGGAAAAGGTTGCTAAAACATCATGAGTATATGCCACCATCTTTATGTATAACAAATTGATTAATTCTTCACTTTTCTGAAGTTGAATGCACAAATCAATGGTATATGTATATACCAGGAATATATCTATCTATCTATATTCCTAACATACTCCAGTGGTCAGCACCATCTCATTTATTCTTGAAATCATGACTAAAATGGTTACTAGATTAACCTACATTTAAAAATGTAGACTTTTGCTTAAAAATTTGTCAATTAATGTGGCATATATAATCTGAATGTGCTTTAACTGTATCTTGAATCAATAAAATTATAGTTCTTTGGTACTCAACTTGATCATTATATACCGTAAAAGTAGCATATACATATTTACTTTTTACACAGGGATTACAAAGATCTAAGTGTAATAGAACTAAATATTCATAAATATGAGAGTGATGACCCTGCTAAGCACACTTATAGCAACTACATTTGTATAATTGCCTTAATTAAGTACAATGGACTTGATGTGATCCAGATCTCAAAAGGAAAACCTTAACTTATGAGATAAGTAATAAGCAGAAATAGAGAGGAAAGTAAAAATGGCTCCAAGGAGCAGGATCTCTCAAATAATATAATACATAGAACTCAAGATTCAGCAGTTAATTCAAATATCAATACATTCCTAATGGCAACTCAAATTTTAGAACAGTGGAAATATTCTAAACAGTAGAAAGTATGGAAGGAGTTTTACATATTAATACCTTCTTCTTAGTCAAAGGCTTACTTATCAACTGTTTGTCCTGGGTGACCTATAGAGGGGTATCAACTCCATAAGTCTAGATCATGTTTGATCCAGACGCACTGTGGGGACCCAGGCATAATTCTCAAAGAGTCACCCCTGGATGTCACTCAGGGTGAATCCCTTTAGCACTGTAGGTACTCAACAATGATCTGACTTCACTGAAGAAGGCTTGAGCTTTTCTCTGGATCCTTCTTGGGATATAAGGGTCTTACAATACAGCATCATACGGCATGGAGATTAAGAAGAGAATGACTAGGGTGAGAGAACTTAGATAAAAATGCTTACACTGCTATCACTTATACTGTAATCTTGGGCAAGTTGTTTCACCTGGCTAAATGTCAGTTTTCTCGTTTGTAAAGTGAGTCTACTTATGGGAATTACTTTTTGAGTATTAAATGAGATACTGCATACAAAATGCTTAGCATAATGTCTAGCACTCCATAATAGAAAAAAACAAAAACCCATCCCTCCTTTTCTGGCTGGCAAACAGGGTACCATACTGGGCACTCAGTTTAACATTAATTGTTGGTGATTGCCATTAGTTCCTCAGAGGGATCTCACAATATCATACTGAAACTCATCTCAACGTGGCTTCTCTCTCATACACTGGTTCACTTACACCTTCTCCTGGCTACTGCAAAAACACTGCTCTGTGCGTCTGGGGAGAGCACTGCATGGCTGAGAGGAGACAGGGAGGATGTGTGTTTTAAAATTTAAAATTTAAAAAATAAGAAATACGCACTTTTATTGTAACTTATTACACATTAAAATGAAGGAGGGGGTGGGAGGTTTACCAAAAATATAATACGCTCTGGGGCCGGTCGAGTGGCGCAATGGTTAAGAACTGGCTTGGGACGCCAGAGGGCCCTGGTTCGGATCCCACATATGAGGGCCAGTGACACTGCCCTCTACAGCTAAGATGCTGAACAACAGCTCAACTTGGAGCTGGGCTGCCGTGAGTCGCCAGCGACGGTGTAGGCTGCAGCCCCTGTGGCAGTGGGTTGCCATGGGCTACCATATGTAGCCAGCAGCCAGCGTGAGCTGCCAGCAGCCCCAGTGAGCAGCCGTCCAGAAGCCAGCGACTGATCTGCCTCGCCCAGGAAGAGCGCAATGATGGTGCCAACTTGGGCCAGTGAAGCAACATCCTCCACAACTAGACTGAAGAACAAAACGACAGCAACTTGTCTGTTCCCCTTTCCCCAATTCCCCAATAAAAAATCTTAAAAAATATATATATATATACATAATACGCTCTGATATATTTTGAAATACACTCTGCCATTTTCTGAATATTGTGGTAAGATATACGTAACATAAAAATTACTATTTTAACCATTTAAAACTATATAGTTCAGTGAATTAAGTACATTCACATTGATGTGCAACTATCAACTCCATCCACCTCCAGAATTTTTTCATCTTTCCAAACTGAAACTGCTATCCATTAAACAACAATTCCCGATTTCCCCTCTCCCTCATCCCTTGGAAACCACCATTCTACTTTGTCTCTATAAATTTGACTATTCGTGGTACCTCATATACATGTAATTAAGAAATATTTGTCCTTTTCACATTGATATTTTCTATTTTATTAAAAAAAATGATTGCAATCTGCTAAACTGATTTCATGACCCACTAATGGGTTGCAATCTGTGGCTTAAAAAACAAGCTCAAACAGGCCCTCAAGTAAAGGACTCTTTTATATGTACTGACTATAAAAAAGTGTGTGTGTGTGTGTGTGTGTGTGTGTGTGTGAGAGAGAGAGAGAGAGAGAGAGAGAGAGAGAGAGAGAGAGAGATCTCTCCCAAGGTTCAGAGAATCAGCACCATGACACAGAAACTTCGTCAAGACCATCAGCCTAGAACTTTAGGTGAGAAACGGGGAACACTGAGTACTTTGGGGAATGTGTATGGGGAGAAGGACTGCCTGACAAAAGACCAACTCCTTGGAGGGGTTGTTACATAGAGTTCAACCACCAACTAATAGGAAATATTAAAGGGCTTCAAAAAGATGCTAGAGTAAAACATAAGCATTCCTTCTACCCAAGGGAGAAAAGGCAAAAAACACATTTAGCCCTAGGAAAGAATTTCCTGGATAAATCCTGGATTATATCATTGTATGACTACAAACATAGTTGACAAAGCAGTTCCAAATGTCAAAATTTATGTCTGAATGGTTTATAAAAGTAAAAAGATTTAAAAAAATGGTACCCAACAAATTTAGGTATACCTAAAAGTGCAGATCCTGGGAGCCAAATGGAGGGCAACAATATCCGGAGGCCACAGTCACCTTCTCGTAGGAGAAAGTGCAACCAGTGGAGAGAAAAGAAATGATCCAGCGCCTTTACCATCAAAACTCTCTTTCTCTGATTCCTCCGGTGTCTATATATGCAAGAATCAAGGCTTTGGAAAATGGAAAGCATTCTCTCTCTCGCTCTCTCTCTCTCTCTCTCTCACACACACACACACACACACACACACACACACACACACAAGCTGGGACCACTGTCTGAAAGACTACCAAATATGAATGGACAGTGGGATCTTTAGGGAGGAGAAAATCTCTTTTTTTTTTTTTGACACATCCAAAGATGAAAGTATCCCCAAAACGTCACCAGAGTTTCAATTTACATTGCATGAAGAGAGAGTCACATATCCTAAGCCATTTCCCTTTCCAAGATGCCTTCTTCCATGAACCAGTGTTTTGTGGGGTGAGGATAAAAAGTCCTTGTAAGCAATCTGCTCTCACATGTTTCAATATAAGAAAATGACCATGCAGTATGGACAACAAACCACCAAAGACTTGGCACAGGTAAACAGTTTAGCATTATCATCAAGCAACTTATATGTTAGGATCTGCAGTTACTGTTGTGCTACATGATGATTGCCTGTACTTTGTGTGACGACATATCACATACTTCTGGAGTTAGCCATTTGAGGTGAGGCTAAGAGGGGAAAAAAGTTGAAAGCTGTTCTGGTCCATCAGAAGACATCTGACTGATGCCAAACCCAGGGAACCGGCAAGGTGGCCCAAAGCCCGCGAGTTGGGCCACCACTTTCGATTTCCCTTGTTTCCCTCCTAGGGCCAGTCACTGGGAGAGAAACTGTCAATTCCAAACAGAGCGTGTGCTTGCTCGCTATGTTCTGTTTGCTCACTAGACTCATTTTCTACCCTTCCCCAACCTCTTCTTTGCTCCTGGACTATATCAAAGAGCTGCTTTGTCCTCTGGTTTGTCCTTTGGTTCAGCCAGTGGGAGGTGCCCAAGGAGATTAGAAAGTAGGAGGAGAGGAGGGTGAGGGCTGTATTTCCCTGATTCCTTCTTGGCTGTATCTCCATACGTTGCTGTGTCCCTCTGTCCAAAGCAGCTGCAAACACCTGCTTGGAGTTACTTTTTAGTAATGGCTCCATCACCTGGCTCCTCCAGGCCTAAGAGAGCTATGGTTCCCCAGGGTTCTGAGCCCCATTGCTTAACCCTGCCCACACTTTGGTAAATAGTCCTTTTATTAAACTCTCTACAATCACCCAGTATGAGTGTGCCATCTGTTTCTTGTCAGGACCTAACTGATAAAGGGGGTTTATTTAGGCTTTGTCATGGGTGTGTAGGCAAATACATACATGATGAGATTAAAGATAAATAGCTGAAATGGATATCTGGTCAGGGCTTAAAGGCTGTATCTCTTGCCTCCAGGCCAGTGCACAGCACACTGAAGTCAATACTACTGTGGAAACTAAGTTTAAAGTTACTCTTCTTCAAATGTTAAGGTAAAACAATAAATAATCATTACCAATCACTTATTTTCCTATGATCAAGAAAGCCATTAGTTAAAGAAAGTGGGATGTAATTATTACAAATATAGTGATTGAATGACAAATAATATACCCATATGGGATAAACAGACAAGGGTTTAAGAGATTCAATCTTTTGTCTCCAGTCGTTTGTAGAAGTCTACCTGCAACCCCTTGGACTGATTAGCTCCTTCTTATTCATTACTTAAATCCCCAGTTTAGGAATCAGTTTCTCAAGGTCAAATGGCTGATTGGTGATAGAGCCAAGACTTAAACCCGGGTCTTCTAACTTGAAATTATTAAGTAGTGATTCTATTTACATACATATAGTGATGCCATTACCACTGAGCTGCCCTACACTGTTGCAACTTTATGACACTTGCGGACAACATGACTTCTATGTTTTTAATGATTAAGCTTCATCCGAGTTATTTTTATGAACTTTCTTCCAGTAATGTACAACGGTCTGATGCATATCCTTCTCAAATCACTGAAAGTATTACTTACGATAAGATAATCTCTAATCGTAAAAGTGTCATGTTTTTGTCCAGTTCTAGTTTCTTGTGACAGACTATTCGGAAACTAACTGTAGTAGTTTCCTTTTGCATGATGTGTTGACATCAAAGTACTGGTGTTTTATTTCTAGAAACTGGATGAAATTTATTTAATGTCCATTTTGAAATGTCTTAATAGCATTTTATTATGTTGAGATTTAAATCAACTCTTTAAATTTAATTTCATTAATATCAATTTCTACCTAAAAAATGGTTAATATCAAACAATTTAGAGTAAGAGAAATTGGGAATATTAGGTAAGTTGAAAAATCCCAGGTGAGGACAAAAGATCTGTGCTTACAATGTCAAAAGCTTGGTGAAAAATTGCCTGAATTTGCATAAATTTCCATTCCCTAAAGTTTCCACAGTTCTGTAGTGCTAAGCTTTGCACAAAAGTAATTTTTATGACTGTTTCAGATTCAGAGGCATTAACCTTGTCTAAAATGCTTCTTTCAATGATTACAATGCATTCTTTCATAATTAGAACCAAGAAATTATTTCTAACTTGATACTATTAATGAAATTCAGATTTTTAAAAATCAATTTCATTACCCATAGCTCTATTTTCTGAGGTTTCCTGGTTTCTGACTAGGTAACCTTTACTTAGATTAGGCAATCTTTCTATCTATCTGCTAACTTCTCATAGGATGGGTGTTCTTTTCACTGCTGCATTACACATATGCGTAGGTAAAATCAAGATCGCACTCCTCTAATACACTCACTAGTTTTATATTACTAGGTAACAGACTAGGAAGGTCATTATTTTTGAAGACCCCAAATGACCTAGAAATAAAATAAAGTATAAAACATATTATTATGAAGCATACAAAATAATTAATGAAAAACACTGTGGGACTTCAGATTAAAACGTTAATAGAGGTTATCTCACTGTGATATGATTACACATGGTGTTATTTTCCTTATTTCCCAAATGTTCTTCAATGAACATAATTATTATTAATAAGAAAGAGAAAAACCATTCACAACTATATATAATATAAAGTAGCAATCAGACTATCAAATGGTGTGCTATAATTATAACCTTGTAAAGGCATATAATAATGGCCAAAAGTAAAGGTAACAGAAAAGAGAAAACAGTTGATTTACATGGTTTTGGAATGGTGGAGTCTTTTTCTCTGTGTTAGTGTCATATGTTGTTTGGAAAGGGGGGAAAAAAGGAAGGGATTATATAAAAGGAGTAAGATAATGCTAAAGCGAATTCATCAGAATTGGAAGGCAGAACACTGAAAGGCCCACAGTACACATAATATATGATCCAAGAAAACAATTCCACTGATTGTGATGTAGTCTCTTTTTTTCTTTCATGGGAGAATGGAAAGAAAGTGGTGAAAAATAAGTTGTTGAAACCATTCTTTCTTTAAGTTAGTGGGTGTATTAAGCAGGCAAACATTGGAAATGAAGATAATCTGGCCCTTCTTTGCCACTAACCAGATATCCTGCAGAAGATGTGAAACACGAAGTTCTGGGTACATGATTCGGAATACCTGGGGTGTAAGAGATTCATTATGTCCAAATGGATTCTAGAGCTGGATAAAACTTTGGCTATCTGAAATCCTTTAGGTATAAGTTATTTTGGTTAGCCAAATTTTTCTAATGTCTGGAGGTTTATCTTTCAAAGTTATTTTTAAAACCACTTAAGAAGGAACCATTTCCAAAATGTATCTTTTTTCAAGGAGACAGTTCAATTTATTTAGCCTTTCTTTCAATTCTCCAGGGTTATCATTACACATAGTGATTACTATATCATTAAGAATCTATTGAGGTATGTATGGCTCTTTTCCGCTTTTTTTTTTTTTTGTTCAGAGTGACTGGATAGTTTGCTTTCTGCAATTTTTAAGAAAGAGGTTCTTAGTGAGGGCTTACAGGACCGCAATATCAGTAAAACACAGGATTTTTATATAGACTTTGAAACATCAGCTTCTGTCTTGCTTCCTGGCTCTCATCAATAGTTCAGACAGATGCAGCTGCTAAACAGCCGAGATACAGCCAAATGAGGGGTCGCTAGGTAAGATAACTTGATGACTGCTTCCTAGTACAATGTCACTAATTCATTTTTCACTGAGTTACCTTTGGTCATCAGCTCCGTTTTGACTGCTGTTCAAGACAATTCTCCAAAGATCCGAAGATACCAGTTTCTTCTGGTCACTCACAAGATTGATATCTGGCAACTGCAGTTCACAAACTTTGCTTTCAGACAGACTAAATTCTCGAAATGCAACAAAAACCTTCTGGAGTTCATCCCAGTATTCCAAACTACACGGAATCTATATTAAAATAAAAAATATTTCAGAGATTGCAAATAGAAATGCTTCCATTTTGTTGAAATCCAAATTAAACCTATATCAGTTATAACATTAATAACTTTTTCAGAGGGATAAGGTTGAAAACGACAGTAGTTTAGAATTTCTCTAGAACAAATACTTATATTCATCCAGTTTACCTATTTTATTTATTTATTTAATTGTGAAATAAACATTTTTTTAAATTAGTTTCAGCTGTATACCTATTTTATTTTAAAGACCCATTCAGGAATAATATGTGAAAACAGCCAAGAAAGTTTTTAAATAAAAGAGAAAATAGAGAACAAATTCTAGCTGTTAAGTGTAAGTGTATTATAAAGTTATAGTAATTAAAAGATAAAGTTGGAGGGCCAGCCGAGTGGCTTGTTGGTTAAGAGTTGGCTTGGGAGCGTGAGCTCTTAGCAGCAGGGCCCTGGTTCGGATCCCACATAGGCCAGTGATGCTGCACCCTCTACAGCTAAGATGGTGAACAACAGCTCGACATGGAGCTGGGCTGCCGTGAGTCGCTGGCGATGGCATTGGCTGCAGTGGGCTGCCATAAGCTACCATGAGTGGCCGGCAGCCAGCGTGAGTGGCCGGCTGCTGGCAGCCAGCAAGAGCTGCCGTGAGACCCCGCAGTGGTAGTCCAATGGCCAGCGAGCGACTGCCTTACCCGGAAAGAGCACAATGATCACAATACCAACATGAGCCAGTGAAGCAGCGTCCTCCACAACAAGACTAAAGAACAAAAGGACAGCAACTTGTCTGTTCCCCTTCCCTGATTCCCCAACACTGTTCTTTCCCTCTGTTCCCCAATAAAATTTCCAAAAAATAAAAAAGATAAAGTTGGAGTAGTATACAAATAGATGAAATAATAGAATAAAAATAGTATAAGATGTAAATACAGATACATTTTAGTATGTGATGAAGGTGCCAAGTCAAACAAGTAGGGGAAAGATGGGAAATGAGGTTGCAAGAACTGGCTAGCCATTGGGTAAAACCAAAGTAGGTCTCTACACCATTCCTGTATGAAAGTAAATTCCAAAAGGATCAAAACGTTAAAAGCTAAAAACTGAAAGCATAAGAGAAAAAAATCAGTTGATATTTTTATCACAGTAGGGCAGGCATCCTTTTCTATGTATGGCATGAAACTCATGGATGTAAAAAAACCCAAAACCCCACCACCATTGATAAAATTGAATTAAAAAATAACAAACAAGGATAAGATAGATAATAGTCAATGATAGATTTAGGAATAATTGTGACAACAGAGAGCTTTTATAAGTCAATGAGAAAATGATAAGTAAATAACATATAGAAAAGTAAGTAAAGGCAGTTGTTGGAAGGCGCAATTAGCTAGGGGCCTTGAACGTCCCTGCATGTTCTTACTAGGTACGCAAAGGGTGCACGGCCCTCAAAACTGTTAACTGGGGCCACTTCTTAGGTTGTGTTTGCAGAGAGAAGTCTTAAGGGATAAGGTAGTCTCTCTTCAGGACAAAGAGTAGACTTGCTCTAAAAGAGGTCGATTTGACAAACTCTATGTTTCTCAGCTGTGTCACATATCTCCTTCATGCATAGCATTCCCCTAGATGCCCTTCTGCAATTGCTCTCTTCGGACTTGGAGGCAAGAAAGAGAAACCAACGCCAAAATGATGTTCATGCTGCTAGCCATGACATGAGCAACAATGTTCTTTGTTTCTGACCCAAGAATCTTATGTCTTCTGCCAGCATCCATCAAACACTGACAGGCTAATTAATTAGCTTGCATAGGTAAAAATCCCAGACTCTGAAAGCAAGTAGTTCACAGAAGAAATATAACCATGAAAATATACTCAACTTCACTAGTTAAAGAAATTCAAGTTAAAGTAATAATGTAATATTTTTATTTATTATTCAGGCAGTTTTAAAAGACTGAGTTTCCATTTCTGTAGAGGTGTGGGAAAATGCATTTCTACAGAATATTTTTGGAGGGTAATTTGGCAACATCTATTAAATATTTGGAAATATACATCTAAGAATTTGTTTTACAGAGATTCCAAAGCATGTGCACGTGTGCGTACGGGTGTATTAACTTCAGTAATGTGTTAATATTAGTAAGAAATTGGTAACAATTCAAATATCCATCAACAGGGAGTAAATATGACATAAAGGTCTATTAAACATATGTGTGTGTGTGTGTGTGTGTGTGTGTGTGTGTGTGTATATATATATATATATGCTTGAAGTTACTCTACTCTCTATAGAACATGTAATCAATGAATTATAACCACTAAAATGAATAAGGAATATTTATATATACTAATACAAAAAACATCCAAGATATATTACTAACTTAAAAAAATTAAGTTTTAAGATAGAACATGTGGGTTGATCCCATTTATCTTAGAAAAAAAAAGAGTGGGATCAGATGTGTCTCCTCTTTTGGAAGTATTCCCTAATTACGTACTATCCTCAGAACTGATCACTGCTTCTCTTACGTCACTTTTATATTTAAAATACTCCCCTATCATAGAACTCATTACACTTTGCAATTCCTTATTTACATCTTTGTCTCTAGTTGACTCTGAGATCCTTGAGGAAAAAAATGGCAAATTATTAAAAAAAATACTCAGCATTTAACGGTTTTGGGGACATAATTGGATCTTAATAAAAGCTTCCTGAATGAATACATTTCTCCTTAACCTTCTTTCCTAAGTAAGTGATTCTTAATCTTTTAATGGGAATAATTTTACCTCCACCTACAACAAAGTTTCTTTTCTTTAAACAGGAACTTGAGCATTCATGTATGGAGAGATGCTAGATGGAAGAAAGAACAAAATGGCTACACATAAGAGGCTAACAATGTGATGAAACAGAGCCATATGTTCTGGTCAGCAATAAGGACAAGTAACATATCCAGAGTATTCTGCTTTTAGCCTCCGTTTCTTAAAATTCTCTCTTTTCTTGCTTTCCATGACACACTTTTCTCTAACTTTCCCCTCTCTGGGTCTTTGTTCCCATATACTCTCTCAGCCTGAAATGCCCCTGGACTCCCAAGTTTCTCATTGTCTCAAGGTTAAATCCTTTCCATCCATCAAGGTTCAAATGAAATACCACCTTCTTTTAGCCTTTTCACCTCCAGATGGAAATATTCTCTCCCTTTTCTGAACAGCAATATTTTTTTTAGCTCTTATCACTGTATACCTCATGTTACAGTTATTTCTATACATGACATCTTCTCTGGTAGACACATTCCTTGAGGGAATGATTTCCATTTGGCTAAGCTTTGGATTTTCACAGCACCTGGAAAATATATATAGTGAATGTTCAAAAAATGTTGTTGAATGAATGAATGAATGAATAATTCATGAATGAATGAATGGGTGAATCACACACTGGGAGACTCAGCCCATGTCTGACACATTAAAAATTCTCCACAAAAAAGTATAGAAGATGAAAGCATAAACTTTGGAGTCAAACCTAATGGGATTCAAATACTAGGTCCTTGGGTAAATTAATTTTTTAAACATCTGTTCCCATATCTTTAAAAAGGGGATAATAACAGAGCTACTCTCATGAATTACTGTGGGGATTAAATGAGACAAAGCATCTCATTTAATACTACATAGTAAAAGCTTAAGAAATGTTAGCTACAAATTATTTATGTTTTGCATGCTCAAAGAACACTTTTTAAGTGTAGGTGTTATCAGAATTAGGTAGGTTATAATTAGGAGTCCTGTTTGTTAGATTTCTTAACAATGGGTTGGACTTGGAAGGAAATAATAAACCTTGAACCCCAGATGTTCATGAACATTGTAATCATAGGTCAACAGTTTTCTGCTGCACACATATTACTTGAGAAATAAAGGAATATTTCATTGCTTAACTCCTTCCTGGACTCCCAGTGACTGCCAGTGAGTTAGTCCTTTGGCTTAGGATACTCATAACCAGAAGTAGATTGATGTGGGAAGTGGGATAAGACATATGTATAAGAATACAAGAATCTCAGATGTGGATTAGGTAAATGCTGTGCTCACATCCTCTCACAACCACATCAAAATTACAGTTAAACTACAGAACAACCATCATTTAGAATCACCTGAAATCTAGCTTAATAGAAGCCCTACAATTAAGGATATACAAAAGAAGCCACGGTGAGACTGGTAGGAGGCTGGTGGACACATGGAACAGGCTGGTCCCACACCCACTTGTGGTAGCTAAAAATTGGGAGGGCTATCTCAGCTGCAGAGGTTCCCTCTGATGAATGCAAGGTCCCAGCCCCACACCAGGCTCCCCAGCCCAGGGTTCCAGGAAGAGAAGTCCCCACAACTTCTGGCTGTGAAAACCAGTGGAGATTGTGGCTGAGTGAGGCAGAGGGCTGCTGGAGCCCCAAGAGTTCCTCTTAAAGGGACAGCACCTGGACTTACTCACTGGTGGACTCGTTCTAAGCTCCAGCACTGGGGACGCAGCCCAAAAGGTGCCAGGGACTTAAACAGAACTGAATTGTCCGGGTTCAGGGTAAGGGATAGAGGTGCAGTTTTCTCCCAGATAGAAATGCTGGCAGAAGCCACTGTTCCTTTATTGAACCCTCCCCCCACCCAGCAGAGTGTGGACACAGGTGGCCTCCATATCTGAGTCTCCATCAACCTAACTAACACCATTCATCCCACCCTGGTGATTCCTTGACACCTTACCCCACCCAACTTGCAGGCCCACCCAAGCCACTTCCAGTGAATTTTCCATACAAACAGCTTGTTTTGGCTCATTCTGGGGAATTTCCTAAAATCTCTTAAAGTTTCACAAACCTCAAACAAGCAGCATCTGGCCTCAGTGTGCCCTGTACCTCTTGCTGAGCAGCCCAAACCCAGCACTGGCAGCAGCCAGCCTCAGTTTGTAGCTCAGCCTCTCCCTGGTATCTGTAAGCTCAGCACAAGTGACAACCATCTGTGGATCACTTTGTAGCTCATACCAACTGGTCCTGGGCTGGGCACAGGCAGCAGCTGACCTTGGCCTGCAAGAGAGTCACTCCTAAGAGGCTCCAGAACTGACACACTAGGTGGCCAGCTTCAGACCACACCAGAGCACCACCCAACCACCTCCATAAAAGACACACCCAAAGGGCAGACTAAGCAGGCACCAGAGGCCTGTTAAAGCAAATCTTGCTCTGTAGGGTCAGGCCCTCCACAACATTGCTCCTTCACTGTAGTCATAGCCTGTCCTCATAGCCAATCAGCCTGAGGGTCAATTCCTCCCACTGACATGCAAACAGCAACCAAGGCTCAACTATCGGGTTGTTGGAAAAGTCATGACGCATTTTCGCAACGAAAAACAGGAAAAATATCACGACTTTTCCGACAACCCAATAAAACAGAAGGGCACACACAACCCACACAAGAGACACACCTGAAGCATCTGGCTCAGGTGACCAGGGAGACTGCACCACTGGGCCCCACAAGACACCTACTATATAAGGCCACTCTACTAAGATGTGAGATACAGTAGCTTTACTTAATACATAAAACAAACACAGGGAGGCAGCCAAAATGGGGAGACGAAGAAACATGTCCCAACAGAAAAAATAGAACAAAGCTCCAGAAAAAGAACTACACAAAATGGAGGCAAGCAATCCAATAGATACAGAGTTCAAAACACTGGTTATTAGGATGCTCAATGATCTCAGGGAGAACTTCAACAAAGAGATAGGAATCATAAAAATGGAGAAAGAAAACATACAAAAGAACCAGTCAGAACTAAAGAATACTTTAGAGGGAATCAACAGATTTGATGAAGCAGAGGACTGAATTAGTGATTTGGAAATAAGGTAGCAGAAAACACCCAATCAGAAAAGCAAAAAGAAAAAAGAATAAAAAAAAATATGAGGCAGGTTAAGGGGCCTCTGGGACAACATCAAGTGTTCCAACATTCACATCATATTGTTACCAGAAGGAGAAGAGAAAGAACAAGAGCAAGGAATTCAAAACCTAATTGAAGAAATAATGACAGAAAACTCCTCTAACATGGTGAAGAAAATAGACATATAAGCCCAGGAAGTGAAAAAAAAAGAAAGAAAGAAAAAAAAGAGAATATAAGAATCTTAGTGAAAGAAGGTAAATTAATTTAGAAAAAGCATATTTAATATACCTAATTTTTACAATACAAATAACAAAATATAAAGTTAAAATCATCTTCTTGTAGACAGGTTACATAGAAATGGGAAAAAAATTGCTTGTTTCTGGTATTGTCTCTAGAAGTTCTCCATTAAAACGAACATATAATAGCTTATGAATATTAGCTGTGACATGGAAAGCAGAGTTGGGCCTTAAGGAAAAAGTCCTAGTAAGTTTTGATATACAAGGCGAGGGGTGGAATAGGTCCATAAGGCATTCCTAGCTGGGAACCATTGTGGGAAGCCATACAGCAGTTTAAGGGCAATGCAAGTGGGCTCTACCAACACTGAGGCTTGGAGAAAGAGGCATTGTGAGAATTCAAAACGAGAGATTTGAAAGACAACCAAAGAAAAAAACTTTATTTAGTTCACAACTTTGTGTGAGGCTGGCTCTGTGGTTACATACTTCAACTGGAACATTCCAGGCTACTCTGAACATTCAGAAAACAATTGAAAACTACTAAAGAAATACATCCCCAAATATGTCAGTTATGTCTTTGTCAGGAGTTTCCTTTATACACCCTATTTTCCTTGGTTAATAAAGGAAAATAAATTCACTCCAAATGAGACTTCTGTTGAAATTTTTTAATTGTGTGCCTATATGTACATTTGCAAGTCACATATTAACTCTTTTCTCATTATAAGAATATAGTTGTCTTCAAAACTTCAAAAGAAAAGCTAATAACACTGAGTACAATTAGTATTTTAAAGGTAATTTTAGTCAATTATCCATTCAAATATATATTAAGCTACACATTCAAACCATATAGATATAATCTATATATGTTTCTGTTCCTTCATCATAAAAAAAATCTTATTGGTATAAAATCCTGGCTCTACAACTTAAATCACTGCTCTAAGACCTTGAGCAACTTGACTCTGAGCTTCATTTCCCTCATTTGTGAAATGTAGGTAATAAAAACAATATAGTTTTTAGGCTGCATTAAGGATTTTGGACTTTACCTTCATGTCAATGGGATATCTTTGAATGGTTTGAAGCCAAAAACTTAATGTAGTCAATTTATGTTTTTAAAAGCTTCTGGATACTGTGCAGAGATTACTATGTTAGGATTAAAAACGGGTAAGCATAGATGGGAAAAGACCAATTAGGAGGCTGTGCAGTGACCTAAGCCAGAAATGTAGATAGCTTAGCGTATAGTTAATGGCAGTGGAGTGGTATGTGGGAGATTTTTGGGACATAAACATTTGTTAACGGATTTGGATATGAGGAGGAGGGTCAAGGATGCCTCCCAGGTTTCTGGCCCAAGTCACTGTATGGATGCTGATGTCATTTACTGGGATGGGTAAGACTGATTTGTGATGCTGAGGAGTAGGTTTGTGTTATATGTTAGGGTAGAGGAAGAGAGATCATGAATTAATCTTTAGATAAACTGAATTAGAGGCACCAATGAGCCATCTAAGTGGAAATCCTGAGTATAGAGTTGGCTATTCTGGAGAGTGGGAGGGGAGTTAGCTGTTGATACACAGCTGTAGGTTTGTCCGACCCTAAACCTTTTGTTAGGAGAATGTAATGAAAGGACAGAGAGCCACAAAGTTTAGGGTATTTTAAAAAGAGGGTGTTTTAAGTGATGAGTTAATATAAACTGGTTAAAAAGGGGATGTGAAAACAGAGTAAGATGATGGATGGGGAGAAAGCAGAGAACTATAGGTTTATGCGTAGTTTAATGAATGACTGTAGTGGGGCTTGCTGAGTAAGCAGGCTGGAGAGATTGAGAGGCTGCAGGGGAGATGAGGATGCTGGAATGAATGATTTGGGAGGTTGAGCATTTTGGATGCTGACAAGGCCCAGGGCTTCTGCAGGAACGAGTAGTTGGAGTGGAGGAGAGCATCACACCAGTGAGGAGATCAAGCTGGGGTTTGGCTGGGTTATTTACATGGATGCTGAGGGCAGTGAAGAAAAAGGCTGGAAGCCATGGGCCACAGACTTCTGAGAATGAGGGACAGTGACCCAAAAGTTAGCAGATGCAACAACAAATACGGGTGAGGATGATGTAATTAGACGGAGTCTCAAAGAAGGAAGATTTTACAGGCGGGTAGAAGAGGAAAGGCAATTATCGAGCAAGGAGAATATGTCATCTCTTGACCTTCAGGTAAAAGGGATGTGAGAGAGAGCAAACAGCTTCCATGTCAGAGGGTACAGGGAGTCCCAGGGGACAGCAGTATTTCATTTAAGGTAGAGGGGTAGGGGAAGGCTTGAAGAAGAGGTTGAGGTTTCGGGAGCTCACTAGTCACAGAGCAGGTGTTCCACAGGGCTCAGTGGGAGGGTTTAGGAAGTAGAGGAGAAATGACATTGGCAAGAAGAGGACAAAGGGATAAAAATCAGTATCCTGATAAGAGGGGATACATCTTATAGTTTGGGCAGTGACTAGGAAAGAGGGAAGCGAGGCATGTGTTGGAACGGAGTCCTGATGTAGGAGGGGCGGGGCAATGGTTGTCGGTCCAAAGGCAGCGGGCTTCTTCCCGAGGCCTGGCTTGCCTTCCGTGTGTTCTCCGACAAGTATTCTTAAAGAGCTGCAGCTATTTCTCCAACAAACTCAGGGCACAGAGTCTGATTTGAGGTACATGTTTAATAAATAGTTTTTAAATTAATGAATGAAGATAGGTGCTGAAAAGATAACCATCTTAACTCTTTAACAGTCTTGTATTCCTAATAGGTCTTGTTTCATATACTTAGCCCTCCCTTCAAATTATTTTGCAATCACACCCACTTCTAACAAACTTTCCATTAGCTCACTAATTTTCCTTTGCCTTTCAGTTAGAAGTTGAGATTGCCCAGCTAATCTTTAGGTTAGTGTTCAATAGTAACATAATTAAATTAAAATCTAATGCAGCCATATTGTGCTTCATATGGTAGCAATTAATTATTCTCAAGGAGTAACTCTCGGCTCTATTTTGTGTGACCCATTTAAAATAACTTTATTATGTGCTTTTAGGTTTGAAAGAGATGATGTGAATGATCTTTAGTTATAGATCTGTAACTGAGGATTTATTATTAATGCCTGCACTGAATAACTTGAAGGGAAGATGACTATTTCAAGAAAGTTAGGTTGCCAAAAAATAGTTTAGAAAGCCTGAATATCTAGCACTGAGTCATGGGAAGTGGGACCAAGTAAATTGGTTTCACTGGAAAACATTCCACATGTAACACATGGTACATTTCAAATGAATGTCAAGATTATATATATTTTTATTACATTTTGTTTTCCTATGCATTATTTGACAGGACCTAAAAAATTAGCCAGCCATACATAATAAACTGTACTCTTAGCATATGTGGTCTTTGCATATGAATATATTTTAGGTTGTATATCTGCCAGTTGGTAAGAGCACATGTATTTTTGCATTTAAAATGTTATTCCATAATTTGTTTCCATTTGATGGCTAATTTGGGAAGATTTGCATGTGTGTTGGCGATTTAAAAATATTTTTGGTACAAAGAATATTTTGGCACTTAATTTGTTTTTATTACTTAATAGTACTGCCAAGAGTATTAGCAGGGCGCAACTGCCCATCTGTCCTCATAGATAAATAGCTCTGATTTCTTTGTGCAGGGGCTGCTGAATCTGGGCCGTTCCCTCTCTGCCCACTCAGTCCCACTAAGCAACCGAGGCAAAGGATACACAGGAAGTGTCTTCCTCTTTGTTTATGGGCACAACGAAGAGCTGGTTGGTAGAGACAGACGAGATCTAGCGAGTGACGTGTTCTATCAGTCTGCTTCAATTGCCCTTTCCTTTATATTATGACAAAATAGAGGTAGCTGGCTGTGTACAGCTGCGTGGGGAGCACAAGCAGTACTTCCCATTCAGGACTAAGTGAGTAAAAGCCTGCTTACAGCAGAGAATATCGCCTTTACCACTCTCCCCAGCACATTTCCAGATTTCTCAAGATATCAAGTCAACAGGTGAGGTGGAAGAAACTACCTTGTGGAAAACCCTTTATAATTTACCAAGACTTTTCTTATACAGTGACTTATAGAGGAAAATATTACTCCCATTTTATAGATAGGTTAACTGTGGCTCAGAAAAGTTAGGTAATATGTTTAAGATTACACATTTAACAAATGGCAGACTTTTGGCTATAAATTCTATGCTCTTTAAACTAATTACCATTGTATTGAAGAAGAAAGATAGACCCCATAATGTGCCTTTTACAATGACCAGTTCCAGTTTCTTTAAAGTGGATTCTTAGGAAGAAATCTAAACGCAGAATACATTTTGATTTTACCATTCATCTCAGTCATTTATAGTTACTTAACTTGGCAAATTGTTTTCTCTTTAGCTGTCTGTTTCATTTAGCACTTTGAATATGTTCTCTCTCTGCCTCTAGCCTCTATTTTTGCTGATGAAAAACCAGGTGTTAATCTCACTGAGTATCCTTTATATATGATAAGTCACTTCTCTCCAGCTGCATTCAAGGTTGTCTTTTGACAGTCTGATTGTGTTCGGTATGGAAATATTCGAGTTTATTCTATTTGGAATTCACTGAGCTTCCTGGGTTTGGAGACTAATGTTTTTCATTAAATTTGGTAAGTGCTCAGCCATTATTTCTTCAAAAATTCTTTTTCCCTTTTCCCTCCTCTCCTTTTAAGGACTCCCATCATGCACATATTTATATGCTTGATAGGGTATTCCACAGGCCTGAGGACTGTTCATTTGTCTTCATTCTTTTTTCCTTTGTGTTCATCAGGCTCAACAACCTCAAGCAACCTATCTTTAAGCTCACTGATTCTTTCTCCTGCCTGCTCAAAAGTCAGTAGAGGCCCTCTACTGACTTTTCATTTCACTTATACTGTTTCAATTCTGGGATCTCTATTTGGTTCCTTTTTCTTTATAATTTCTATCTTTTTATTGATATACTTACTCTATTTGGTGAGACATCATTTTTATGTTTCCCTTTAGTTATTTAGACATAGCTTCTTTTGATTCTCTGAACATATTTAAAATAGGTGGTTAAAGTCTTTGTCTAGTAAGGTCAACATCTAGGTTTCTCGGGTACAGTTCCTATGTTTTTAAAAAAGATTTTTATTGAACTATAGCTAACTACAATATTATACTAGTTGTAGGTGTACACAATAGTTATTCAAGATTTATATACCTAAAGCAGTGATCACCGTAAGTCCAGCAACAACATGACACTGTACTATGCTATCACAGCATTACTGACTATATTCTCCATGCTTTACATTATATCCCCATGACTTATTTATTTTATATCTGAAAAAAATGAATAGGTACAGTTCCTACTGATTGCTTTTTCCCCCCTGTATATATGGGCCATACTTTGTTTCTCTGTATGATATAAAACTTTATTAATGAATATCATTACCTATATTACTCTTATTATATTATTAATAAATAATGGCAACTATGGAGATCAGATTCTCTCCCTTCCCCAGGGCTTCTTGTCATTTGTTGTAGTTGTTTGTCTAGTGCCATTTATGAAGTAATTCTAAAAAGTATGTATTCTTCATCAAATGCTACTGAAGTTTCTACTCAGTGAGCTTAGTGGTCAGTTAATGACTAGACAGAGAGTTCCTTAAAGGTCTGGAACCAGTAAGGACCCCCAGTCTTTGCTGAGGGGCTCCGTGTGCCTACTGAGGCATGCCTTCCACTCTGCGTTAGCCTTCCCTTCCTACTTGAGCGGAGCCTTGAGGCCAGCCAGAGGTGACAGCGTGGGGCCTTCTCAGGTCAGTTTTGCGCATATGCAGGGCCCACACAAGTGCACCACCATGTGCATGTGCATGGCCTTCTAGTCTCCCAGGAATTCACTGTAGCTTTTTAAAGCCTCTGTGGGTATCTCATTCCTCATCTTTTCCTTTTAAGCTTTTTGATTAGCTTAAAAGTTTATCTGTTACCCTCTGCCTCAAGCAGCTTTAAAATTAATTAATTTCCTTTAATTCTTTGTGACATCCACCCCAGGGGGGGCAGGCAAAAAGGCTTTTCACACTGGAACATTTCTAGTTGATAATCATTGTAAAATTCTCCTTTTGTTAATTGAAAGTTATTTGATCTCATTAATCAGGTGAAAGTATATACTGCATTTATAACAATGTCAAGGTGGCCATAAGACCACATATATTCCCCAGTGTAGAATGCACTGAAAAGACTAGAGGTAAATAGGCTAAAGAATTTTTAATTGATGACTGAAAGAGAGTAGGTAAGTGGATAGTTAACATACAGAAAGTAAGGTCTGACCCTAAAATAGTAGATTGATGGGTGATTGAAAGAGACAATGTATATGTAGAAATTAGGATAAATGAATAGCAATACAAACGTTAAAATCTAATAAGCTAAAGAAACAGCTTTGCCTCTACAATAGGGAAGAGGTTTCTGTTTATGATTGTGATTTGACTTAACTGTTCCTTTTAAACACGAAGAATATTTCTTATAATGAATTATTTATAATTACAACAGGAGAAATATTCACCACCTAGAACAAATGCAATTGAGTAGAGATACCTTTCAATAGCTAATAATTAAAAATAAAATGTATTCTGATAATGGCATTTATCAATTTTTGTATTTCTATTCCAAAGTATAAATCCACCATTTAACAATGACATAAAATACAAAAATGTTTGCAATCTCAAATGTTTTAGCTTAAAATATTCTTTCTTTTAATATGTATTTGCCTTTTAGTTCATTTTGAAGAAGAGAGAAAGCTTCTATACATCTTCAACTAACAGAAGTCATACAATAGAAAAAAAAAACACCTTAAAATATTGGAACCAGTCGAGAAACCACAAGTATTCAAATGCAGGAAATCATGATTTTATAACATTTTAATGTGATCTACTCTTGGGAAACAAAGCTAACCAAACCCTATTTCTGTACAGGAAATATTCCAGCACACAGTTGTAATGCACTGTGGTGAAGGGGTACAGCTGCAGATTTTTCACCTGTAATGCCCCACTGGTATTGCGGCTTACTGCATTGCATCAAGCCTGCCTTCCTGTCCGGAAAGCCCTCTAAGTACAAACAAGACTCTACGTCCAGATTTTATTTTCCCTTGGTATCAGAATATGGTAATTTAAGAGCCCTGAGAAATACTTTTTAGCCTTTAAAAGGAAATATGTAACATTCTTTTATTAGGATCTATGTTTGGGTTGGTTTTCAAAAACTTAACATATGACCCAGTTATCTTATCAATTTATCAAGCTACCAAGTTTCAAGCAAATGCAGGTGTGTAATATGACATCTTTCAAGATAATATTTTTCCTTAAAGAGAAATAATAAAAATATATTAAGAACTTCTGAGTCAAAACTAACTTACAGCAGGGGAAACCTTACTATTTTATAGTTTCTTTTAATAAGACTACAAACCCTAAACTCAATATTATGTTCAAGTCTCATCTCTAACTGTTCAGGTATTTTATTCATTTGTATGAAATAGTCAAATATATATGGTATACTGTAAAGAATACTAATTGGGAATCAGGAAGAGCTTAATTCTAATCCAAATTTAGTTGCTAACTAGTTTTGTCACCTTGAGTTAAAGTCACTTAACTATTCTGAACTCAATTTTCTTATCCATAAAAAATTAGGAAGATAGGATAAGATCTAGCTCTTTCCAATTCTGAAGGAATAGACATAAATACAGGATTTGCTTTTTTTAAGTTTATATTTTAGAGAGAGAGTTTATATCTTAAATTGCATACTATGTGCCAAGATTTACATTATTTTATTCAATCTTAATGGTAATTCTGTAAGTTGTAAGAGTATATACATTTTACAGATGAAGACCATAAAGCTGAGAACGGTTAAGCAACTTGCCAAGGATCTCAATGATAATAAGGTATGGAACCTGGACTGTTGGATTCTAGAACCCAGGGAGCTCATTCAGCTCATTACACTGACTCTCATATTTTAATTACATGATTGTGGCAGGGTTTTAAAAACATGCAATCTGACAAATAAGCAATGCTCATAAACCAAATACTTATGATGTGATAATTTGCTATATGACTTTTTAAAATAAAAAAAATTTAAAATACAGTAATCTTTGATCACAGCTCTTAACAACCCTTTATAATAAGAAAGAGAACTATAGTACAGACATGCTAACCCTTAATAATTGGAAAGAAATCAGTAGAATTTACAGGATACCTTTTAAAAACCTGAAAATATTTTAGAACAAAAAGCAAGCTTAGCGTATTTATAAAGGCTTGTCATAAAGTTAAATGTTTAGACTAGATCAGGAGTCAACAAACTTTTTCTGTAAAGGGCTAGACAGCAGACAGCTGAGGCTTGGTGTGTACATGCTATATGCTCTCTGCTGCAAATACTTGACTTTGCCTATGGTAGCATGTAGATAGTACCTAAATGATCGTGTCTGTGTTCCAATACAATTTTATTTACAAAAACTGGTGGTGGGCTGGATTTGGCCTGGAGGCAGCTGTTGGCTGATCCTTTGATTAGATAAAAGGGGTTGCTCTGATAGAGGCCCTTTTGAGTATGTCTATTGGGAGGTGATCCACAGGTCTAGCACATTTCCACACATCTTAGAGGTAGAGATATTGTTTGTGTTCCAGGCTATCTTTTTAAGGATATATGTATAGCAGATAGCTATGGAGGCAGAGATAGTGTCTCTCTACAAAGAGAAGGGCAGGCATGATTACTGCCTTCATATGAGATTCATGTTCTCCAAGTTCAAGTTTTTTCTCCTGTAATGTAACTCATTGTGTGTCCAAGTGTCATCTGGCTCTCTTCATGTCACCCTTAGGGAACTGAGGCTTGGGGAACTGACACATACACAGACACTCTTGTAGGTAATAAAATGTCCTTCATCTCTGATCTAGCACTTCCATGTTTTCTATCAATATCCATGAGATTGTGGCAGGCTAAGGTGTTAACCTGTAAATGGTGTAAAACTCAGACACTTCACAATTTTTGACAATGTCTATACTTTACTTAATATATATTTTTTATATGTATCACATATATCACACACACACATATATATATATATATATATAAATATATGTATAAGAATGAGATGAATTAGCCTATTAATTATACTTAATTTATTCACCAATATTTGTTTCTATGGTAAGGGCAAGTGGGGAATACAATGGTCACCAAGATAGACAAACACGGCTCCTAACTTCATGGAACTTACAAGCAAGTAATACATAAGTAATGAAATACTGGAAATTGTCTGAAACAATTTAAAGTTTAAAAAAAAAAATTTGGGGCCGGCCGAGTGGCTCAGTTGGTTAAGAGCTTGCTCAAGAGTTTGAGCTCTGAGCAACAGCAGTTTGATTCCCGGCCTGAGATGAGCAGCTGCTGAGCTGCCAACAGGTGGCAGGATGACTCAGCTTAAAAAATAAAGAAAGAAAGAAAGAAAGAAAGAAAGAAAGAAAGAAAGAAAGAAAGAAAGAAAGAAAGAAAGAAAGAAAGAGACTGAGAAAAAAAATTAAAAAAAAATAAAATTTTTTTTTCACCAATTACTTCCTACCTTTCTGGCAAATTTGAATCTGTCTTCATAGCCCAAATTAATATGGTTTAATCATTTATCAGTTGAAGAGCTCATCTTCTCTAAACATAAGTTCATAATTTCATACTATCTTTTCACCAAATCTTCTGTAGAGCTACTAATAAGTAGGAAAGAGTGACTCATGTGGTTCTGACTCTGATGGAGGTATGATGGGAAGAAGATGGATTTATAGGCAGAAAACAGGAAGGAAAAATAAAGAAAAAGTATGAAAAATTAAAAAAACTAAGCCTGCCTAATCAGCCCCTGAGTAAGGGGCAGACTATACAGTATAGTTTTTAAGATAGTAACCTTGGTTAACCTCTGGTATTCTGAATAACTGTCCGAGAGGAATAAATCTCAGTGTGGTAAAAATGAAATTATGTGCAAATTCCATTAAATTCCTCAGGAATTATGCTCCAATTCTGGCCCTTCCATATTTCCCCAGACTAACCTCCCACTTTTATGCTCCATATGCCTTTAGCTGCCATCAGTTTGGCTCCGTCAGTGCTTCTCCAAATCTCATCCATTTTTCAAAACTATTTTCTTCTCATCTTCCCAGTAAAACAAACAACTCTCCCCCAAACCCTAATTTAATACCTGACCATCCAAATTAGAAGTAATTTTTCTTCTCAACTCCCAAAGCACTCATAGCTTCAACTCTTCTTACGGCACTTACAAGTACTATCTCATGTTGCAGTTATTTGAGCATATCTGTGCATACGGAACTCCAGCTTATGTACTTATGTAACTTCTGTCTCTATTTAATGAATAAGCTGTTACTTATTCAGACCTCTTGCCAGAAATATTTCAAGGATCTCCTTGTCATTAGCCTGCTCATTCAGTAGGCTTCACAGATCCACCAAATGGATGACAACAGTATGTAAAGCCCAGACTACAATGAATATGTAGGCAGGGGCTTACTTTGGAAATTACCTTTAGAGGCAGTCTCAACGCATTAAGCTAATCTTATTCTATTTTATTTTTAATTTTCACTCAGTCATAGTCAACATAAGTACTATGTTAGGCACAGTACTAATCAAAGATTAATAATCAAAGATAAATACCATATAATATTATACAAACTACATAGGTCAAAAGTAAATATCATACAAACTATGTCCTCAAGAAGCCCAAAGTGAAAGGGGAATCAGTAATATAAATAGGCCCAGGGTAATATGGGTTTTGTAAAGACAGACAACTTTCCCAGCCTGGGTGGACATATCAGGGAAGGCTTCCTGGAGGAGGCATCAAGAAATGAACATAAAATAACATAAATTCAAACATGTACAAAATGGGTTTTATCTTTTCAGGATTCAACTTAAGGTCATCCCTACTTTGGAAATATTGCATTATGAATGAATACAAAATACATACCATTAAACTAACTATAAACTGTCATATTTCAAATATACATAAACCCAATTGACAAGACATGACAATGTAATTAGGACAAACCATTGTGGTTATCCAGTTTTAAAAATGGATAAGATGTATTTGAATATGAACTTGAAAATCAGAAAGTGTTAATTTTTTTAATCATTATGTATATAATTAAATACAAAATATATGCTCAAATTTGATAAAGCAAACATGAGTAAACTGTACACTTTCCTAAAACAATCATATTCTCAAGTGAACTTTTTGACACTGTAGCCCCAAGGTGGAATGCAAAAGAAAAGTAGTCAGGGGGTGGCCGCGTGGCTCAGCTGGTTAGAGTGTGAGCTCTGAGCAACTGGGTTGCCAGTTCGATTCCCACATGGGCCAATGAGCTGCGCCCTCCGCAACTAGATTGAAGACAACGACTTGAGCTGAGCTGTCGCTGAGCTGCTGTTGGGCAGCCGGATAGCTCAGTTGGTTAGAGTGCGTGCCCTTAACAAGAAGGTTGCTGGTTTGATTCCCACATGGGATGGTGGGCCAAGTCCCTGCAACTAGATTGAACACGGCATTTTGAGCTGAGCTGCTGACGGGTGGCTGCATGGCTCAGTTGGTTAGAGCTTGTGCTCTTAACAACAAGGTTGCCGGTTCAACTCCCACATGGGATGGTGAGTTGCGCCCCCCAGAAGCTAGATTGAAAATGGTGACTGGACTTGGAGTCGACTCCTGCATGGGATGGTGGACTGCGCCCCTCCAAAACTAGATTGAAAAGAGCGACTGGACTTGGAGCTGGCTATGTCCTCCACAACTAAGATTGAAAGACAACAAGTTGACTTGGAGCTGATGGGTACTGGGAGAAACAAACTGTTCCCCAATAAAGTTAAAAAAAAAAAAGTAGTCAGCACATCTATGACATACACCCTTACAGGATGTTAGAAAATTTGTCTATTTACATACCTACTGAACATATCGAATCACAGCTCTGTTCATTTGGTTTGTTTTCAGGTTTCAGGTGGCTAAGGGAACAAAGAAGGCTCTCATAGATATCTAGAGCTCTCTAAAGTCTTGCAAAATCATCTCTTAGAAAATCTACAGAGAGGCAGATTTCCTGGGCTGGAAAGACTGGCTCTTTCTTCATGAATTTGCAGATAGAATTTCTGGCTGTACTGACCACCATTATTTGGTGGTGACCTATGTCCTGTTAAGCGAATCATCATGTAGAAAAAAATGCAATGTGGAAAAGATGAATTTGGGGAATGCTTTTTAGACAATTTAGTTAAATTCAAACACATCACAGACTAGAATAAAAGCCACAGACACCTAATTTGCTGTAAAGGCGTACATCACAGACTTTATGTGGCAAATTTTTCTCTTGAGATTCATGGAAAGAAAAGAAAATGTAAAATAGAAAACTAACAAACAGTATAGACAAGGGTAGAAAAAATACCCCAAACCAGTTGTGCCCACAGATCACTTTTTATATTCACACAGTATGATCAGGAACCTTCTTGGGTGTTCCCCACTCTGATCCCCTTCCTCTGACCCTGCTGCCCAAGGGAAAAAAGTATTCTTGGAATATGTCACTCTGACAAAAGTAAGAAACCACAAAAAACAAATTCTTTTATATTCTCCAATATAACCCCAATTCTTAAAAATTTAGTGAGCAATTAAAATAAATCACGTTAATTTTAGAGACTTTTCCATTAAAATGGCTTACTTTTAGGGTTAAAAAAGTATAAACATTTCTGCCATGTTACATAACTATTCAGTATTTTAAAGATTTCGATTTTCATAATTTTTGATATGCAAATATCAAAAATTCCTAGGACCATCAGAATGATTTTACCCCTGAATGAAAAATATAGGATTATAGATTCTCTAAAAGGTATAATCTGGCACAGGTCTGAGGAACCGAGAGCTGGTCTGCATTTCCTTGAATATAATGAATTATGATTTTTTTGCAACTATATACCCTCAACCACAGAACTTTATCATACCTCAGTTTAATATTATGGCTTAATAGTTTGATCTAAGTATTTTTTTAAAAAAAAGTTCTTCTGGCTAAAAGCCAAATTCAAAACTTTTTTTTTTGTACAATAACGTATCTATTTCTAACTTCTGGCCTGCTTCTCCCTTTGGACCGCATCCCTGACAGACATCTGTATTTTGTAACTTTTCCTGCATTCTGGCTCTGAAGATACTCCTAGTTTTGGCCCAATAATCCTTTTCTGTTGGAATTCATTAGCGTGAGAATCGCAGGACTGGAAAGGACTTTGGAAGGTCATATAGACACTAACTTTCTGCTCTGGACAAAACTAACTCCAAACCATGAAGACAAATGATGTTTAAAGACTTGTAGAGGAGGTTTTAAGATTTCTCTCTTCAACGCTGGCGTGCTTAGCACGCCTCACTATCAGAGAATGCTTTGTGATATAGTTTTCGTTTTATAAAAATGTTATTTGACAGATATCACGGCTTTCTATAAAATGAACTACCAGGTACCCTATATTTTTAGTCCATGAAAGGAATATTTAAGACTAAAATAAATTATTTGCTAGGCTCCAATGGTCCACAATGGGAGCAAGGGAAGTACTTAGGTTATATAACACTAACATTGCTTTTTTGATAGTAATACAAATGCTATCGACATTGTCAATCTCATTCAGTTAGGTCTTTAGTTTTAATTTACCTTGTTCACTTCTACATATAAATGAGAATACTTTCTAGGTTAGTTTGTCATAAAAAGAACTCCTAAAATCAGCATAACTCTGTTCACTTACTATTGGGTTGTCGGAAAAGTCATGACGTATTTTTTCTATGTTTTTCGTTGCAAAAATGTGTCATGACTTTTCTGACAACCCAATAACTAATGACTTTGAACAAATTCTATTTGCAGTTCCTTTATCTACTAAATTATAAAGATGATAGGAAGCACAAGATTTTGGGAAGGGCAAATGAAAGAATGTAGGTAAATTGTCAAGCAAAGTTTCCGGCATGCCGAGATGGATGGGGGACTATATAATGATGGCTCAGACTGACACCACCTGACCAGTTTTAACATTGGTAAATCATGTGCCTCCCACTGTGATGTAAAAGAAAGACTACTATGTCATTTGGGAAGTATCTCTCCCTTTTCCCCTCAAAACGCAACTCAAATCTGATCAAGCTTCTATAATAACTACTAGATTACAGAAAGTATGTGGAATAGAGGAAACTATTAATCAATATTTAAGGATAAAGTGAGCCCCCTTAAAATAGAATGCAGGAAATTCTACAGGTCAAATGATCTGATTTTTTCAACACATCAATGACATAGGGGAGAAAAAAGATGCAACGGTTATAGATTAAAAGAGACTTAAGAACCATATCAGTCAAATGTAATGTGTGGATCTCTGTGGGATTCTGATTCAAACCAACCAACTCTAAAACAATATTTTTGAGACAATGGGGGAGAATTAAATATAGACTATTAAATTATATAATAAATTATTGTTAATTTTATTGGTTATCATACAGCTATTGAAGTTATGTTTAAAAATATTTACATGTTAGCAATGCTTACTGAAGTATTTATGGGTGAAATGATATAATATGGGACGTCTTTTAAAATACTCCAGAAAAACAATAATAGCATCAACAAAAAGTGGTGAGAGGGATAGATGTAACAAGGACAACAGGATATTGATAATGACTAAAGATGTGTAAGAGACATATAGAGTTTATTATACTAGTCTATCTACTTTGGTATGTTTGAAAATTTTCAGGACAGAAACAGATTTTTTTCAAAGAGAATCATCACAATTATTTCCTCCCCCCTAACTGAAACTGATCAAATGATAGGAGTCTTTGTTAGAAATAATATAATAAGCATATTAATAAAAAAATTTTTAAAATTTGCTTGAAAATTCTTTCAAAATCAGTTTAAGAATCATTTTCTATCACCTCATACCTATTATTGGGTTGTTGGAAAAGTCACGGCACATTTTTGTAATGAAAAACATAGAAAAAATATGTCATGACTTTTCCGACAACCCAATAGAATGGTTAGTATGAAAGAGACAAGAAATAACAAATCTGGATGAGGATGTGAAGAAAAGGGAACTTGTGTCCCGTTGGTGGGAATGTAAATTGGTACAGCAGCCACTATGGAAAACAGTTTGCGGGTTCCTCAAATTTTAAAAATAGAACTACCATATGATTTGCAATTCCTATTCTGGGCATTTATCTGAAGAAAATGAAAACACAAACTTGAAAAGATATATGCACTCCCATGTTCACTGCAGCATTATTTACAGTAGCCAAGATATGAAAACAACCTAAGTGTCTATTGATAAATGAATGGATAAAGAAAATGTCACACACACACACACACACACACACACACACTCTTTCTGCCATAAAACAGTAAAATCTTGCCACTTGTGACACCATAGTTGGACCTTGAGAGCACTATGCTAAGTAAAATAAGTCAGACAGAGAGAGAAATACCCTTTGATCTCACTTATATGTGGAATCAAAAACAAAACTTAAGTTCATAGATACAGAGAACAGATTGGTGGTTGCTAGAGGTGGGGGGTGGGGATGGGCAAAATGGGTGAAGCGGGTAAAAAGGTACAAACTTTCAGCTATAAAACATGAAAGTCTATTTCATACTTGATGTTAAAATAACTAGTGAAGATTTTCCACAGAGTTTATACATTTTAAAGAGATCACGGTATTGCTTGGGAAAAATGTGTAGGGTTGTGTGTCTAGGTGGAGCCAAATCTACAATGGGATAAACGTGGGAAATGTGATTGGTTCTTCAACACCTTTTTAAAAATTTTTTTATTCTGAATATACTAAAATACACTACAACAATCACTAAGAGTATCTTATATCAAAATTTAGCTCTGAATTTTCTAAATGTGTTCAATTAGAATGCATTTAAAAAGATTAAAAATTCAGCAATTTGAGTACTCATACTTTTTGATAAATTTTTAGTGAAATAGGAAGTAACTTTAAAAGCTTATTATTTTACACAGATGTATCATTATTTAGCTAAAGAGAAAAAGATACTGAAAAATGTTTGGAATTGATTTTTCCTCATCAAAAAAAAAGATGTCATAAGGGATTAGGAAGTACAAAGTGGTAGTCCCAAAATAGTCACAGGGATGTGAAATACAGTGCGGGAATATAGTCAATAATGTTGTAAAAACTATGGATAGTGTCAGATAGGTACGAATCTTATTGGAGGGGTAACTTCTTAAATTATATAAATGCCTAACCACTGTGTTGTACACCTGAAACTAATATAAAATAATAATACTGAATGT